>NW_026596040.1:23707332-23708556 GCF_907164565.1 Psammomys obesus | reverse complement strand
CACACACACACACACACACACACACACACACACACACACACACACACTCACACACAATTCTCTGTAAAAGAAGGAGAGACAGAAGCCTGGAAGATTATACAAAGTATCAAACTGCTTATAGCCTAAATGCCTTGGGTCCCTTGATTTGCAAGAACAGGACTATAGCAAAGTGTCATTTTGGAAGTCACTCCTTCCTGCTGGAGACAACCCAGAAGGAGCAAGTGAGAAAATTCAGTTCAGAAGCAAGTGAGAAACTTCAGGAGGAGAAAAATCTTCCCCTTCCTCTCGGTGCAATAACCTGAAATTCCCAGAGGGACACAAGACCATATGCTGGTGTTATGAATAAATTAGGAAAAGTGTCTGAGGGTGAGTGTTTAATTATGCTTGGCGTGGCTACACCTTTTTGCTCTTAAGACAGGAAATCCCCAACTATTAACAGGATTCAACCTTGGCAGACCAAATACAGCCTTCCTGACTGCCTCTTCTAGACAGTCACCGCCAATGGTCTCTCTGGGACAACAGTAGCGCCTGAGGCCAGAACTTATCATGTGGGTCCTCATGGTTGGAGGCCAAGTGGGTACCCCAGAGTCTCAACAGAGAAAAAAAGAAGATTCTGTGTGCTTCAAGCCAAGTTCCCCAACATCTGCCTACGACTGTCAGTCAGCTTTCTGTTTCTGTAACACACACTTGAGATAATTTATACAAAGAAAGGGTTTATTATGACTCAAGGTTTTACAAGATTTAGCATGTTGTCAGGTGGCCCTATTGCTTTTGGGCTTGGGGTAAAGCAGCACACCACTGTGAGAGAACAGAACAAGGGAAACCCATTTTCCTCATCACCAGAACAAAAAAGGGCCTTAGCGGGAGGTGGCCCTCCCTGCAAACTCCTTCAAGGGAATACCTCAAGATCATTCTCACTGGGCCTCATTTTGGAATGAATCTACTGTTTCCTAAAATGCCACCACCCACAGGCTAAGCCGTCAACATCTGACCACCTGGGGAATATTTAAGAGAACATTTAAAACAATTCTTGTGATTCTTCTCCTCAGTTTTCTTCCAAACATTCTGAAACTCCTACTTAGGTATCACCAACACACATTTTGTCTCATGTGTAGGATCTTTATTTTAATGATGATGATGAGAAGGAGGACAAGCAGAAGGAGGAGAAGAAAGAAGGAGAAGAAGAAGAAGAAGAAGAAGAAGAAGAAGAAGAAGAAGAAGAAG
>NW_026596040.1:23690137-23707322 GCF_907164565.1 Psammomys obesus | reverse complement strand
AAGAAGAAGAAGAAGAAGAAGAAGAAGAAGAAGAAGAAGAAGAAGAAATGGTGAAAGTAAAATGGGACCAATCTGGGGAAAAGGGGGAATTTTTAAAAATTAAAACAGAGAAATTTAAAAAGGCCTAAGTTTCCATCACCCTGGAAGTTTCCTTGCCTTCCATTATACACCTGTAGAAGCCTCAGATCAACTTTTTCTTGGTGTAATTTGCAATTCCTATAAATTTATAAAACCGTGATTATATATTTTGTGTCTGTTTCATTCCCTGAGCACAATCATTCTGAAATCCATCTCTCTTGTTATACCAATCAATAATTCCTTAGCAGCTGGCAGGAAATCGCAGCCAGAGCTTTGTGCATGCTAGGCAAGGTGGGCTAACACTGATCCCCAGCCCCAAAATACATTCTTATATTTCATTAGACAAAAATGTCTCTAAACATCCACCTGGCAAGGGTACTGGATGTAAAAATGTTTGCTTGTCTTGTTCTGTTGTTGTTTCGGAGGCTCACCGCCTCCTTATGCTAGCCTATTCTGTCAAGTCTTTCTCTGATTCTTCTTTGTTTCTGCCTCTCAATTAGACATCATTTTCAAACATGGGTACTTCCTTCTACAAACTAACCTTACCTTCATTGTTTGGGATTAAAGGCATGTACCACCATGGCTGGACCTAAGTTTTTCTTTACCTGATACTTGCTCTATACCAGGCTGGCCTTGAGCTCAGAGATCTGCTTGTCTCTGTCTCCTAGATTAAAGGCATGTCTGCATTCCAGCCGGATCACACAGACCTAGAAGGTCTTTAAATGTGATCTCTTGCCAGAGCAGCCATGTTCTGAATTAAAATTCCTCTACAATTAGAGATAAAGGGCAATCTGGCCTAAGAACAAGATGCCTGACAATATAGTAGGTGTGAGAAACCACTTTATTATCTAGTAAGCACTGAGGTAGGTAAGGTCTGCTGAAAGCAGCTCTTTAAGAAAGCAGTCTCTGTAGGTGCACCCCCCCCCCACAAGGGTATATAAGTACCAAGTACTGCTAAGGAAAGGAGACACTCCTATTTGTTGACTGCCTATAAGTCACTCAGTATGCTCCAGGCCTTCAGCTTTTGTGAGCTGTCACCCACACACAGCTGCCTTTAAGATGATGACCATGCTCCAATAAACTCAAGGGTTCACAAAAAAAAAAAAAGAAAGAGAAATAAAGAAAAAGAAAGAAAGGAAGAAAGCAAGCTAACACATTTCATGGAGAAAAGAGAGGATGAAAATCAAAACCTTTTCTTATATTCCGGAGACTAAATGTTTTCTTGCTGTCTCCTATACATTTCCTGCAAGAGAGCTATGAGCTAATTCCTAAGGTGTGTTTATTTGAACAGACCCAAGAAATACCCTTACACTATAAATACTGGAGAATGGACTCAGTCCTTACTGATCCATCTTTATTTCAAAGGTCATTACAAGACCCAGACTCATCAGGAAAACACTCTAAGAGAGTGAGAGGAAAGAAAGTGATTTTCTTTACTCTCCCAATGAATGGCTTGCTTTCTGCTTTGGGCTATTCCAAATAAAGCATGTGTCTGGCTTTGTTTGTCTGTCTGTCGCTAAAATTTCTTCCCTGGGGAAGATATCAAATAATATCTACCCCCTCCTCCCAAGGCCCTGTCCATAAACTGAGGCAGGATCCCAACAAAGTTCACTCTGATGAACTAATGAGTTTACCAGGTTTCCTTAAAGAGCACAGGTGACAGGTCACAGCGGCATGGGCACTTCTCCCCCAAATGGCCACACCGGTAAAGCTTTTACCCAGCAGAGATGAGCACTTTCCCAAGGCCCCATAGATGGATCCTCCCTTCCTAGCCTTCTCAGCTGTGTACTCTAGCCCCTCCCAGGCCACGCTCAGTTAAGGTGTTGTTTACAACAGGTAGGGGGAGACTGGATGGGGTCTCGTGACTCTCTTGCTCCTCTAATGAGGGGATACAAAGAATAAACAAGACAATATGGGGTGATCTTTGGCAAGGGGCACAGCTGAACTCTCCAAGATGACGGTTGCTTGGCTCGGAGGAGAGTCAGTCATAACACTGTCTTTCCTAAGGCCTAGGGGCGGAAAGGCTGGATTGAATCGCAGATTTATGTTCACCAAAATATTTACACAGTGGCTATGCCATGCTGCATTTCCAACAGTGTGTAAGAGAGCCACAACCTCACCGCACGCTCACCAAGACAAGGCTTGCTCACTTGCTTCTTCTCCTTTGCTAAGAAGCAAATTTAAGACCTTGCAGGGACTAAAGCAAGTACTCTACCGCTGATTTATACTCCGGTCCTTGACCTTTAATCCTGGAGTGGTTAGTGATAGTTGATTATATGCTCCATCCAACCTTCCTGATAAAAATTCTCTCAAGTGCCTTTTCACGTGCTCACCAGGGATTTGCAAGCACCTACAAGTCTTGCTTGGTGAGTGTGCAAGTCTACCGCCTGATTTTCATCTGGTTCTGTTCTCACTATTAAACTATAAGAATCTCTAATATATGGGGGAGGGGGTTGGAGAATATATATATTCTCCATATATCTCTAATATATGGAGAAGGGCGGAGGCAGGTGGATCTCTGTGAGTTCAAGGTCACCATGGTCTATAAAGTAAGTTCCAGGACAGCTGCCAGGACTGTTACACAGAGAAATTCTGCCTTGAAACACACACACACACACAAACACACACACATATGTAGGCTACTCGTTTGTAGGCTACTTTCTCAAAGTATAAGGTTTGCTGTTTGGTGTTTCTAGTGGCAATTTTAAAAGAACATATATCCCAAAGGGCCAAACAACCTCCAGAGGCAGACCATTGGGGAGCACTGTTAGCCTGTGGAAGATGCCTACTGAGAACACAGAACTCTCTTTCAAGGTGAATGAATGCATATTAAACGAGGGACTTATTAGATTGGCTTATGCATGGAGTGCTACATGAGGGAAGTACTTCACCACTTATTTTTGGGGTGTCCAAATAGCCATCATGACTAGTCTTACCCCACTATCAAATAGAACAAAGATGATCTGGATATGAGCAAGATGCCACTATACTCTATTTCATAGCGGAGAAGGCTCTCACTGTATTTCCTCCCTGACATCAGAAATCAACTTTTCGGGCTGCTTTTGTGAACTGAAGCCCACCAACTCCTTGGAAATTCTCCATGTCCTCAGCACCATATTCGGACTTCTGAAGTGCCTAATCCGGTATACTGAGCAACTAGTCTTTTCAGTCTCTCCAATGGGTAATAGCCATTGTTGGACTGGCTAGACTCTATTGTAAAAGCCAAAACTTTAAAAAAAATTAAAAAGTACAAGAAACATGCACAAAGCATGCACACCCCCCCAATAACAATAAAAACATAAAATCAGAGACTATAATATACAAGGACAAGACCACTAAGATAAAAATGCCCATCAAAGCAACGTGAAACAACAAAAATATATAAAAACGCCATTGAGTGTTTTTATTTGTTTGTTTTATTTTATTTCATTTTAGTTTTTGATTGTTGGCCTTCTACTGCTTTAAGTGGTTTGTATACCCAGTGAGACTCCAATGGAGAAAACTGAAAGTTAATTTTTTTTCCCTTTGCAAACAATGGTCAATTGGAGACAGCTTCATGGTTAGAGATGGAAGCCATGTCCACTTCCCCTCTCAGCTCCTTATATAACTGCCTCTGGCTTAGACCTGTGCAGGCTGTGTGCACGCTGCCATAGTCCGTATGAGTTTATAGGTGCATTAGTTCTGTTGTGTCTAGAAGACACTGTCTCTTTGGTGTCATCTTTTCTGTCTCCTCTTTCACATAGTTTCCTAATCCTCGAAGGGAGGAGTCTGATGAAGAAATCCTACTTAGAACTAAGTGTCCCAAAGTCTCTAATTTTCTGCATATTGTCCACTTGTGGATTGCTATAGCATTTCCCATCTACTGCAAGAGGGCGTTTCTCAGATGATGGCTAAGTAAGACACTGATCTATGGGCATAGTAGAATGTCATTAAGAGTCATTTTATTTCTATAGTCCCTGGCCCATCTAATTTCAAATTCCTGGACACCCAGGCAGTATCAGGCATGGATTTCATCTCATGGAGTGGGCCTTAAATCCAATCAGATAGTGGTTGGTTATTCTCACAACTTTTGTGCCACTGCTGGGCCAGCATATCTTGCATTGTAGATTTGTCACCATTGTAGATTTCAGGGTTTGTAGCTGGGTTGGTGGTTACAGTTCTCCTCTGGTAGCATGCACAGTAGCTTGTCGTACTCTGAGCATTAGTCAATAGAGGTGAAGGTACGAGTTAGGCACCAGCTTGGCTTCTCTGTGTTCAGTGAGATATAAGGACATTGTCGTCAGCAACAGGGCTTCAACATCAGCTTGTGGAGACCAACCAATGATTTTGGCAATATCCTGAGTTGTTTGGGGGTTCCCATGGGCTCCTTTTGGCCAACTACTCAATTAGATGTAACCCACTCTCAGAACTGAAGGTTTTATTTGGTGGTGAGAGATGTGTACCTGAGGCTTTATCTCCTCTGTTGTTTCTTGATTCCATTTAGATTTCTTTCATATATGTGCACATTTTAAGAAGCTTCTACTATATTGGGTTTCCATATGACCCTTCAAATGACCCTTGGTTTTAGCCATCTCTTCCTATAGTCCATCCCTCATTCCCTCTTTTCCCTTCTCCCTGTTTAATCCTCCATTCCAGTCACCATTCTTCCATAACTATAGCTTCCACTCCTGAGAGAAAATGTGCAGTTCCTGTCTCCACTCCTCCTCTGCCTCTCTGTCTGTCTCTGTCTTCTCTACCTTTGTCTTTCTCTTTCTCTCTGTCTCCCTGTCTGTGTCTATTTCTTCATCTCTCTTTCTTTCTCTGTCCATACACATAATATACATATTTTTACCAAAAGGTAAAAAAATAATTTCCAAGAAAACAGAAAGATAAAGCATTTCTACCAAGCAGAGCAGGATTTACATATGCGTATGTGAGGGAACATGGAAGAGCTATATGGTAGCAAAAGCAGAGCAGAGCATTCTCAGGCCAGATTGAACATGATCTCACTGAGGAGGTTGGGCATGGTTCTGCAGCCTGTGAGGCCTCAAAGGAGGCTAGATAGGTATTGTGGAAGTCCATGTTCTCGTAGTAAAGGTCTAGCACTGAGATGAGAAATGGGTGAAAGGGTGATGAGACTTGGGGCAGAAATCTCGGCTCTACCTCGTCACAGAGAAGACATTATCAGTATGGTAGGAAGAGTGGACTGATGCGGCAGTCCCCTCCCCCCGGGAGAACCAAAATTTAAGGTTCTCTTCCCTTTCTCCTCACCTCTTCTTTCTCTTCCACACTTTCCCCTTCTTTCCTCTCACCAATTTTCCTTCCTTCTCTCATTCCTTCCTCATTTCCTTCATTCTGCTTTTTAATGTGTAAGCTGTAAAGATGAGAAGTAGTTGAGACCCAAGAAGAAATCCACAGTCTTGGTCCCCTTATGAGGGAAGGGTTGACAGCACTCTTCCTTCCTCTCGCCACAGACAGTGATTAGTTTTGTCTAGATGTCTGAAAACTTCCAGGCTACACTAGCTTCCATTAAGAAATAAGACAGAACAAAAAGACACTAAGCTTCAGAAGAAACTCATGGTCAGAAGATATTTGGAAACTTCTCATTGGTTCCACAGAGTTGTCAAGGCTCAAGAGACGAACATGGAGAACACAGAAGTACAATACAGTACAGTTCAGTCTAGAATGCCCCCCCACCTGCTTTCCTTTCATATGTCTTAATTAATAACTTTTAAAAGAAAATATATTTTGCTCTTTGCCAAATAAGGAAAGATGGTTGCTGACATATGATTACAGATCTGGAAGGATTTAAAAAAAAATATTAGTTACATTTTATTAACTCTGTATCCCAGCTGTATTCTGCTCCCTCATTCCCTCCCAAACCCTCCCTCCCTCCCTTCCTCTTTCCCTCCCTCCCTCCCTCCCTTCCTCATCTCCTCCCTGCCCTTTTCCAAGTCCACTGATTGGGGAGGACCTCCTCCTTTTTCATATGACCCTGTTTTATCTTCAGATATCTTCAGGACTGGCTGCAAAGTCCTCCTCTGAGGCCTAGCAGGACTGCTCCTCCCTTGGGGGGGTGGGGAGGTCAAAGAGCCTACTATTGAGTTCATGTCAGAAATAGACCCTGTTCCCCTTACTATGGGAAACCAATTGGTTACTGAGCTACCATGGGCTTCATCTGAGCAGAGGTTCTAGGTTATATCCATACATGGTCCTTGGTGGAGAGTCAGTCTCAGAAAAGACCCCTGTTCAGATTGGATCTTTCTAAACCAAACACACGTAAAAGGAAATCTGATTTCTGCCCTTTTTGAAGTGTGGGCGGACATGTGCTGCCTATGGGATACTGTTTATTTTGCTACAGCTGTTGTTTGATTGTTTGTTGTCGTTCCAAAGCCTACTTAAAGCCCTGGATGGTAATCAATAGATGAGTCAGAACAGAGAAGATCCAGAACAGTTGCTCTTCCCTGAAGCCCAGTCATGAACTGAGAACTAGATGATATAAAGGCTGGACTCTGTAGCTATTCTTAATGATTTATGGAAATTTGAAATAATGGAGAAGAACCTGGAAAGTCTGTGTCATGGGAAGAACTCGCCAACGCTCTGAGCCACTGTTTCAGACACACACTCCGAATAGAGTGGTTTAATTCCAAAGTCTAACTCCACCAAAGCCCGAAGCCCTTAGTTAGACTGTTTGTGTTCTTTTGTGTATTTCTCTACAGTTATTAGTATGGACACTTACAATGTCTTAATGTTTGTGTGGGACCAAGGACACTGCTAATAGTGTACTTGGATGAATAGATGAGTAGATGAATGAATGAATGAGTGAATGGATGAATGAATGGTGGGACAGAATGACAGTTCTAACTCAGATCTTTGTCAATACCAAGTAGAAAGAGCATGGTCTCACCTAATTAGATGGAATTCCACACTATATATGCAATGGAGAGCAATATTCATTCACTGATAGTCCTAAAGCCAGTTCCCACTTGCACCAGGCCCTTTCCTTTTCCTGTAGCCAGAGGTTCCTTACCTCCTCCCCTTGTTTCATCTGTAACAGTCGCAGACGTCCTTCACCTAAAATAAAACATCATCATCATTTGGGGGAAACACTATCCCGTCTGCTGTTTCTGCAGCATGCGTATCCACTGCGACTGGGATCTTCGGGGTTTGGGCTGTGATGGCTCAAATGGCAGTCACGCCATTCAAGTCTCAGGTGCCCTGTGCAGCGCTCATGCAAAGCCCAGTGTAGGACTCAGGGAGTTTCTGTTTGTGAGCGATTTCAGTGCACAAAAAAGCTGTAAGTATAGCTCATACTGTTCTAATTCTTTGAAAAATTGGTCAAATTCTCCCTTTGCATGACACTGCTAAATAAATAAGAATTCATACTACTTTGATCTCTCTGCGATCTTATTTTAAGCAGATTGAACTCTTTGGCCAAGGACTCTTTCATTTCCCTGTTTTTTTTTTTTTTTAAAAAAAAAAACAAACAAAAAAACTCCAAGAACTTAGTATCAGAAGGCTCTGACGGTTGCTCTCCATCGGCAGCCTCCCTTTTTACCTACCTCTCTACCTATCGCCAGTCGTGATCGGATTGCACAAAGCCAGGAAAACAGTTTTGGCCCTGCACAACAAGATTTGCTCAATCCTTTCGCCACGGTTAATTTTATGCAGCCCACAAAGCATGCATCTGAGGCCAGAATCAGGAAGAAACAGTGCACACTTCCCTGCTAGCCTTTGATCTGCGCTCTTGGCTCGCTCCCATCTCTACCCCAGGCAGGAGCCACAGCTGGCCACCACGTGCAAAGGGAGAGGTGGGGGGAGGGGACTGCTCTTCTTCTGAGCCAAATGTGGATTCCACAGCTGAAGTGGAAAATCCACTTGCTTAGTGTGATGGGCGCACTGCTGGCATCTTCGCAGCAAGTCAAGTCACCCCGGCCTGGGGGGAAATTCTGATCTTGGAATCTGGCGTTCGAGTCCTGGATATTTCACCTACCGGCTGCCATCCTTGGCCAACTTTCTCCAGTGACCTGAAAACGGAGCTGCCTTGGAGGTTGCTCTAAGTATATATGATGTTATCGCATTAAAAAACTCCTGTGACACACAAGTCACAGCAGGACCCTGGTGGGTGTTCCTATCATTTACAGCCCTTTCCCTGTCAATGGGAATTATGGAAGGGAAAAATACGAACCAGTTAACAAGGGCCTCAGCTAAACCCTAGCTTGTCCCGCAAGAACCTTCCATCTTAGCAAGCCACACCGTGCCTTTGGGAATGATAATACGCTCCCCACGGTTGGGAAGACACCAGTTCTATCTTCTGGGTTCTGCTAGCGGAGAAGATGTCTATTAAGAAAATCAGTAAAACCTCATCTCCATACAGGACATCTCATTCAGGTGGCCCCCAAAGCCTGAGAGATGCAAGGCCCTTTGACAACTTCACATTCCATTCTAACATGCATGTCAAATGGCATGCTCCAAACAATAGCCAAGAGACTGAGAGCACTGGGAATTTCTTAGGCCTGATATCTCAATAACAACTGGGGAGCGAGACCCACCTCAGGAATTTTTGGCCACCTATCACAGCTATGGTAGTACGATGTCTGGTTCCCCCCTGCTGGACCCTGTCCTCAGAATGGGTTTAGAGCATGGTGGCAGTTCTGAACAAGAGCAGGGCTAGCAGAACCAACGTGGAAGGGTGGCTTTTCATTCCTCCACTGGGAACTGGCTCGCCACAACAGTACCACAAAGGCCTCCGCGGCAGAAGTTTTGAGAGCAGTGGGCCTTGTAAATCTTTCAGGTCTCTGGAGAGAGTAGAATCCAGGCCTTTCAACACAGGATACTCAAGTTAATCTCCCAGCCTAATCCACTTAGAGCCTTGCTTTTAACTCCCATTTGAAGTGACAGAGAGTCTGTGCTAAGACAGATAAGCCCTGCCCACTTGGTATGGGTTCAGCCACACTCACACCTCACAAGTTGACTTTCCAGGGACATTACAAGATGTGCTGTGGTTAGAGTTTAGCTCTGGGGACAAAGCACGGAGCCTGTGTCCCATCTATAAGGTTGGGCTCTTTGGCTTTCCCTTTATCCCTTTCAGTCAGAGCGGCTCTCCCTCACCACCATCCCCTTGTCCCAACAATACCTCTCAGAGGCCCCGAGCCCAGCCAAAGAAACCATGCTGGGTGTGTGCTAGGTCATAATTTATGGATGAGGGCATTCAAAAGTCTCTCAGGTTGCTGTTGACAACACTGTCAGAAAAATAATGAGCCCCTCTCAAAGCAGAGAGACAGATCCAGGGCTGTGGGTTTCTGCCAGATGTCCATTCACATGTAAAAAACAGACATGGCCCTTCCTGCCACAGCACTTCCTGGCAGCCTCCTCCCTCCTAGCAAACAAGCACAGCCTAAGAATAAATTGATAAGCTGTGATGATTTGGATGAGAGTGGCCCCTAAAGGCCCATATCACTGAATGGTTGGTTTCCAGCTGTGGAACTGTTTGGGAAGGATTAGAAGGTGTGGCCTTGTGGGACATGTCACTGCAGATGGGCTTTGGGGTTTCAGGAAGACTTGGTTTATTCCCAGCGTGTGTGTCTCTCTTTCTAGGCCTTGGGGCTCCGTCTCAGGATGAGAGCTCTCAGCTACTGATCCAGCACCATGTCTGTTACCATGATCCCTGCCACAGCGGTCACAGGTGCTTACGCACTAGAACTGTAAGCCCCAAATTACATGCTTTCTTTTTGAAATTGCCTCTGTTGTAGTGTTTTCATCGCAAAAATAGAAAAGTAACTAAGGCACACTGCTATGTGACTGCACTCATAACTTGCATACATGTGAACAAGTACATAGACACCAGCATGTGACCATAGTTAAGACTTGCACACACATGCAAATGCACCAACACGTGACCTTGCTTCGAAATGCACACATGTCTACAAGTTCCCACTCAACAACATGTGAACATGCTTAGAACTTGCACGAGTATAACATGAGCAAGCACTTGGAATTTGCATGTGTATTAACATGTACATATGCGCCAACATTTGACCAGACTCAGAACTGCATGGACATGCACCCTTGCTCAGAACTACACACCTGTGAATGCAGACGTACGTGCTGATATGGTACTAATTTGTGACCATACTCAGAACTTACATGTGTTGAACATGTGTATATGCACCAACATGAGACCATGCTTCGAGCTTGTATATAATGAATATATGACTATGCACTGACACATGATCATGTTCACAACAGCACTTGTGTGAATGTGCACATTGTCACCAACGTGTGAGTACTCTCATAACTGCCTGAGAGCAAGTCCACACATATGTACTGGCATGTGACCATGCTTTGAACTTGCATGCATGTTAAGACCGGTATATGCCCTGAAATGAGAGAGTTTTAGTAAGCTTCATGTGTTAACAGGTATAGGTGTGCCCCGATAGGACCACAAACAGAACTTGCACATAGGTCAACAGACACACATAGGCTGACATGTGACCATGTCACTTGCACACATTTAAAGTCAAAGACACGCGCTGGCATGTCTCTACACACAGAGGTTGCACACATGTCAAAACACACGCATGTTCCAACCTGCGAGCAAGCTCAGAACTTGCATATGTGTGGACAAAAACATTTGTACCATCCAATAAGCAAGCTCATAACTTGTCTATGTGTGAACACATGCATAAATCCTGACATGTGACTTCACTCAAACTGTGCACATCTGAACAAGTGCATTTACACAGGTATATGACTGTGCTTAGAGCATCCTATCTGTGAATGCGTGCCTGGGTGTGTCTACACATAATAGTGCTCAGAAACTGCATACCTGTGGAAGCGTGTATGTACTGCTACATGCGACAGCACTCAGAACATGCATAAATGCCTACATATGACAGTGCATGGAAATTGCATGCATATGAATATGCATATGAGTACCTAAATATGACAATGCTCAGAAATTGGGTAATTGAGAATTACTTACACGTGAAGATGCTCATGCATGCCTACATGTAACAACATTCAGAAATTGCATGCCTGTAAACATGCACATACATGCATACATAAAGGAGTGTGCAAAAAAATTGCATGCATTCATAGGCACACCTACTTATGACAGCTTTCAGAAACTGCACTCTATGAACATGTCCAGGAATGCCAGACAGCACTTGGGAAATACTTGTGAGTGAACAGGTACATACATGGCTACATATGACAGAGCTCCAAAATTGCACAATATGAACTTGCATAAATGTAGCTACATGTGACAGCATTCAGGAAGTATACGTGTGTAAATATGTATGTACATGTCTACAAATGGCAGCGCTCAGAAATTGTATGACTGCAAAACCACATATGACAGTAAAACCATGTATGACAGTGCTAGAAAATTACATGCCAGTGAGTATATATGCCTACATGTGACAGTTCTCAGAACTGGGCTCTGGAACTGCAGTTCCATGAACATACACATACAGGCCAAAATTTGCAAGTGCCCAGGAATTGCATATGAAAGTGCCAACATTTGAGCATGCTTGGAAATTGTACGCATGTGAACTTTCATGTACATGACTGTGTATTATGGAACTAAGAAATAGTATGCATGTGACCATGCATGGACATGCCTATAAGTTACAGCTCTGAAAATCGCATGTATATGAACACGCTCATATACGTCTACATGTGACAATACTCAGAAATTTTGTGTGTGACTATTCTGGTATGCTTACATGTGAGATTGCATGGAAGTAGCATGCATGTAAACATGCTCATTTGTGGCTAAAAATGGACACTGCTTTGGTGTAAACATGCTTTGGCACGCACATGTATGCCTACATGTACCAGGGCTCAAAACTACACGACTATGAAAGTACACATACTCTACGACATGTAACAGTGCTCAGAAGCAGCATGTGTATTAATATGTACATATGCTTATAAATTGCATGCATATGAATATGTTAATGACACCCTACATGTGACAGTGTTGTGGAATTTGTAGAAAACCCTGCATACATTAAGTGAGCATATGTGTACACAATTACATGTGAGAGCCCTTGGAAATGGCAAGTATGCGAACGTAGACATACATGATGACATGCAAGAGTGCTAGGAATTTGCCAGTGTGTGAAATCATGTACAGACACACCTACATATGACAATGCTCAGAAAATGCATGTGCGTGAGCATGTACATACATGCCTTCATATGGCAGTTCTTAGAGATTGCATGCACATGAACTTGTACGTGAATACTGATGGGACAGCATTTGAAAGTCGCATGTGTGATCATGTACCTGGACTCCTACAACCATCACTGGTGCAACTTGCATGGGTGTGAACAAGCATGTACACATCTTCATAGAGCAGTATTCAGGAGTGGGATGCTTGGGAACATGCATGTAAATTACGTGTGTTTCAACCAGTGCATCCGGGCCTATATGTTACAGTGCTCAATAATTGACACTCTAGAAGGCTGACAATTTAATTTGTGTTGTAACTCAGTTAACTATAGGAGATCTCGGCTTTGCTTTTCTGCATCTTCAACTCTGCGGCTGCAGGAGGGAAGAGTCTCTTCCGGTGCACACTCAGACACCTTTAGACTGTTCACGTGCATCTGGAACCAGTCAATTTTATTACTCAGCTCACTTTTTCTGTGACGTTCAAAGTCGCTAAAAGAACCAACCATCATAACAATGGCTGGAAATAACAATCTTCCTACAAATGTGTTCAGAGATTTCACACAGTCACTGGATTCCTTACACAGGAGGTGAATCTGGATCATCAGATTTATCTGTTGAGATGCATAAATAATGACAAACTCCTTAAATAGTGCACACCATGGATTTTCAGTGCTCTGTGGACTAACTGAAGGTCTGTGGTGACTATAGGTTCCAAGCAGCTGAAGAACCAGGTCCTTACAAGGCTACTCCCGGTACCATAATTGATTTAGTCAGGTTCTCCAGAGGAACAGAAGAGAGAGAAAGGAGATTCATCATGAAAGCTTTAAAATGATGAGAGCCCAACCACATCGGAGACGCTGAGAACCTGGTATTCCGCCTTTGAGGCTGGATGGCTGCCTCAGCACTTGGAGTGGTCCCGGGATAGCTGTGGCTCACCGAAGCCGTGGTCCACAATCAGGATGTGGGGGCCTTCCCAAATCTGTACAGACAATCAGGACAATTCTTCAGGCGAAGCTCCCTATCGGTGTGATTCTAATTTGTAGCAAGTTAACATGATAGTGGGCTTCAGCTACGTCACGACTTAGAGGCCAAGTGAAGCTACATGATAAACCTCAAAACAGAGGGATAAGAGACAAATTTGAATACCAGTGCTTATTTTCACTAAAGAAAGAAGTGACTCGGTACAATATAACCTCAAAAGAACACAGGCAAGTGTGGAGAGGGTCGGTGCTCAAGGTGGGTTGCTCCCTCACTTCCTCACACCCTGCACAGGGCCACAGACGACAGCTACAGAAAGAGCAGTCAGGATATCCTGAAGCCACCGGTCAAGAAGACTAAACGCTGGCAACAAATCCCAGCTACCTCAGGCTAACACAAATCAGCTGTCTTGGGCCTTTCTTGGCCTTTAAGCTGTTTGGTACAGAGCAGCAGTTCTCAAACTGTGGGTCATGAACTTTGGGGGGGGGTCACATATCAGGTATTTAGATTGTGATTCATACCAGCAGCAAAATTATAGTTATAAGGTAGCAACAAAATAGTTTTACGGTTGTTGGGCATCACAGCATAAGGAACTGTAGTGAAGGATCACAGCGTTAGGAAGGTTGAGAACGACTGGTGTAGAGCAAAGCAGAGAAAGGCTGGGTTCTGCAGCCCAGAGCCCCATCCAGGATCCTAGCGAACCTAAGACATCAGGTAACCCAGCCATTTTCCCAGCTGTGAAACGGGGGCTGAGATGTACAGCCTCCAATATGTTATGATCCCACAACCTACGCACATCCATAAGAGTCACACTCAGGTCAAGTTTCCAGGATCGGTCAAAGGTCCCAGGTGTGCATTTCTTCACGGAGGAACAAAATGCCTCATTATGCCATCATATAGAGTTGCATCTAGTATCTGTTTTCGTGTTTTTGTTTTCTGAGACAGTGTCGCAGCATGTGGCTCAAACTGTCTCTCAACTTCTACTATTGTCCAGGCTGTCCTCAAACATATGATTTCCAGCCTTAGCCTTCTTGTACCTTGTTTTAAAATCTTTATTCTTTTGTTTTGTTTTTTTGAGACACAGTTTCTCTGTATCGGCTGTCCAAGAACTCCCTCTGAGCCTCAGCCTTCTTACTAAGGCTGTTACAAATATCCTAGACCATGTCCAGATGGTGATTTTTTTTTTATTAGTGTGGGGGGAAGGCTTCAGTCTAGCAGGCCCTTGGAATCGATATTTTGATATTTCTAATTTTATTTTATTTTTCAAGAAGTTTTTAAATGCACAGGCTTCACTATGGCATCGTTCCAAACAAAATTTCTTTAGTGTTTTTCTTCACTTTTCTTCCCCAACCTCTTTCCTCTCGAGCTCTCTCACTTTCTGGCAGACCCCTTCCCAGTTTCATATCACATGAGATCTCCCCGCCAATAACTCTGCTTCCTCTCACGGCTTCCTGTCTTGTTTTATAGTTTATACACAGTTCCATATGTGTGTGTGTGTGTGTGTGTGTGTGTGTGTGTGTATGTGTGTGTATACACATGTAAATATGAAATGTAGAATCTATATGGAAGAAATAAAATGCAATGTCTTTCTCCCTGAGACTGGGTCATGTCACTTAACACACTTGAGATTCATTCATTTTCCTATGAATTTCATTTTACTCAAAGGCTGAGAAAAATTCCACTGTTTATATTCTAATGTCTAACTGAGACCTATTTCAGACCATGTCCTTGATAGTTCTCAGGAGTAGGATTCAAGAAGAACACTGTTGGAAGGGTTACTAACCCCGTGGGCAGACAGACACCCCACAGCATGCCAGGGGTCCGAGGAGATGTCAGGCCATGGCAGCATCACTGCAGATGGAGGCTCTGAAAAAGAGTCCATTCCTGTAGACCTCGGAGGAAGAGCGGATTCCCAACAGGAGCCTGTAGCTAGGTGTTATGATTCCTCAGCAGGCAGCAGAAACAGAGGGTGGCAGAGGATGTGTGGTCACCAGCATCTCTCTGACGTGTCTGAGCCTATAAACTCACTTTCCCAGAGGAGCCACACAGTGTTGAAAATGAGAAGCGCCTGGGAATCTATCAGCTGGAGACTCAGCCACTGCTCTCTGTGAGGTGCCCGTCCTGTATATGTGATGGGGGAGGGCTGCAGCAGGTGTTGTGGCGCAAGTGGCCTTCTGGTCTGGATTGTCGCAGTCCCCAGGATCCCATCTTTTCCACTGAATTCTTGGCGGCACATGGGGATCTTCTTTCCTTCCAGTCATCCCTCCTCCCATCTTTCACTCTTTCCTCTGTGCTTTATTTTTTTTTTATCATCTATTAATATCTGGAGGCACTGATTTTTTTCCTCTGGCTTTTGTGTCTGTGGAGTAGCAGGAGTCCTGGGGCCCTGAAAGCTGGAGAGAGAGAGAGAGAGAGAGAGAGAGAGAGAGAGAGAGAACTGTAATAAGTAGCTCCAGCTTAGGCAAATACCCAAGGTACCTATCACTCTAGAATCCCTAACAGGAGGTTCCTGGCATCCAGGTAGGAGAGGGCCATACCAAGAACAGAGGAGACTTAGCCTGGAAGCTCCAGAGTATCTCTCTTCAGAGCTGCCCAGCTCAAAGACCTGGCATCCCTCCCGAGTCCCACAG
Organism: Psammomys obesus; assembly: GCF_907164565.1. Taxonomy (NCBI): domain Eukaryota; kingdom Metazoa; phylum Chordata; class Mammalia; order Rodentia; family Muridae; genus Psammomys; species Psammomys obesus. The sequence goes on along the minus strand of NW_026596040.1, from coordinate 23,691,476 downwards.
CATCTGTGCCCCTGGAGAAACAGCCCTCAGAATATGTGTGCTCTTGGCTAAAGCAGAAAGGCAGACAGACTTTGGATTTCTCAGGTGGAACAAAGACAACTGAAAGCAGATGCCTGCCTAGGACAGGCCTTCCTGTCATTAGAGAAACAGAGAAAAAAAGATAAAGAAGGGCACAAAAAAAATAAAAGAAGAAGGGAGAAGCATGTGGAAGGGGCCATGGACAGCCAGGGTGCAGCAAAGAGCAGAAAAGGGAGGTAGAACCTGAATTCTTCCCAGGCTATTCTTAGTCTCTTCAGGCCTGGACACAGCATGAGATCCCAGAGAAGTCGCCACAAAGGGGAGCAGGTTTGGGACAGCTTTTAGATGACACGAGCCAACCCGCCAGTGCTCATTAGAGGCCCTTCCTTACAAGTATCTCTCCATCCCTGTCTTTTGCATAAAAAGTCATCCAATACCTTTAAATTGGGGGCAAGAATCTTCGACACAGCTGCATGGAGCATCTCTTTCTCCTCCCGGTCAGCAAATATTCACTGCTCGACGAAAGCCACATCATCCTGTGGGGAAAAGCACATGTCCAGAGAAGAAGACGATCCCTCTGGATAGGTCAGGATGATTCATTGTTGCCAAGCCATGAAGGACGGAGGCATTTTTGAAGCTAGAGCAGCAGAAGTCTGCGGAGGCTCCTTGGTGGCCAACTCTGTGCCACAAGCATAGATAGCAAAAATATCTGCACTTCCTTGTACAGTTTGGCAGCAGGCTAGGGCAACAGACTTTCAGTCAAAACAACTACAATCTAATACCCAAAGAACCCCAGCAAAGATCTAAAATGCAGTCTCAGGACTCAGAGAATTTGGTACACAGGTGTAATGGAATTTTACTCATCCAGAAACTGAACTTAAGATATTTGTACAGTAGTGGATGGAAAGAGAAAGTGTATAAGCGAGATAATCCAGGCTCAGAAAGACAAATACAGTGCATTCTCTGCTATGAGAAGGGGAGTGGAAAGGTTAGTAGAACACAAGCGACTTGAGAGTGGAAAAGGGCATAGTGAGCGCAGAAGGATGACAGTGGGGAGAAGCACAGGAAGGTGGGAGAGAGGAGGGAGGTGGAGGATCAACCAATAGGAAGTGCTTGGAAACATGGCGAGGGGGCCCCCGTGTGGTGGCGCGCACCTGTAATCCCAGAACTCTGGGAGGCAGAGGCAGGCAGATCTCTGTGAGTTCCAGGCCAGCCTGGTCTACAAAGCTAGTCCAGGACAGCCAAGTCTAACAGAGAAACCCTTTCTTGAAATAAAGAAGAAGAAGAAGAAGAAGAAGAAGAAGAAGAAGAAGAAGAAGAA
>NW_026596040.1:23678243-23690127 GCF_907164565.1 Psammomys obesus | reverse complement strand
GAAGAAGAAGAAGAAGAAGAAGAAGAAGAAGAAGAAGAAGAAGAAGATGTGGAGAGGTGACCAGCTGTAACAGAACTCACTCGGCTTGCAGAAGGCCCAGGTCCAGTTCCCAGGGCCTGCACGGTGACTCCCAACTGCCCATACCTCCAGTTTCATGGGACCTGGCATCCTCTTCTAACCCCTGAGGGCTCCTTCAAGCACATGGCACCACACACCTCTATAGAATAAATGAATATATTGGTTTTCCAAGAAAGAAAGGGAAGGAAGGCAACCTGTTACTTTCTATCCTTTTAAAAGCTTAAAAAGGAAACAATGTTAACAAAAGAATAAAAGAAGAAACTACAGGGGGACTTTTAAAAGTATTTCTTGGCTTGCATGTAAGTGCTTATATACATATGCAAACATGCATGCACGCTGTGTTCACCAACATGTATATGTGCACATATTTCTATGTAACTATAGTATCATATTTTCATTTCTCTTTGCATCTTTCTGTATGTTTTCCTTTAACTGCTTGCTCTTGATGCTTGGGATGGAACCGTGAACTTCACAGACACCCCACCACTGAGTCTACACTGCCACCCCCAGCCCAGGCTCTTTCACTTCACACCTAAGTCTGATGCCTTCTTTTTCTTTTTGCAAATTTTTATTTCTTATGTCCTCTTTCTTTATTGATTATTCCTCCATATTTCTTTTTTATCATTATAGCCCTTGTAACTTCTTTATTGCCTTTTCTACCTTTTGTGAATGATGGTAGTTTGTGTCATTTGCTTCTGGATTTACAGAGTTTTTCCTCCATTCATTCGGCTTGCTTTGAATTATCATTGCTGCTGTTCTTTGTCATCCTCTTTTAAAGTGTCAAGCTCACAACTCCGGTTGGACAGAGCTGATTGGCATCTCCATCAGTGGGGCTATACCACAAGCTTGCAGAAAGGTGATTTCTTTGGCTCTACGAGGGTGATGCTCAACAGTCTTGGCACAGACAACACAGACGCAAAATACATCCAGGCATTGGCCACACATATGCTCAAGCTGGAAAAGTGATCCTATGCCCCACTCTTGCTTAGCAGAACCTCCTGGGGAATGGAGCTGAGTGTGGACAGCCCAGACCTTAGCTGCCTGGCTTGTGAAGACACTTCTGAGGAGACTGCAGAGCTGTGCAGCAAGGCCTGTTCTACCTACAGTTCTGGTTCCTCCTCATCGCATTCTGCCTTCTTTACCCTGTAGCATACTTTCAGATGAAGCCTCACTGGGCTTTCACCTCTATGCAGGCAGAAGTCCAGGGGCTGCAGAGAAGCTGAACTCTGGGCCACCTTGAGCAGAAGCAGTGGGGGCGGTGGTGCCAGAACTACTGCATTCCCTCCTCTGCTCTCGCCTCCCTCCCTGCTGGAATCTCTCAAGGAAGTGCCACAGCCCTGACTCACTGGCACTCCTGCCTGCCTGCCTGGCCAGCTGTACTATAACACTGATCTGGTTGGGGACCATCTTGGAAACTTTTTTTCTTCCTTTTTTTTTTTTTTTTTTTTAGTAGTTTTCCTTATGTAAAAAATTCTCTCAGAGACAAATGGAGTGCTTTCAGTGTGGTGTGGTAGGGGAAGAATGAACAAGAATGAACATGGGAGATTGGAGAATTTCGTATTTTATAACCTCTGTCTAGGACATTTCGAGAAACTTGGCAAATATGGCCACTGTGATAAATGTGGTTCTGACATCACTGTCAGCTGTGGCCCAGTAGATGCACAACTCTGGGCTGTTGCCCACAGCAGCTTCTATGGGCCTGGACTCAGATCAAACCATATCCTTGACTTTGATACAAATCATTTCAGTGAGCGCCAGTAGGAAGCAGAGTTGGTGTTTATCAGGATGCTTGCCTGAGAGCCTGGCTGTGGCCTCTGGAAGAAGAGGCTGAGGCTCTTTCGCTTAGCATTAGCCATGTAGGACGCTTCTAATGCGCTCAAGTTAACCTTTCTAAGGGTTGCTAAGAGATTTCTCCCCTCTCCCCCCCCCCTTTTGATAAATGAGATCACAGAGTGGCTCTGGGTGTGCCTCGGATGGGAGTACAATGGCAGCAGATAAAACCTGGATCCACTACAGTTGCACAAGGGGATGGTGACATCGAAATGCAATGATCCTCTCAAACGGGTAACAGACCGTTCACCCTGGAGCCGAACATGAGGGACTGTAGCCACAAACCACAGATTTAGGCTACCTCAAATTTCATGTTCCAACGTGAATGCAGTTTTCTGCTGTTTTTATGGTAGCGAGACAAAGGAAGCCACAAATCAAGACTTTTTCTAAAATATAGTGGTGGGCATGTTAGATTGGCAGTTAGAGCAAAGCGGAAAACTGCTAAGGGCTCTCTGACCACATTCTAGCCCTTTAATGTGCAGACGTTAGGTTTCTGTTCATACACTACAAAAGATTTGTGTCTGTTAGCGTGTGTGTAATATGTCTGTATGTGTGTTGTCTGCATGTATGTGTGGTGTGTGCATGTGTGTGTATGTGTGTGTGTGAGTGCATGGTGTATGTGTGTGTGTTTGGGTGCGAGCAGGGTGTGCGTGTGGTGTGTAGGAGTAAGAGTTGTGTGTGTGTGTATAAGCGGGGTGTATGTACATGCGTGCATGTATGTGATGTTTTGTACTTCTTTTCAAGTTCTTTTTCTATCCATTCAATCCCCCGTTACTCATTCAACCACATGATCTAATGGCAGCCTCAGCAACTGTGGTACCCCATCCCATTTGAGACAGAATCCTAAAAAGCCAGAGGTTCGGACTTGTGAGCTCATCTCCTTATTGACTCTCATGGTTGGTGGGGCAAACAGATAATGCTTTTCTCCTGTGGCACCAAACTATGCTCACAAATAAAGCACCTGCAGGAGCAATGCAACTGATCCCCTTACTCAGCCAGCGGTGCTGCTCTTCTTTGGCTGTAGCTCTCTTTTGCTATTATTGTTGTTGTAGCTGCTGTTTTCTGTGTGTGTGGGGGGGGGATGTTACATGCACGCATGCACACTCATGAACAGGCATGTGAGTGTAGGTTCCTGAGGAGGCCAGAGGCTTTGGATCACACTGGAGCTTGCAGAGCTTGTTGGGAGTTGTCCGACACAAGTGCTGGAAAGCAAACTCCTGCTTTCTGCCAGAGCGGTAAGTGCTCCTACAGGCCGAGCCATCTCCGCAGCTGCCACAGCTCTTGTTTTTGCATAGGACTGGCTGGCTGTATCTTGGGAGTGTGGCTGAGGAATGAGAGAGGGGATTGTGTTTGGAATCTGTTGGTTGGCCTGGAGTCTCAGCAGCTCTAGGGTGTTGGAGAGTTGGAATGAGAAGTACTTGCTGTTCAGGGAGAATGGGACTCAGCGCTCAGGCAGTATTGCTTTTGAAAGCGAACAGAGATGTTTTTGGAGCATCTCACACAGAGCCTTTACCCGCTCAACACATCACCTTTACCAGGACCCTAAAGAAAAAAAAAAAGCATTTTTTTTTCTGGAAATGTTTTAGATTTTCCTGACATATACTTTGCAATTAAAGATTGGATTTAATTGAGAGACGGGGCTTTCTTTTTTCTTGTCGTGTATGTGTGTGTGTGTGTGTATATGTGTGTGCAAGAACATTTATGTGTACTTGTGTGAGTGGGTGCAGCTGTATTCACATACATATTGAGAACAGAAGTCAAACCCTGGTGCCACTACTCAAGTGCCATCTATTTTCTTTTCTGTGCCCAGATCCATCATTGGCCTAGGGTTAAGTATTAGGCTAGGCCAGCTCACAAACCCGCTCCGCGTGATCTACCTGTCCCCACATCCCCAGGGATATCAAGGGCGTGCTATCACGCTATATTGCTCACGAGTTGAGTTCTGGGGCTTCTCAGGTCCGGGTACTCACAGAGCAAATACCCTACCAACAGAGCTACCTCCCAATCCCTGAGTTCCATAGTTTCAAAGGCTGCATATTCAAAACATACAATCTGGTGGTTCGCTATACGTGTTTTGTGTTTTGATGTCTCTGGGATCATATGCCTGACATGCTAAGCGAGCAAGAGTTAACTTGGGCTCATAGTTTTGGAAGTTCTTGTCCATCGTGGTGTTCAGGCAAAAGGGTGACAGAGCAGAACAGTTTATGCCAAGGCAGAGAGGATCAGAGAGGGAGACAGGAAACATTAAAGGGAGACCCCCAAGGATGCTCCCCAGCCCCCTCACCTCCTACATCTCCCCCTCAACAGTATGAAATACATTTTAAATTATAGCCCAAATTCACAGAATTTTACAGACTAAATTCATGTATCTGCAGGGTCCTTTGATTCTTTTTTAACTCACTTATAGAGGTTGTAACTAATACGTGGACATGTAAACATCAGTAAACTAAAGATGCAGTAATTTGATGTTGTTTAACTTAATATTTGTTGTGGCCTCTGCCTGACCACACTTTTTAAAAATTCAATTTCCAGTCTAAACACTCTAATGCGATGCCATAACCACTGTTTTTAATAGGAGCTCATGCAGCCTAGACCAGATTCTGGGGCTCTTGGAGAAAAATGAAAATTGGAGGGGTTTATCTCAAATTCCTGATGCTTGTTCCTCCATCTCCAAAATGCTGATTTACTTTTTATATTACTGTTTATGTGCAAATATGCCACGTTTTTCAGTCCTTGCTTTCCACTGTGGGTCCCAAGGATCGAACTCAGGTGACCAGACATGTGTAGCAAGCTCTTCTGCCTGCTGAGTCACCTTCCCAATATACCACAAGCATGTGTGTGTACACTCAAATGTGTGTACAAGTTATATATATGTAATTTTCAGACAAACATGTAGAGTATGTATGTTGGGCATAAAAGCTCCCAAACACTATAATCCTCTCTCTTCTCACGTCTCTTGTTATTCCTCTTTATCCCTCTGGACAGTTTGTCACACACCCACACACACACACACAGGTGAAACACCCATGCATATAAAAACAAACACCAAAATAAGAACAGACATTATTTGTTTTTCTGAGGCTGACTTAATTCCTTTAGTAGGATTATCTCCAGGTGTATACATAGTTTTGCAAATATAGAAGTTTATTCTTTTTTTTTTTTTTTTTTTTACAGTTGATAAAAATGTCTCACTGTGCATATAACTCACGTCTTCTTTGCCCATTCCTCTGTTGTGGCATACCTAGGCTGCTCCGTGACTTAGCTGCTGCAAGTAGTGCAATGTTGATGTGCAAGTGTCTCTCACACATGTGGACTGGGAATCCGTAGGGCTGATGCTCAGGAGGAATAGTGCTGGCTCTTACTGGCGCAGGAGCCAGCTGTCTGTACGTATTAAGAGAAAAGGGCACGAGGTGAAAATTGAAAGCAGCTCACGGATGTTGCAGTGAGGACCAAGGCTATAGTTGAAAGGAGGAGCGGGGATTTGAAGATCAGAATCTGCAGTGCCGAGGAGGACAAATCATAGGGCTTGCAGCTGGGTATGAGACGATCAGGAGAAGAGCAAGGACCAGGCTCTGGGACAGTCGCAGCAGCCCAGTTGACCACTTTAAGCCCTTGAGGAACATTTGTAAGGTATTGCTGTCCTTCTCTGTATCTGTCATTCTAATGGTGCTAATTGTAACTGGTTAAATTATAAACTAGCTTCTAACATTTGTCCCATTCAAAGCCATCAGTTTCCCTGGGAAACCATCTTAAATTCAGTGCTTGTACAGATTTGGTTACTGTGATGTAGTGAACTCTCTCTCCCCTTTGACTACTTTAAAAACAATATTGAGTGATTTTTTTTTTCACCTACCTAGCACATAACTCTCACTTTGTTATTTCCACACTTGCTCCAAGTGGTAGCTGGCACTCATGCAACCAAGGGCTGTTTTAGGCCAGCTCAAAATCTACACCAGGGTACAGGACAAGGTACTGCTGGCTGCTACTGTCAGAAGGAAAATCCTCCATGTCCAGTCTCAGCAGGCTAAAACCATGTTGTACTGAGACTCACCCAACCCCTTCCTCTGAAAGCGATCCTCCTCTGCCCTCTTGTGACAAAGACCCACATCGCATGCACTGTCCAGGCAGAGGCAGCAGGGAGGGCTGTCCTGAGACAGTGTCCTTGACAGAGGCAGAAACAGAGCAGTGTCCACAGGGTGCTGGCATGGATGCGGAGAGCTTGGGATGAGTTGCAGCCCTGCTTGGTTCTGTGAGGTAATGGCAGGAGTTCTAGGAAGAATCCAAAATGATCCACGGAGCAGGGAAGAATGGAAGGGAAAGGCATGGCAAGGAAAAGGAGAGTTCCAGAACAACATACACATATACACATTGTGTGTGTGTGTGTGTGTGTGTGTGTGTGTGTGTGTGTGATTTAAATACATACTTAGGTACGAAATAAACAACGAAACCATGTGTTCCATGTAGCATATCAACCTGAATCAGCTTCTCCTTGTGGAAATGCACCCTCCGTGTGCCCTCCATGGCTGAGGTGCTGGGACACCCTCTGGGAAGGACAGCTGTGTGTGCAGGGAGCAGTGCACTTTGAGAACAAGTTCACCTGGCACTTTGTGTACTTGTACTGTGTGCCATACACACAGCAGTCACAAACACGATTTTAAAATGAAAATACACGGGATCTTTAGTTCCATGTTTACTATGGTGTGCTTTCGCTTTAACAAACAAACAACAAAACCTGTGCACTAACTCAAACATAACACCGTCCAAGCGGCTTGCAACCTTTCCTTACCATTGACGATGGCTTTTTCACTAACGACCTTGTATTTTTCTGAAATGGCGCCACACACCCTGCAGATATAAACAGTTTAGTCCTTCCTTTTCTATTATCGTGCTTTTATATGAGGGAACATTCCCTAAAACTTCCATCGCCACACAGTGTGACTGAAGAGGGTGCCACGCCGGCATCTGATTTGTGCTCTTCCTGAAGTTTAAAGTATCATCTTTCTCCCTTGGGACCACAGCTCTGTGCCTTGTGCCAAGATGATCCCCATGCAGCAGGTGGGGCGCTAAGGGTGGGTGGTGATTTGGAAGAGGGCTTCATGGGTCATGAGGCTGTGCACTGCAAGCCTGGCTCGCCACCTTGTGGAAAGAACAATTCGGTGCACCTGAGCAGTGTCTTCTGCCACAGTGGCTTAGGTCCATTTTAAAGCTGAGAGTGGGATAGCCTGGGCTCAGCCTCACCATGGGCACATATCCTCCCTCACTCACAGAAACACTACCCTAACCACGAGGCAAAGGCACACTCGCTCTCCAGTGAGATCTATACTGTACCCTCAGCCTGGCAACAGTTCAAAGACACACAGCCAGGGAGTCCCAGGGCAGTGATGTTACTGGAGAACTCAGGGCAGTGTCTTCTGTCAAGTGCAGTAAGGCTTTGACCTCTAAACATCCAGCAGAACATTCTCACTTCTACAAACCACGCCAGAAGTAACAGTGGATTCCAGCACAAAGGCAGTTTTCCGGAATCCCAGGCATGGATAGAGTGTTTTATTACAAGTTACAGTGTAGGCCAATGCGTCTCCTAACCCCTAAACTTCACTGTACGCAGACAATAGTAGCACATAAGCACCGCTTCACCTCAGAAGGTATTTTCATGAATTTGACCTGAGTTTGCCTTCAAGCCAATAGGAACTTAATCATATGTGGCTGTGGAACACTAAGAAGAAACTCCCTTTGGGCGTGGGGGTGCAAGCCTCTAGTCCCAGCACATAGGGAGGGGGCAGGGCAGGCAGGCAGATCTCTTGGTGTACAAGGCCAGCCTAGTCTGTAAAACAAGTTCTGAACTAGTCTAAGAGACAAACACACACAAAAAGAAAGCCCTTCTGTTCCAGGATGTATTTTTCAGAAAGTGACAGGTGAACTTGCCATTGCAGACACTATGAAGAGGCAGTGTGTGCCTTTGTAGACAGAGAGACTGAGGGCCATCTGTCAAGGCAGAGGACATTGGTGACAAATTCAGACACCTGGCAACATATATGCATATCTATACTATATGTATATATATATATATATATATATATATTTATATATATATTTGTAAATATATAGTAATACTTTATAAGAATTAAGCACAACTCAGTCTTTAATCCCAGCACTTGCAGGCAGAGGCAGGTGAATCTCTATGAGTCTGAGGTTGGTCAGGAATATGTAGTTGAGATTGTCTCACTTTTTAAGAAATTACATAAATACTTCCTAAGCAACAACAACATAATTTATAATAATGCAAGAAGAAATGAACACATTAGGGAATTTTCACATATTTGCTTAGAAAACAGAACCTATGAACACACCGATGCTCACTAAACTTCAAATAAGGAAAGGGGTTGCTATTACTTAAATAATGACATAAATTGTTTCTAATAATAAAGAACACTGCACATAGGAGGGACTAAGATGATAATAAGAGAATTGCTTCCAATGTGGCAGATTACAGTGTCTTTCATACAGGTAGTGTCCTCTGTAGGTAAGGATGAATGAATTCGCATATATTTTCCCGGCAAGCAATCCCAGCTATGTCAATGAGGACAATTCTATGATTTGGGGTTGCAAGTAATTCTGACTGGGCTGCATAATTTGGCTATTAAGTACCTCTAGTTGGGCAGAGGGAAGTACTCCACCTTGCCCCTCCACAGTCCCCAGCTCTTTTTCCTAGGGAATGCTTTAGGACGTTAGTTGCAACTGGGACCTGTACCTTATTTGCTCTTTCATTCTCTCCTTAAAATTTCTGTTACTATTTCACGTGCATGAATGATTCACTTGTTTTGTGAAGTGAATCTGTGAAGTGAATTGGGCTATCTGTGAAGCCCAATTGAGCTGGATGCCAATGGAAACAGAAGAGTTGTCTCTCTTAACTACTGTTCTTTGGCTGTGAAGAAACCATGACTAAGGAAACTCTTACACAAGAAAACATACAATTGGGGGCCTTGTTTCTGAGGGTCAGTCCATTAGCGTCATGGTAGGAAGAGGAACAGCAGGCACCCAAGCATAGTGCTAGAGAAGTAGCTGAGAGATTTATATGCTGATTCAAAGACAGTAGGGAGAGAGAGAGAGCGAGAGAGAGAGCAGCCCGGGCCTGGGTTTTTGAAACTTTAAATCCCACTCCCAGTGATACGCCTCTGCCAGCAAGCCACACCTCCTAATCCTTCCCAAATATGTCATCAGTTAGGGATTAGACACTCAAATATATGAGCTTATGGGGACCATTCTCATTCAAATCACCATAATGTAGAATGCCATAGAACTCGAGTAGCAGAAGGTTGTTAGGTACCATGTGGTTTCGTGGAATCGAACCCAGGGCCTCTGGCAGAACAGTTAATGCTCCGAACTGCTGGTTCATCTCTCCATTCCCTGACCAGCATCCTGTGTAACAATGGTAGGCAGTGGGTATTTGAATATTTCAAAACAGAAGGCAGATTTTGTTATTTAGTATTTTCAGCACTAATAAAAGATGTCTGAGGTGATGGAGATGCCAGTTTCCATGGTCTGCCCATTAACTTGTGCACTATACACGCTGAAATATTACACCGCATCCCACGAACATATGCAGTCACCACAAATAAGAACAAAACCATAGGAAGGATCCAGTCAAGATTGCTAAGTTAGGGTGAGGAGAGAGGATTCTGCTCATTGTGCTGTTGTATGGTGGGGAAACTGTAAAAACAGCTGTGGACAGTGTATGTCAAACCTCTAGAAGCACTCTGCAGGTTTTCATCATAAAGACATTATAAGTACAGTAATATATGTTTAACCGACTTTAAAATTACTCAGTATATACATGTATTACACAAACATTACATTGTATTCCATTATTTTGTGAGATTATATATATTACTTTTTAAAAACAATTTATTTAATTTTATTTTATGTGCATTAATAGCAAGGAGTCACATCCCTTGGAACTGGGGTTACAGACCGTTGCAAGCTGCCATGTGGGTGCAGGTCCTTTGGAAGAACAGACAGTGCTCTTAACCACTGAGCCATCTCGTCAGCCCTAAAATTTTATATTTTTGTTATTTATATTTTTGTTTAAAGATAAATTAAGAAAACAACATAGAAAGTATAAAAGAATTTGTCTAGGGGGAGAATGGTAACTTATAGGAGGAGGGGGAGAAAGAGAAATGATATAAAATAGACTTTTATAGGTGTCCGATGCAGCACAGTTCCAAGCACAGTGTGTGAGATGAAATTCTACTTACATGTGTGTACATATAAACACACACATATGTATATATGAATATGAGCTACTGGGCTCATGTTGGTTTCTTTTCCTAATGACTTGTACATAACAGCCTTTTTTAGGCTGGTCTGGGCATGGTGGCACAAGCCAGTTAACCCCAGGGGTCGGGGGCAAGAAGACTATGAGTTCAGCTGAGCCTGTGCCACGGAGCGAGACAATCAAGGATTATGAAACCTGAATATGGTGTAGAGGTCAGAGACAGGGTTGGAAGTCAGGGATCACAATTGCCAAAGCTTTCCCAAATGGCAGGCTCTGAAGAAGTTCAGTAAAGAATTCCAGGAAATCCCAACGCCATGCCCCCCCTGTGCCCACCACTTAACTCTAGACACATGAGATTATTAACGTTCATAACTACGGACACTGTTCCCTGTGGTCTCAGTTTCCCTCCTCGTTATCCTTTCCTCCTCTTACTGCCATTTTCACTGTGTCTCCATCCTTTACCCAGGATTTCCTTGTGCTGACCTCTTTGAGACTCTTCCAGGACACAGTGCAGGCTTCTTACACAAACAACAGATTTACTGCTTTGGTTGTGGAAATGGACATTGGTAAGAAGTCTCGAGCAGACATCTATTCTTGGCTATAAATTTGTGCTATGGGTTTACAATCTCCCAATGAGACACTGATGTGGAAAAAAAAAAAAACACCTAATAAAAATAAAATTTCCTGTTGAGTCTGCCAGGTATAAGCATATTAACTTTTATTTTAGTATTTGATCTAATTTTTCTAACAAAACCATGGGTATAGTTGTCCAGTCACAAGTCGTCAATTCTCAGATCTATTCTTCTTTTCTCTTGTGTTCTTCACCCAGTATTTTAGAATATCTCTCTCTCTCTCTCTTTCTCTCTCTCTCTCTCTCTCTCTCTCTCTCTCTCGATTGCCTTCTCTTTCCCTTTCCCACATCTCTGGATAAATCAGATCAAATTGTTCCGAACTTTCTGCTGAGAGAATTATTAATAACAAGTGAGCTGAATCGTGTGGGCTATTTAGCAGCCTCCAGGGAGAACACAGGCTTCTGCTATGATTGACCTGCGCTGGGCTTTTGATCTTGATCCTGAATAAGATTCTCAATAAAAAGGCAATACAAAGTACAGCTGGAGGGAAGTGACCGAGAAGAGAAGGCAAGCAGAACAGCATTAATGTCCAGGGCTGTAGGTGTCTCTCCACTATCTTTGCTGTTGCAGATAGAGGACACAGAAACTACTGGAGACCTTCCAGGAGCCTAAGGTTGCCATACAGTTTCTCAAGGTCTGCCTTTCTAAAAGAATTCTCTCTGCAATACTGAGAGTCCAATGTGGGTATTTTTTGAAGTGCAGTGAGTGCTTAGCTGAGCCAGCAGCTGGGAAAATAAATTAGACTCTAAAGGGTACAGTGAAGGCATTTCAGGTCTCTGGGAGGATGCTGCATTTCTGCTGTTTGTGTCTCACTAATTCTGAGGATTAATGAAAAATAGAGGAAGACTAGTGTTAACCATAATTAAGAATCTGGGAAAGGGGTGTGTGGTGATTCCTTGATCTGTAGGAATGGAAATGTGTTCTAAGTGCTCTTAATGACTGTTCCGCAGGCATCATACAATGCCTTCCTCTTCCATATGGATCAAAGTTGTTTTCATCCTGGCCTTGGTGCTTCCCCTTTATTCTGGTAAGTACATTTTCTACTATCCCCCTCCCAGGCTTATTATGCTGG
>NW_026596040.1:23665816-23673243 GCF_907164565.1 Psammomys obesus | reverse complement strand
TTAGTCCCTGAGCTCTGCCTTCAGGGAGCCTACGTACATTTACAACAAAGGAGATAGAATTTTATCCTTCTATCCTAGCAAACATAATATTTTAGAACTGTCAATGTTTTTTTTTTTTAACTCAGTAGTTTGAATCAAAATGAAAGGGACTATTAACAAGTTACTTAGGAATGTGTGTAAGTTTTTAAGCAAGTTAAGCTGTTTAGTGATATTAATTTAGTTTGATATCCCTACCAAAGACTTGTGAACAGAGACCTAACGCCTGGCTCACACTAAGTTGTGGTCACACTGTGAAACCTGACCCAGGCACTGGAAGGAGAAGTACCTCAGATCAAGTGCCAAGGGCTGAAGGCCTCAGAAAGCACATTGCTGCCACCTTAATGGGGTCTGCGTGGCTCCTTTTCTTAGAATATGAGTGGGAGAGAACATTGCCTAAGATGGCATTGGATAAATATTTTAGGGCAGGGTTCAGGGAACCTTATGAAAGAAGTGGGAAATAGTAAGACCTGGAGAGGATAGAAGTTCCACAAGGAGAGCAACAGGACCAAAAATTCTGGGTACAAGGGTCTTTTCTGAGACTGATACTTCAACCAAGGACCATTCATGGAGATAACCTAGATCCCCTACACAGATGTATCCCATGGCAGTTCAGTGTCTAGCTGGGTTCCACAGTAATGGGAGCAGGGACTGTCTCTGACATGAACTGATTGGCCTGCTCTTTGATCACCTCCCCCTGAGGGGGATCAGGCCACAGAGGAAGACAATGCAGCTACTTCTGATGAGACCTGATAGACTTGTATCAGAAGGAAGGGGAGGAAGACCTCCCCTATCAGTGGCCTGGGGGGAGGAGCATGGGAGGAGAAGGGGGAGGGAGGTCGGAATTGGGAGGGGAGGAGGGAATGAGCTACAGAGGGGATACTAAGTGAATAAATTGTAATTAATAAAAATTAAAATGAAAAACCAAAACAAACAAAAAAAAAAGAACTCCTGGGAAATTACTCTCAGCTCTGAGACAGTGAAACCTTTGGCTTCTTTCCTTTCCTTTTATTTTCATCAATTAATTTATATATTTACTTTACATCTGAATCAGAATATCCCCTTCCTCCTCTTCTCCCACTTCTTCCCACTCCCCTTTCCCTATGTGCCTCTCCCTTTCTTCTAAGAGATGGGGTGACCTCCTATGGTTTTCACGGGCCTTGGCATATAAGAAGGACACAATGAATCTTCTTCTATTGAAGCTAGGCAAGGTGGTCCAGTTATGGGAAAGGGATCCAAAGGTAGGCAACAGAGTCAGAGGCAGCCCCTACTCCTGCTGTTAGAGATCCCACTGGAGGAACAAGCTATACATTTGTTACATATGTGCCAATGGATCTTAGACCCCTCCCACTGATGCTCTCTGGTTGATGACTCAGTCTCTATGAGCCCCAATGTGTCCAGGTTAGTTGATTTTGTAAGTTTTCTTGTAGTGTCCTTGACCTCTCTGGCTCTTTCAATCCTTCCTCCCCATCTTCCATAATATTCCCTGAGCTCTGCCTAAAGTTTGGCTGTGTGTCTCTGAATCTGTTTTTATCGGCTGCTGGATGAAGCCACTCAGATTACTGTTATGCTAGCTTCCTGTCTGCAAGAACAGTGGGATATTAGTAGCAGTGTCTGTGGTGGGCCTCTTTCGTGGAATGCGACTCAGTTGGAGCCAGTCATTGGTTGGCTGTGTGGAAGGTTTTGTGTGGGTTGGTGTCTCCCTCCCTCCACTGAAAATCCTGCCTGGCTACAGGAGGGGGCCACTCAGGCTACAAAACTTCCTCTGTTAGGTGTCTCAGCTAGGGTCACCACCATAGATTCCTGGGAGCTTCGGAACTTTAGGGTTCTTTTTACCTACATTCACCATCTTTTTCCATTTTTTTTTTCTGCAATACTCAAAGAGAATGGACACAAGATTAGGGAGCCCCTAAATCATCAGACTCCCTTTTCCATTTCACCGGGAGCATCATGTACAGGAGTCAGGTCCTTCCTTCCTTCCTTCCTTCCTTCCTTCCTTCCTTCCTTCCTTCCTTCCTTCCTTCCTTTCCTTCTTTCTCCTCTTCTTCTTGTTTTTGTTCTTGTTCTTCTACTCCTTGATATTATAACACAAGTACATCATTTCCCCCATCCCTTTCCACCTTCCAAATCCTTCTGTATATCCCTCCAGAGCTCTCTCGAATTCATGGCCTCGTTGTTGTTATGTGCATATCTGTACATGTATATATGTATCTCTCTCTCTCTCTCTCTCTCTCTCTCTCTATATATATATATATATATATATATATATATGTACATATATATTCTTAAATGTAACCTTCTCAGTCTACAAAAGGTTATTTGTATGCAGGTTTTCATAGTTAACTTTTTGGTATTAGATAACTGTTATTGTGCTCTTCTCTGGGTAAGAATATTTTCCCTGCTCTCAATGTTCCTTAGTAGCCTGTAATTCTTTATGCAGTGTTGGGGCTTCATGGTCTTTTCCCAGTCCACTTGATATGTTTATTGTTCTTATCTTTGTTCATCTCATGTGTAGTCAGTCATGTTAATGGGACTTTATGTGCATTGTTTCTGACATTAACCTAACTAATTACCTAAGGCTAGTGAAGTTATGGATATTAGAGGTGAACCAACAACTACCACTTTACTAAATCAGCATAACACCTAACTACATTGTGACTATCTGACCTTAGACCCACAGATGCTTTCTCAGTGGCTAATGGCAGAACATGGTCCAGGTATAGAGTCTTGTGAGGAGAATTATGAGGATGTGTGAGAACACGGTAAGAAAACAAGACAAGAGCCTTCTGGCCCCAGTTTCTTCGAAACACAAAATTAGCCTTGGAATATGAGTTTATGGTCTTCCCGGGTATAGCAAATTGGAATGAGTTTACTCCAAATTACACATTATTGCTTGCTGCTTTATTCAATTAATATGTAAACTATCCTATATATGCCTCCATGGAAAAGCATCTTTTGCCATGTGTGACTTCTCCTTGTGACTGAACACAGCTTGGACTCATGAGAACTTAACTGATGTTATTTTTCGTAACTCCTTCCCCCCAGTATAAATTGCCTGATGCTCTGAGGAAAGTCGGCTATTACATGAGACTTTACCTGCCTCATTTAACGGTTCCATCCTCCTACATCCCAT
Organism: Psammomys obesus; assembly: GCF_907164565.1. Classification (NCBI taxonomy): domain Eukaryota; kingdom Metazoa; phylum Chordata; class Mammalia; order Rodentia; family Muridae; genus Psammomys; species Psammomys obesus. Next base: position 23,670,074 of record NW_026596040.1, on the reverse strand, counting down.
CGCTCCACAGCTCCACAGTGAGGACAGGCTCTCTAAGGACAACCCCTGGAGACTGCTCCCTCTGTGCCCCTAGGCCTGAACGGCCTGAACGGTTGGCCCTTTTCTTTGACATAAGAGATCCAATTAAGACCTGAGATCTTTTCTGTAAAAAAGAGAGAAGTTTTGAATCCTGCTCAGAACAACAACAACAACAACAACAAATGGTTCTGGTATCTTCTAAAAAAAGGGGGTGGGTGGAGGGCACAGTTGGCCTGCTGCTAATTGGGGCAAATAGTCTTGAAAACCCCAAGCCTGTAAGATAAGGTCTCAGGCAGGATAGAATGAGGTACAGGCTTCTCAGGAGCTCCAATGCAGCCTCCAGAGCAGGAGCTGCAGCTTGGGCAGGAACACAGGAGCGCCTCACTGCTTCTGTAAACTTTCTGAGACCTCAGACATCCCATGAGCCTCATCAACTAGTGAGAATGGGGGCCCACCTCAGAGTGGTTATGGGGTGGCTGGGCAGTTTTTCTGTGGAAGAGTCTCTTACTGTGCTATTCGGGAGGGAGATTGGAGATAAAAACTCTGCTGCATCCTAATGTCCTCTTTCTCGTGCATCTCCAAGCCAGCTTCTTTTTTTTTTTTTGTGATAGGACATTTTTTTTTTCTGCTCTTGGGACTCTTTGTCTTACACCTGTGTTCTGCCTTTGTTTCTGCTCCAACAAGACTGGCCATTCTTGCTGCCTTTTTTTTTTTCTTTCTACTTTTGAGTTTTAAAGACATAGAAAAACTCAGAACAAAACAAAAAAACACAATGCCACTGGCTGCTGATCTGATCATAATACCTTCTGGGCCTTTTAGTATTTTATAGTGGCAGAAATGCTAGTTTTATCCTAGCAACTCAGATTTCAAAATGCCTGACATACTGTATAGTGTGGGAGTGTGCCTGCCCATGTGTGTAACTGTTCTACATAAAGTACATTTGCAGTGTGTGTACCATTAAAGCCAAGCATGATGACAGACACCTGTAAGACAGCACCCTGGAAACTGAAGCAGGATGATGAAAGTTTGAGACTAGCTTGGGCTACCTTGTCAGACACTGTGCAGAACAATAAGACATCCTGTGTATACGAGATTTGTGGTCTTAGGCTTATTTCTTAATAAAAATGGCAGATGTAAGAGACGTTTTGGAAAAAATCATTATGCTACACTCAAGGGGATCATACTTGCATGTTAGAAAACTACACAATTTATCATGCAAAATACAAAGTTTCCCCCTTTTGTTTTCTGTTCAAACAAAAATTAAAACAAGCAAAATAAGAGGTAAGTCTAGTTTTGTTTTGTTTTTGTCTTTTTTATTTTAATTTTTTTACTATTAATTATACTTTATTAATTTTGTATTCCCCCATAAGCCCCTCCCTCCTCCTTCCTCATGCATGCCCCTCCCCAAGTCCACTGATAGGGGAGGTCCTCTTGCCGTAGCTGATCCGTATGTAGAAGTCTAGGAGTATATTCAAAGGAATTTTCTGCGAGGCTTGGTATCCCCTCTGGACAGTCTCTGGGCAGGTGATGATGGATCGTATAGAAGAGCACCATTTGCTGGCAGAGTTTCCTTTCACATTAAGTCACAACATTCCCCCATTAGGTGTTTAAAGAACTGCAATGCTCTATCATATCGCTCTCTCTCTCTCTCTTTTCTTTCTTTTTATCTGTCTATCTCTCCCACTTTGCATGTGTGTGCATGTGTGTGTCTGTGTGATGTTTTAAACCTAGAACTACTTTGAAAGACAATGCAGCCAGTCCTGATGAGACCTGCTAGACTAGGTTCAGATGGAAGGGAGGAGGACCTCCCCTATCAGTGGACTTGGAGAGGGGCATGGGAGGAGATGAGGGAGAGTGGGTAAGATTGGAAGGGAATGAGGGAGGGGGCTACAGCTGGGATACAAAGTGAATAAACTGTAATTAATTTAAAAAAAGAAAGAAAGGAAGAAGGAAGGAAGAAATGAAGAAAGAAAGAAAGAAAGAAAGAAAGAAAGAAAGAAAGAAAGAAAGAAAGAAAGAAAGAAAGAAAAGGAAAGAAGAGGACCTAAGCCACCATAGCAGAAGACACGGCTCAGGTGCACCAAATTGTTCCTTCCACAAGGTGGCGAGCCAGGCTTGCAGTGCACAGCCTCATGGCACATGAAGCTCTCTTGCCAAATCACCACCCACCCTTAGCGCCCCACCTGCTGCATGGGGATCATCTTGGCACAAGGCGCAAAGCTGTGGTCCCAAGGGAGAAAGATGATACTTTAAACCTCACGAACAGCACAAGTCAGATGCCGGCGTGGCACCCTCTTCAGTCACACTGTGTGGTGATGAAAGTTTTAGGGAATGTTCCCTCATATAAAAGCACGATAATAGAAAAGGAAGGAGTAAACTGTTTATATCTGCACGGTGTGTGGCGCCATCTCAGAAAAATACAAGGTTGTTAGTGAAAAAGCCATCGTCAATGGTAAGGAAAGGTTGCAAGCCGCTTGGACGGTGTTATGTTTGAGTTAGTGCACAGGTTTTGTTGTTGTTTGTTGTTAAAGCAAAAGCACAGCATAGTAAACATGGACCTAAAGATCCCGTGTATTTTCATTTTAAAATCGTGTTTGTGACTGCTGTGTGTATGGCACACAGTACAAGTACACAAAGTGCCCTGTGAACTTGTTCTCAAAGCGCACTGCTCCCTGCACACACAGCTGTCCTTCCCAGAGGGTGTCCCAGCACCTCAGCCATGGAGGGCACACGGAGGGTGCACTTCCACAAGGAGAAGCTGATTCAGGTTGATATGCTACATGGAACACATGGTTTCGTTGTTTATTTCGTACCTAAGTATGTATTTAAATCACACACACACACACACACACACACACACACACACAATGTGTATATGTGTATGTTGTTCTGGAACTCTCCTTTTCCTTGCCATGCCTTTCCCTTCCATTCTTCCCTGCTCCGTGGATCATTTTGGATTCTTCCTAGAACTCCTGCCATTACCTCACAGAACCAAGCAGGACTGCAACTCATCCCAAGCTCTCCGCACCCATGCCAGCACCCTGTGGACACTGCTCTGTTTCTGCCTCTGTCAAGGACACTGTCTCAGGACAGCCCTCCCTGCTGCCTCTGCCTGGACAGTGCATGCGATGTGGGTCTTTGTCACAAGAGGGCAGAGGAGGATCGCTTTCAGAGGAAGGGGTTGGGTGAGTCTCAGTACAACATGGTTTTAGCCTGCTGAGACTGGACATGGAGGATTTTCCTTCTGACAGTAGCAGCCAGCAGTACCTTGTCCTGTACCCTGGTGTAGATTTTGAGCTGGCCTAAAACAGCCCTTGGTTGCATGAGTGCCAGTTACCACTTGGGGCAAGTGTGGAAATAACAAAGTGAGAGTTATGTCCTAGGTAGGTGAAAAAAAAAATCACTCAATATTGTTTTTAAAGTGGTGAAAGGGGAGAGAGAGTTCACTACATCACAGTAACCAAATCTGTACAAGCACTGAATTTAAGATGGTTTCCCAGGGAAACTGATGGCTTTGAATGGGACAAATGTACAGGAAATCATTCATAATAAATGCCCAGATGAATCCGCTGCTTGGACATGTAGACCAATGGAATGGAGTAGAATAAAGACTAGAATATAATGGCCAACTACAAATGCAGACAAATAACACCACTTGATTTTTGATAAAGAATATATACGCATGTGTGTGTGTGTGTGTGTGTGTGTGTGTGTGTGTGTGTGTAAAGCTTGTGGTGTTTTGAATGAGAATGGTTCCCAGAGGCTCCTATGTTTGAAAGTCTAGTCTCCATTTGGTAGAGCTGTTTGGGGAAGGTTTATGAGGTGTGGCTTTGTTGGAGGAGATGTGTCACTAGGGTTGGCTTTACGGTAAAAATAAAGGAAACAGTGTCCAGTCTCTGATGAGCAGAAACAAAGGCAGACCACAGGCATGAGACAAGAACAGAAAAAAAAAAATGTCCTGTCACAGAGGGAGCAGGTTTGGAGATGCTGGAGAAAGAGGTCATTAGGACGCAGCAGAGCTTTTATCTTCAGTCTCCCACCCAAATAGCACAGTAAGGGACTCTTCCACAGGAAAACTGTCCAAGCACCTATGACCACTCTGAGGTGGGCCCCAGAAAGTTTACAGAAGCAGTGAGGCACTGCTGTGTTCCTGCCCAAGTGGCATCTCCTGCTCTGGGGGCTGCCTGGCAGCCACTGAGCACCCTACACCTCAGGCTGTCCTGCCTGGGACCTTATCTTA
>NW_026596040.1:23660788-23665806 GCF_907164565.1 Psammomys obesus | reverse complement strand
TGAGAAAAGGGACATGAATCATACATACACATACAAACACTTGGTAAATGAAGCACGCTCTAATAACTCACACCTACATACACACACACACACACATACATACGTATGTATACAAACATACATACATACATACATACACATTTTGTGGATGGAGCAAAGCTCCAACCAACTTCACATATATACATATACACAAGTGTACATATACATATATTCATATGCACATATATTCACATATGCTCATAAACACATACACATATGTGCATATATACATATACATTTTTGGTGGCTGGAGCAAACTCCAATGAGCAACCTCCAACAAGTTCACGTTTTCTCCCACAGCTTATATATCCCAACAAAATATTTCAAGCAGTGCAAAAATATTTCAAGCAGTACAAAAATCACAAAAATTACATTCTATATTTTCTTTAAGAAATTAATTACAATGAATATATGTAGAAAAATATATTCCCCAATATCCTTAAGTGAATAAACAGTACATAGCACAGGGAAGAAGAAAAAAACCAAATAATTCCCAAGAACACACATACATTCATAACTAAGCAACTTGTTATAGATTAACAAAGTGTAAGCAAGCCAGGCCATTTCCTCAGTCAGTTTCTTTTACTGGCAGGCTGCAATTTGTGGTTACAAAGAAAGGATCAATTATTTTCTTATTTATCTATTAAAAATTGTATAAAAAATCTTAAAAGAACCACAAATGTAACTTTTATATTAAAAAACAGTCATTTCTACTTTAAATCCTCAGGGTGCTCATCTACTCAGTAACAATTTTTTTTTAATTAAATCACACCAGGAAGCTGTGCAAGAAATTAATCATCACTTTGATCACCAGCTCAGCTTTAGCAAGAGAGGCAAGTCAGTTGGTACTAATCAGGATGCCATTTCTCTTGTTCCCTGACCTTAGAAACATCCCTCAATCAATAATCAAAAGTGTGACTTTTGGAACTCTAAATTATTCCTAAGATTTTAGGGTTAGATGTGACCCTAAAGCTAACCCTAACGCTAACACTAACAATTCACTGGCAAGAACATCCTAATCCAACTTTACTAAAAATCTGAGCTCTTCCTTCTACCCCTCCTTTTTCAGAAGATATCAGAACCATTTTGTTGTTTTATTGTTGTTGTTGTTGTGAGCAGGATTCAAAACTTTCCCCTTTTTTATGGAAAAGATACCAGGTCTTAATTTGGTCTACTTCTCCAAATTATCTCTAAGGTTGGTGACCATTGACAATCCACATCCCTAAGTCCTTTCTGAGGGTGGTGGATGAATCATTAATCTGCTCCAGCAGCAATGCTTGCAACAGATCAATCACTGTCATTTTAAGTATCAATGATACTGACCAACGAGGGTCTGGAAGCCCTCGAGTTTTCATACAACTCCTAGATTATGAGGGATTCGGTGACCACAAAGGCATCAAGCAGTACTGCTCTACAGCAGTGTGAAGTCCTCAGGTCACATAGTCCTCAGGGCTTTGCTTCTCCAAGGCACATAGGTTGTGGTTTTGCTAACTGGTGGGCCACATTCCATGAGTTCTAAAGCTGTTTCACTGTCCCTCTTACAGGGCCCCCAACAGTACCCCAACTAGGAGGAGGCCAAATGAGCCCTTCCCCAAACCCCCTCACCCCTTTTTTAAAGAAGACACCAGAACCATTTTGTTGTTTCTCTTCTGAGTAGGATTCAAAATGTCTTCCTTCTCTATGGAAAAGATCCCAGGTCTTAATTGGATCTCTTGTGAACTATTGACCAATGGACCAATAGTTCAGGCCTAGGGGCATAGAGGCAGCCAACCTCAGAGGAGATCCCTATGTAACTAGGCTAGGCTTGTCTCTTGGCCTCTTGGCTAGAGCTGCCTCTTGGTAGGTGACAGCTCTTTTCTTGCTCTCCCTCCTGCTCTCCCCTTTCCTGGTCTGATTCAGTCTGCCAGTCATGTTCTGCCTGGACTCTTCCCTCTGCCTGCTTTCTCCCTTCTATCTACCATAAAAATCTTTTCTGTGCTTCAGGAGTAGTCATGTCCTCCTCCTTTTAGTTCATTTTTTTCTTCCAGAACCCTACTTAGAATGTGTGGCTGGGGCTTGGTGGGCAAGAAGGGGTCCCTGCATGGAGGCTGGAGAGGTAAAGTCTGGATTGTGTTGGAGACCCCAAGACGTTTTTGAAGATGCCAGATCCATGGGATACTTGCCCCCTCCTTCCCCTTTGGATTAATAGTATATATTCTGGCTATTGTATGTTGCATTTTGATTTTACAGGGAGTAACAGTTAAGAGATTGCCTGAGTCCCAGAAGAAACTTTGGACTATAAACGTGCTGAGACTGGGAAAGACTATAGGACTTTTGAAGTTGGACTAAGCTCATTTTGTATTATGATATGGCTACAAGCCTATGGTGGCCAGAGAGTGGAATATGGGGTGGTTTGATAAGAATGGCCCTGATGGGATCATATATTTGAATGTTTAGTTTTCAGTTGGTGGACAGGTTAGGAAGGATTAGCAGGTATGGCCTTGTTGGAGATGACATGTCACTGCTGATGTTTTGTTGTTTTAAAAGCCCATGAGAGGCCTAGTTTTGTTCTTTCTTTGTCTCTGTCTGTCTGTCTCTCTCTGATTCCTGCCTATGGTTTAGGATGTATGCTTTCAACCAGCCCTCCAGCACATGCCTGCCTATTTGCCTGTCTCATTCCAAACCTCATGAAACAGGGAATAAATTTCCTTTTGTTTAAGCTAATTATGTTGGACTTTTTTGTTTCTACAGTGAAAAATTTCTTTTAATAGTCTGTGTATAACATTAACAACCATTTTTACATGTCTATTTGGTAATCATTAGTCACTAAGCGGGTCTGTGTCCACATCCTGACAAAACCTTGAAAGTACAAATGTTTGTTTGCTCTTGGGATGAATCGGTATGTTGTTACGACCATACACTATCCAAATTTTAAACAGGCTAAAAGAGTATTCTCTTTTCAGTGGGCTTAACCCATGAATATTTTAATGCAAATGTATTAGTTAGTTATTTTTATTACTTTGTTAGTTGGGATTCTCTAGAAGGATAGAACTAATATAATGAATTTTGTGTGTGTGTGTGTGTGTGTGTGTGTGTGTGTGTGTGTGTGTTACATGAATGACTTACAGGCTGTTGTCTGGCTAGTCCAACAATGGTTGTTTCCTGACTAAAAATCTGAGAATCCATGAGTTGTTTGATACACAAGCCTGGCTATCTCATCTGATCTTCAGAATATGTTGGAATTTCAAAGAAGCAGGCCCTAAGACCAGTAAAGGAATACGTTAGGCTCAGTCTGGTCAGTGAAAATGAAGGCATACAAGCACAAAGCAAAGCTTCTTTCATCCCTGTCTTTATTATATAGGCTGCCACAGGAAGGCATGGCCCAGATTTAGGATGGGTCTTCCTACCTCAAATGATCTGGTTAAGTAAAGCTTCCTCAGAGGTGCACTAGGCTGCTTGGGAGTTTTAGTTATTTCCAGATGTAGCCATCTCGCCACCACCATGTTTTCCCACTGTTTCTCCTTATAATATCTTCTGGGGACAAGAGGCCATCATTTCAGAGAGCTCACTTTCACTTTTCTTATCCTTGCATGCCCCCCCCCCCCCGCAATTTCCCTTCTAACCTGAGGACAGAGATTTCATGGGTAAATGTTGGAGTGGGTAGCAGACTGAGGGTTCTCCTAATTAGGACAAGAGAGAAGAAAGTTAACTATCTTCCAATCAATTGTTTCAGTTCTTCAAGAGGCAAGCTAGCAGGAAATCGGGACAACCTGAGAAGCCCTAGTCCCTATTTGTAAGCAAGAGCAAGTGGGAGAATTTGGTGGGGAGGGCTGTTTTCTCTTCCTTCTTCTCAGCCCATTGCCTCTAAAAGCATTTTCAAGCTTAGGTCAGAAACTGATGTGACCTCACCTTCTGGACTTGGGCTTGGGTAGCAGGATTGTTCCATGCTTACTTGTGTCTCACAGCCCTGGTTACTAAAAGTTTTGTCTATATCCCATATGTTTCTTTTCCCTCTGCAAAGTAAAACTAAAATGGGAGAAATCTCTGGAGGGCACCTATCTCTTTTGCACTCTCTCAGCCTTATGTCTGGAGCAGTAGCTTCAGCCTATTAAGAGGGCCATTATCATGATGTGGTTAAATACCCACAGGATTGGTCTTCAGGGTGGGAGTGGCTCACTTACCCATCTAATGGATGTGGAAATGTAGCTTTAAAAGAGACCAAAGTTTTCTCTGTCTCAGAGCTTAGAGTAACTTCTCAGCAGTCCTTAAAGAATGTTGACCCTAAGAAAAAGAGCACAGATGTTGCCCTTGGCAGCTCAGTCTCCAACTGGATCCCCTAGTAAGGGGGACAGGGACTGTCTCTGACATGAACTCAATGGCTGGCTCTTTGATCACCTCCCCCTGAGGGCTGAGCAGCCTTACCAGGCCACAGAGGAAGACAATGCAGCCAGTCATGATGAGACCTGATAGACTAGGGTCAGAGGTAAGGGGAGGAGGACCTGCCCTATCAGTGGACTTAGAGAGGGGGATGTGAGGAGATGAGGGAGGGGGCCACATCAGGGATACAAAGTGAATAAACTGTAATATGTTAAAATATAAGTAAATTAAAAAAAAGAAAAGGAGATGTCACCCCACCATACCCCTTAAGGTGGAGACAATGTGCCTTCCTAGCCCTTCAGTCCTTGGCACTTGATCTGAGGTACTTCTCCTTCCAGCACCTGGGTCAGGTTTCATAGTGTGACCACAACCTAGTGTGAGCCAAGCCTTAGGTCTCTGTTCACAAGTCTTTGGTAGAGATATCAAACTAAATATCACTAAACAGCTTAACTTGCTTAAAGAACTTAGACACATTCCTAAGTAACTTGTTAATAGTCCCTTTCATTTTGATTCAAAGTACAGAGGTAAAAATAGAGAAAAAAAATATTGAAATAGCCCCAAAAGATCATGTTTGCTAGGATAGAAGGATAAAATTCTATCTCCTTTGGTGTAAATGTACGTAG
>NW_026596040.1:23643459-23650788 GCF_907164565.1 Psammomys obesus | reverse complement strand
CCAGCATAATAAGCCTGGGAGGGGGATAGTAGAAAATGTACTTACCATAATAAAGGGGAAGCACCAAGGCCAGGATGAAAACAACTTTGATCCATATGGAAGAGGAAAGCATTGTATGATGCCTGCGGAACAATCATAAGAGCACTTAGAACACATTTCCATTCCTACAGATCAAGGAACCACCACACATTCCTTTCCCAGATTCCCAATTATGGTTAACACTAGTCTTCCTTTATTTTTCATTAATCCTCAGAATTAGTGAGACCCAGACAGCAGAAATGCAGCATCCTCCCAGAGACCTGAAATGCCTTCACTGTACCCTAATTTATTTTCCCAGCTGCTGGCTCAGCTAAGCACTCACTGAACTTCAAGAAATACCCACACTGGAATCCTAGTACTGCAGAGAGAATTCTTTTAGAAAGGCAGACTTTTGGGCTGGAGAGATGGCTCAGAGGTTAAGAGCACTGGCTGTTCTTCCAAAGGTCCTGAGTTCAATTCCCAGTCACCACAACGTGGCTCACAATTATCTATAATGAGACCTCTTGTCCTCTTCTGCCATATAGGCATGCATGCAGGTAGAATAATGTGAAAATAATAATAAATAAGTAAATAGGCCTTTAAAAATTATATATATATAAAAAGAAAGGCAGACCTTGAGAAACTGTTATGGCAACCTTAGGCTCCTGGAAGGTCTCCGGTAGTCTCTGTGTCCTCTATCTGCAACAGCAAAGATAGTGGAGAGACACCAACAGCCCTGGACATTAATGCTGTTCTGCTTGCCTTCTCTTCTAGGTCACTTCCCTCCAGCTGCACTTTGTATTGCCTTTTTATTGAGAATCTTATTCAGGATCAAGATCAAAAGCCCAGCACAGGTCAATCATAGAATAAGTCTATGTTCTCCCTGAAGGCTGGCTGCCAAATAGTCCACAACAAACATTTTACCACGTCTTAAGAATTCTCTCAGCAGAAAGTTGGTGACCACTCAACTTCATCTATTCAGAGGTGTGGAAGCTGAAGCCATGCTGTAGCCTGTAGGAAAGGTGCAAAAGTGTTCTGGGGATGGAGCTCCTTATTTCAAGGACCTTTGGAGAAACCCTCCCACCTGGCAAGGATGCAGGGGAAGCAATACTACAGAATCCTGAGCTGACACCAGAGAGCATATAAGCTTGGGCAGTTGGTGCTGAAACAGAAAGATCTTTAGGATGGTAATCCCCTCCAGAGTGATGGTGGTTTGGATAGAATTTTACCTTGGGAGCTACAGACCTGATAGAAAAACAAGCCAGGAATCATAGAACGGGGAGTTAGTATGACGTGGAAAGTATAGGAGCTCCACAAGGACCAAATATATCTGGGCACAGGGTCTTTTCTGAGACTGACACTCCACCAAGGACCATGTATGGATATAACCTAGAACCTCTGCTCAGATGAAGCCCATGGTAGCTTAGTAACCAATTGGTTTCCCATAGTAAGGGGAACAGGGACTATCTCTGACAGGAACTCAATGGCAGGCTCTTTGACCTCCCCCCCCCCCCACGGGAGGAACAGTCCTGCTAGACCACAGAGGAGAACTTTGCAGCCAGTCCTGAAGATACCTGATAAAACAGGGTCAAATGAAAGGGGAGGAGGTCCTCCCCAATCAGTGGACTTGGAAAGGGGCAGGAAGGAGATGAGGAAGGGAGGGAGGGTTTGGGAGGGAATGAGGGAGTGAGATACAGCTGGGATACAGAGTTAATAAAATGTAACTAATAAAAAAAAATTAAAATTAAAATAAATAAAACAATGGTTCACATATATAAAAAATGTATGGGTAGAGAATCTCAGAACATTTTAAAGAAGTTTTAATGCTGCCTGTTACTATGAGACAGAGTAACTCAGAAGATACAATGTTCTTTATTGAGATTTTTAGACACACCCTAAAGAAAAAAGGGATTGGAATAAACACCTCTCAAAGGATAGACTTTTTGCAGTTTATGCAACAATCCAGCCTTCGGTTTCTAAACAAAGTAACTCTTTTTTTAATTAAATTTTTATTTTTTACATTAATTACAGCTTATTTACTTTGTGTCCCAGCTGTAGACCCCTCCCTCACTCCCTCCCAATCCACTCTCCCTCCCTCATCTCCTCCCTGCCCCTCTCTAAATCCACTGATAGGGGAGGACCTGCTCCCCTTCCATCTGACCCTAGCTTATCAGGTCTCACCAGGACTGCCTGCAATGTCCTCCTCTGTGGCCTAGCTAGGCTGCTCCTTCCACTGGGGGGGGGGGGGGAGGAATCAAAGAGCTAGCCACAGAGTTCATACCAGAGACAGTCCCTCTTCCCCTTATTAGGGTACCCACTTGGATACTGGGCTGCCATGGGCTACGTCCAAGAAGGGGTTCTAGGTTATATCCATGCATTGTCCTTGGTTGGAGAATCAGTCTCAGAAAAGACCCTGTGTCCAGATATATTTGGTCCTTGTAGAGCTCCTGTCCTCTCCAGGTCTTACTAACTCCCTCTTCTTTCATATAATTCCCTGCACTCTGCTGAAGGTTTGGTTATGAGTCTTAATATCTGCTTTGATACACTGCGAGGTAGAGTCTTTCAGAGGCCCTCTGTGGTAGGCTCCTGTCCTATTACTTGTTTTCTCCTACATCCAATGTCCATCCCATTTGTCTTTCTAAGTGAGGATTGATCATCTTACCCCAGGTCCTTTTTCTTGTTTATCTTCTTCAGGTGTATAGATTTCAGTATATTTATCCTATCTTATAGGTCTATATAAGTGAGTATATACCACATGTATTTTTCTGCTTTTGGGATACCTCACTTGGGATGGTCTTTTCTAGTTCCCATCATTTGCCTGCAAAGTTCATGGTTTCCTTGTTTTTAATTGCTGAGTAGTATTCCATTGTGTAAATGTACCACAATTTCTGTATCCATTCCTCAACTGAGGTAACATTGTAGGGGTTACTGCTATGTCTGCTACAGCCCCAGTTCAACAAGCACATACTTCTGACCATGTTAATAATGTATCTAAGAATGTTTCCCTTTTTCTGTTTACTCAAGTACAGATAGAATTAGTGTATTAAAAACAATTATATATATGGAAACTCAAATTCAAAATATTAAGGTTAGATTGACTACAGCTTGCCATTCTGGATATATATATATATATATATATATATATATATATATATATATATATTTACCCCTTTGTATTGAACATATATATAGTATTATTATATATACTATACATATATAGTATTATTTATATATACGATATATATAGTATTACCCCTTTGCCTTAGAATAGCTCACATGTGTCTTGGAGACAGATTCAAGCTCATATAAAAGGAATTTGGAGTAATTCAGATTTTAATATAAATTTACTACATGAACAAATTGCTGCAATTTCTTATGCTCATAGATGTCATCAGCAGAACAAGTTGTCCTAAGCTTTATTCTCCACTTATCACTGTCATTTCTAGAAAAAAAAAAAACTTCTGGTTCTTTGTTATTAATTAATTTATTGCCATAATTCCTATTTTCATTATTTTGTTTCAAGTCTTCATCAGCCAATGAAGTCATAGACTTTACACTGCTATTCATGATATACACGAAGATAAAAAAAAGGAGATGACAGAAGCCATGCTGTAACCTCTGGGCCCGTGTTTTACAAATGTGGCTCATTACGGCAAGGCCCTTTGGGGAAGCCTGCCCACCTGGCCAGGACCAGTGGAGGCAACACTGCAGACCCCTGCACCTGTCCCAGGGAACTCATGAACCTCAAGCCTTTCTTGCTTTTGCTATATTTACTCTTATAGCAATTCTTCATTTTGTTTTGTCAGTTTGTTATTGTAGCTGAGTTTACTAGAAACAAAAGCCCCTTGGATAAGTCTTTTATAATTTATTTCTAAAGTTTCTTCAAGAAAACTAAGCCTCTTCAGTCTATCATAATCAGGTGGCTCCAGTTGGCCCAGCTGCCTCTGCAGTCATCCAGAGTAAGCTGAAAGAACTCACTAAGATGAATGATTCTTGCTTACTTAACTGTTCTAAAAGAGAGATAACTATCATGAGAACTTAGGAGATGGTTTCTTAAAAGATGACATTACAAAATTAAAGAACATATAAAGACAAAATAAAGGGCATAAAAGGTTAGACATCCCTCCAATGCCAAATAATCAGCAAAGGAATCTAAATATTCCTATCCCCTTGAAGGTAAAAGTACAAGTAGAATCTGCCAGTAAGAATAGGAACTTGGTCCAAACAGTTAAGAGTCAGGTATTAATCTTTACCATTCTGTGACTGTATAAAGAATAGGACTACAACTGCTCTTCACATAAAAGTAATATGTAGCTTATAGATGATACACCTGAAAAATATTATTCTAGGTAGAGTATATGCTGACTACAAAAATACAAAAGCAACTTACTGTTAAAGACTAACCATAGAGCTTAAATATCTTTCATTTCTGTAAACGCGTGTCTGCTGCTGGCCTGAGCATAGTACAAGTAGGATGTGCCTGTCTAGATATAACAATTTGGCTTGTAATATAAAACTCATGCTCAGATATGAAGTCAAGGTTAGTTCATGCTTATTCATGGGAAAAAGGTCAAATAATGACAATGGCATGTGGAAAAGGAAAAAAGAAACTAAAATGGGTAAATGTTAACGCTTCTTGGAACATTATTAAAGAGAAACAAATTGAAGCTGCACATGCTAGAATGCATTAGAACTTTTATAAATAGAGATGGATCGAGTTATGCGGGGCCGTCTGTTTGAAAGACAACTGGCAGTCAGACTTTTCATTTTCACTGATTCCACACATCCAGAACTCAGCTGGACTCTGGCAGTGTGGGAAGGAGAAAAGGAAGGCAATTGATACACACACACACACACACACACACATGAATATGCACACATGCGTGGGGGAAGGGAGAGAGATATGAAAGTATTCCAAATTATTGGGTAAAGAATAAGAGAATAAAAGAGAAAAGGGGAAGAATACATTTAAAGAATTGTAACTGGACAATTCCACCCATGGTTTTGTCAGAAAAATTAGATCAAACACTAAAATAAAACTTAATATGCTTATACCTGGCAGACTTAACAGAAAACTTTATTTTTATTAGGTGCTTTGTTTTGAGGTACATACCAGTGTTCCATTGTAAACCTGTAGCACAAATTTCCAGCCAGGAGCAGATGTCTGCTGAAAACTTTTTACCAATGTCCATTTCCACAACCAAAGCAGTAAGTTTGTTGTTTGTGTAAGAAGCCTGTGCTGTGTTCTGTAAGAGTCTCAAAGAGGTCAGCACAAGGAAATCCTGGGTAGAGGATGGAGACACAGTGCAAATGGCAGTAAGAGGAGGAAAGGATAACGAGGAGGAAAACTGAGACCACAGGGAACAGTGTCCGTAGTTATGAACGTTAATAATCTCATGTGTCTAGAGTTAAGTGGTGGGCACAGGGGGGCATGGCGTTGGGATTTCCTGGAATTATTTTTATTTTTTTAAATTTTTTTTATTAGTTACATTTTGTTAACTCTGTATCCCAGCTGTATCCCGCTCCCTCATTCCCTCCCCAATCCTGCCCTCCCTCCCTCATCTCCTCCCTGCCCCTTTCCAAGTCCACTGATTAGGGAGGACCTCCTTCCCTTTCATCTGACCCTGTTTTATCAGGTATCTTCAGGACTGGCTGCAAAGCTCTCCTCTGTGGCCTAGCAGTACTGTTCCTCCCTTGGGGGGTGGGAAGGTCAAAGAGCCTGTCATTGAGTTCCTGTTAGAAATAGTCCTTGTTCCCCTTACTATGGGAAACCAATTGGTTACTGAGCTATCACAGGCCACATCCGAGCAGAGGTTCTAGGTTATATCCATTCATGGTCTTTGGTTGAGTGTCAGTCTCAGAAAAGATCCTGTGCCCAGATATATTTGGTCCTTGTGGAGCTCCTATCCTTTCCACATCATAATAACTCCCCTTCTTTCATATGATTCCCTGTACTCTGCCGAATGTTTGGTTATGAGTCTTAGTATCTGCTTTGAAACACTGCTAGGTAGAGTCTTTCAGATGCCTTCTGCGGTAGACTCCTGTCTTACGTTCAATGCACATTCCATTCGTCTTTCTAAACGAGGATTGATCATCTTACCCCGTGTCTGCTTTCTTGATTATCTTCTTTAGGTGTATAGATTTTATTATGTTTATCATATCTTATAGGTCTATATAAGCAAGTATATACCATGTTTGTCCTGGAATTCTTTACTGAACTTCTTCAGAGCCTGCTATTTGGGAAAGCTTTGGCAGTTGTGATCCCTGACTTCCAACCCTGTCTCTGACCTCTACACCATATTCAGGTTTCATAATCAACTCTCACTGTGTGACACAGGCTGGGTTGAACTCATAGTCTTCTTGCCCCTTGAACACCTGGGGTTACTGGCTTGTGCCACCATGCCCAGACCAGCCTAAAAAAGGTTGTTATATACAAGTCATTAGGAAAAGAAACCAACATGAGTTCCAGTAGGTCATACTCAGATATATATTGTTTATATGTACACACATGTAAAACAAATTTCATCTTACATACTCACTGTACTTGGCACTGTGCTACATGAGACACCTCTATAAATGTCTATTTTGTCTCACACATTTTGCCCTCTTTTTCTCCCCTCCCTGCCTATAAGTTCCCTTTCTTTCCCTAGACAAATTCTTACACTTTCTATGTTGTTTTCTGAATTTCTTTTTAAACAAAAATATAAATAACAAAAATATAAAATTGTATAAAATAATGGACTATGATGTGATGTTTGTATAATACATGTATATGGTGAGTAATTGTAAAATTAGTTAAACATATATTACTGTATTTATAATGACTTTATGATGAAAATCTGAGGGGTGCTTCTAGAGGTTTGAAATACATAGTCCACAGCTGTTTTTACAGTTCCCCCCCCCCCATACAATAGCACAAGGAGCAGACTTTCTCATTTCTCACCCAAACTTAACACTCTTGATTGGATCACTATTCTTTATTTCTATATTTTCTTTTTTGTTTATGGTAATTACATACATTTTTAGGATGCAGTGTAATATTTTAACGTGTATGATATACAAGCTAGTGGATAGATCACAGAAACCAACATCTCTGTCACCTCGGATAACTTTTATTTGTGTTGAGAATACTAAAAAATGATTTCTCCCTCCTTTTTTGAAATATTCAAATACCTGCTTCCTGCCATTCTTACATAGGGCGCTGGAAATTTCACTCAGGTTCCCAATAATCATCCTTGCTCAGATACCTGTGCACAAATCCAAAACACACACACACACACACACACACACACACACACACACACACACACA
>NW_026596040.1:23584769-23643449 GCF_907164565.1 Psammomys obesus | reverse complement strand
CACACACACACACACACACACACACACACACACACACACACACACACCCTTTCCAGGCTCTTGTAACACCTACTCTAATCACTATATTGTTGAGACCAGCTAGATCAGGTCACAGAGCTGGGTAGACAGTGCTTTAGGCAGCAACACGGGACTCTGAGAGGGTGGTGTCTCAAGATGATATTGTATGCACATCAGCAGACTGAGCTGAGGAGGTAACATTGGGGGCCTGGGTACCTTATCCAGGTCAGTGTAGCTCTGTGGTGACCCTGTTTCCCAAGCTTCGTTTAAGACCTGTAAGAGCATCAGAATGGCCCTTCCAAACCCAAATGTACCCGATGTACATGAAATCAATAGGCTCCAGGAACTGCCTATTTATCCTTCTCCAGCAGAGAAAACACTCCTGACTTCAGGAGTGATCTAATGACACTGAATAATAGATGCTTAAGTATCTTCCAGCTACTGTGGTGACACCATCATGCATTTCATACACTTATTAAAGATCTTTATTTAAAAATACTTAAATATAACAAACACATCTGCTAGAGAGGCCGTAGTCTAAACGGTAGATGACAAGAAGTGTAGATGAAGACAAGGGGATATGAGGAGCCTCACCTCTTATCAGCAGTGTGTCAAAGGAAGCAGCAATTGTGATGAGCAATTCTGGTTGCCAACTTGACTGGATACAGGGATGCCTAGAGAGTTGGTAAACCACACTCCTGAGTAAGTCTGTGATGAGATTTTTTTGAGAGCAACCATGTAGGGTCAGTGAATGGTGTGGTTAGGATTCATTCTGAATGTAAACATTATCTTCCACTGAGTTAAAAGTCTTGGTGGGATGGAACAACAGAGGGCAAAGTAGTACACACCTGCATTCCCCCTGCAGTGGGAGGCACTCCATTCTGTCATTGGCTCTGAGGAGCATCAGACTGCCTTTGAATGAAAACTTACCTGGCAGAAGCATGGTGGGAGGGAGCCTTCTTCTCCCATCCCTACCATGTTTTCCAGCATGCAGATGGCTATTGTGGGATTTTCAGTCTTGACGAATAAATCTGTGTGTTCTCTTGGTTCTGCTTCTCAGAAGAATCATGGCTGATGTGGCTGTATCAGGAACCTGTTTGCTAGGTCCCTCAAAAGTTGAACATGCAACTGCCAGACTAGCCATCCACTCCATTCCTAGAGTGACACGTCTCTTTTGAAAATTAAGTATCCCAAAGATGAATGGTAGTCAAGGTTGCATACTTTGGTTTTTGTTTTTCATCATATACCCAAATCTCTAACTGATTGTAAAAAAAAAAAAAACTTCTCTGGAGAAGCTGACTTACAGAATGGATAAAGGATCAACTTTTGAGATTTTTTTTTAATTACAGGAATGTCAGGGATAAAATATGATTAAATTTCTTGTCTCTAAAAGATTGAGTCAACATCTATCTACCAAGACTCTTAGAATCAGCAATTGCTTTAAATTTAGATATTATCTTAAAGCTTAGAGCTTAAGGCAGTGGTTTAAACAAAAATCATCAGAGGGAAAAGACAGTTTTTAGGTGCTTTATTTATTCTGCTATTGCCTATGAGTTACTAACCTTGCATCTCTCTAATCAACTTTGGTGTCAGTCT
The DNA here is from genome assembly GCF_907164565.1 of Psammomys obesus. Taxonomy (NCBI): domain Eukaryota; kingdom Metazoa; phylum Chordata; class Mammalia; order Rodentia; family Muridae; genus Psammomys; species Psammomys obesus. Next base: position 23,641,835 of record NW_026596040.1, on the reverse strand, counting down.
ATTAAATGTGCTTTTCTTTGTTCTCAACTCTGATCCCAGGGAAGAAACCAGACAGAACTCAGTGGCACCATCATGTTTGTAGGACAAGAGGCCCTGATACTTACCTTATTCAAGGAAGAGCTACCTTAAAATATGAGGAACTCATTTTTATTAATATTTACAAATTATGCTGATGAAGAGTGGAAAATTATCAGATCCCAGCCAACATAAACATTCAGATAAAGGACATAGTTCTTTTTCTTTAATTGGCAGCCTGAATTTCTTCAAATCAGTATTATCCCATTTTTCTCAATCCAAACTTTCCTCCCTTCCTAATTAAAGCTTTTTTTGCCCATGAGTTCATGCTATTTTGCCTCATTTTCTGTGTTGACTGAGATGGAAATTATGTCTGATAACTCATGATTCTCTAAGATTCATGAGCAAACTAACCCGAGTAGCCTCTTAGACTTTCAACTGCTCAAAACCCTCCTTTGGATGTACGGAAACTTGAGAACAAAGAGAATCTGAGACATCTAATTTATTTTTAAAAATTCAATTAATACAATAGTTGGGTAACTTTGAGAAATATCTCTTAGATCACAGTTAATGAAATTATTTCCTCAACCATTTTGTATTCAACTGAAAAAAACACGCTAATATGTTTAATAATACTGTTTAACATTTTATTGAGCAAAATATTTAGATGCTTGGAGCTTTATATTGAGTTGGGGTTTATATTGTTGAACATAGCACTATGATAAGGATTTTGTTGTTTGTGATCAATGTGCTCTGCGGCCCAAGTTCAAACTCACATCAATCCTCCAGCCCCAGCTTCCTAAGTGTTAAGATTACAGGTCTAAGTACCATTTCCTCCTTGAATACTGAGATTTCAAACTGTCATTTTATTAATGATCATGGAGACTAGACAACCTAAAATCATAGTTTCTTATAATTGAGAGCAGGCTGAATACACAGTATGTAATCCTCTTTCATGTAGTATTATGACTCATCTGGTCTATGAATGGAGACTTTGAGCAAACTCCAATTGTAGAAATCACTGCAGAAATATATCATCCTTATAGCCATTGGAATATTTAGTTTTTAGCTCCAGAAAATGTCAGCATTCACCATAATGATCAAATGAGAAAATGACATCACTTTTCCTATAGAATAAAAAAAAATTGTTAAAAATTAATTAAACCTTTTGGATAATTTATATGCTTATCCACTTACAAGTGAAGATTTGAACTATGGACATGTTGGAGAGATTATGCTTTATCTTACAATCAGCTCTGTCTACTTGCTTCTAGCTTCTTTATATGCCCTTTCTACACTGTGGATATCCTTGGCATTTCCGAATTTCTCAGGCAAAACTCATATCAGATCCACAAAAGAAGAGCTGAAAGGAATTTCAGGTCTGCCAAGAGACACGTATAACTTTGGGTGCAAATGGGCACTGTTTTATAAGAATAAAAACCTGCATAGGAAATGAGGTGTAAGGAAGGACGAGAAGCCTTCAGACAGCAAACTCTCAGAACAAAAGGGGAGGGAGAGGGGTTTGTTTGAGAGTGCCCTGTGCCCTCAGGAAGAGTTAGAAGGACGGTACAACTTCCAGAGACAAAGTTGACACCACACAAGTTTCTTTCAAGCATTAATTGGCTTATTGTTCGTGGTGAATTTCAAAGCTCAGCATTTACTCTGATTTTTGATCAGTTATTTTGCCTGTAGCTAGCAGACTCTTGTGGCCTCTGAGAGATACACCGTTTAACATCACAGTTTCAGCATTGTATCACTGTGGTGAAAGCTCTGAAGTGCTAATTCGCAACTCACCAAATTAAGTTATGTTAGTCAATTCAAACATTTGCAGAACATGTAGCGTGGATATGTAAACAGTCTAATCATAACACTCTTAAGAGAAGCTAGAACAACATTCCCTTCACTTTTATAAACTATCATAGCTATCTTTGCTACATCTCATGTGCCTAGATTACCAAAAACATGGATTTTTATATCATTGTGGAATGCCTTATTCATGACTGGAAGGACAGATATTCATATTTCATTCATACTTCAGTGCATTGCAGAAAATACACTTATTGAAATAATTTTTTCCATTAGTTGCACAGATTGGATAATATTCTTTGGTACATATGTCCATGGTATTTATGTATGGTTGGCATTCTATCTGTAAGGCAGAGAAACATAATAAAAGTTATTGACTAGTGAACATTTATTTGATTACAATAGTCTTGAAATATTATCTATCATACATTTAACATGAGATAGCAAATTATATGTAGGATCAAAATCAAATATCTACACCCACTATCCAAAAACAAATCATTTTCAGTTTTTTTTTTTAATAAAAATCATCCAAGGAAATGTATTTTCTTGACAATATTATCAGCTTTTAGAGAATGCAGACTACTCAAATTCTAAAAAAGAACCAGAACAGAAAATTTAAAAATTGATGTTAAAAATGCTGGCTGATATAATACAGGATAAACATCCTAAAATCTATAGTCCTAAAGAAGCTAAACAACAAGGAAGACTCTAAGGAAGAGGCCTAACCCTCATTCAGAAGGGCAAGCAGGATAGACATTGGAAGTAGGGGAAGACAGAAAACAGAACAGCAGCCTTCCACAGGGGGGCTCTGAAAGACTCTACCCAACAGGGTATCAAAGCAGATACTGAGACTCATAGTCAAACTTTGGGTAGATTGCAGGGAATCTTAGGGAAGAAGGGAGAGAGAGAAAGATCTGGAGGGGGCAGCAGCTCCACAAGGAGATCAACAGAGCCAAAAAATCAGGGTTCAGGAGGGCCTGCAGAGACTGATGAATCAACACAGACCATGCATGGAAAGGAGCTAGACCCCTTGCACAGAAGTCTCCATGTTGGTTCCCTAGTAACGAGAAAAGGGGCTATCTCTGACACGGACTCAGTGGCTAACTCTTTGATCACCTCCCCCTGGTGAGGTGTCTTAACTAGGCCACAGAGAAAGAGGATCCAGACAGTTCTGATGAAACCTGATAGGCTAGAGTCAGACAGTAGAGGAGGAGGACCTCCCCTATCAGTGGACTAGGGGAGAGACATAAGGGGGAAAGAGGGAGGGACGGTGGGACTGAGAGGAGATGAGGGAGGGGACTACAGCCTGGATACAAAGTGACTGAATTGTAATAAATAATAATAATAATAAAGAAAAAAATTAAAAGAATACTGGCTGTTCTTCCAAAGGTCCTGAGTTCAATTCCCAGCCACGCTACGGTGGCTTCTAACCATCTATGGTAAGATCTGGTGCCTTCTTCTGATGTGCAGGCACACATGCAAGCAGAATGCTGTATAAGTAATAAATAAATCATTTAAAAATTTGATGTCAGGTAAATGAATATAAATTTATTGAGAGAATAAAACTAAACCTTAATTTGTTGCTCTTTATTTTGTTTTGAATTGTATTTACTCATGGTCCTATACTATAGGTATTGAGAACAACTGTATGTATGTATTATCTGAGCCACAGAACATCTAGTAGACATTTCTGTAAAGGGCAAGAGACAGGAAGTTCATTAATGTTCTTTAATCCATAAAACTTGTCAGTTTAGAATTGCCATTTAAATGAAGAGCCTTCCTGGAGTCAGTGTTTTGTAAGCCGGTTCACCATTCTGCCTTCATTAAACAGTTGTTTTTCATTGCTTGCTCTCTTTGTTTTTACTTCTTAAATGAAGTATTGATACCAGTGTGGGGAAGGTGACAAGTTATTTCGTGTGTTTTCTTAATGTAGGTGACACTCCCCTCCAGCAGTGGCTTTCCCTCCCCAGGTCAGCTCTTCATCACTCCCACCACATTGATGGGAGCTTGAAGGCAAATGTGCTGTTTGCTATGCCAACCTTTTCAGATGATTGCTAATTAGGAATGCATTTACATATCTTATATAGCTTTAGAAATCTTGATAATTTGTACAGGGGGAATACTATCTGTGTTTTTACATTATTTGCTGACATTTAACAGACATGAATATAGGCTGACATTTAAAAGACATTAATGACATAGAGGCATAGTTTAGGTTCTACCATGACATAGTACATAATATTTTATAGATAGATACATTTTCTGCCATTATATGACATATGTGCACAGATACACACACATACACACACCGTGCAGTAGGGGTCATCACTATTTAGTCTCCTAAAAAACAGATGATTGCTATGCTGTTTTATTTCTCTTCGTCAAGATGACTAATTTTACTCTAAGTATGCTTTTGTAGCTTAGCATTGTAAAAAATAGCTAATAATTGCCCACGGCTTTCCTACTTGGATCATACCAATGCAGTTTTGCTTGCTTGATTGCCTTACTTAACCTTGCTATAATAATACATGCGCAAACACATTTTTACATGTTTTGAATCCTTGTGTACTTTAGGCAAGCTTATTAGGATGACTGACAAAATTTTTAAATTATATTTCAAATTCCAAATGAATGACTAGTAACTTACTTGTATATATGCTGACCTTTTTGTGAAAGCAGTTTCTAAAAAAAAAAACAAAAAAAATATTTTTACAAAATAAGCAATTTGTGAATAAAATGGTAGCAGAAATACAGTGATCTACTCAAGGAACTGCCACCAAAGGGAAGACAATTTTATGCTAGTAACAAAAATTTAAATTCTTCATTATATGTATATAGCTAATAAATGCAATTAATAATAGCCAGGCAAATGTAGCTCTGTGAAAATTGCATATTGTTTTGAATAACTTCCAGTAAGTGTGCCAATAATCTCCTTGAAGATACCAACTTTTAAAGATTTACGGTACAGATACTTAATTAGGCCAGAAGAAGATGCTGAACCACAAGTTAATTTAACACATTGTGCTCTATTATTAGGATATTTGCCAATACTTAAAACCTACTTCATTACAAAATGTCAATGATAAAAATGGTAATGGCACCCGAAAAAGCCCTTTTCCTTATATGTGTCTTTGATTTCAGGGCTGAGAGCTAAAAGTAAGTAACAATTCATAGTCTCAAAGCATACCAGACCAAAAAAAAAAAAAAAAAAAAAAGGATTTCTTCCCTATATTTTGCACTTAAAAACCAGAGTATAAAGTCTCCTCAAAATACCAACTATAAAAATTAGTCAAAAGTCCCTGAATTCAGTAATGTGCAAAGCACCAAATCCAACTGCATTTGGCAAATCACCATTCTGTTTCTTTCTCTACTGTGGAAAATGAGTAAGGTATCTTTTGACAAGACATTCAGAAGCAATTTAAAACCTGCTTCTCTTATTTTACCAAATCAGGAATTTAAAAGGAAATAATGCAAACATTCTATTCCTATCTTAGTGCAGGAGCAGATTAGGCATTCCACCCAAGAGTGAAAACTTACCAGAATAAAGAGCGAAGGCCAAGTTGACGAAAACAGCTTTGGCCCATAGCGAGAATAACTCCATCTGGCAGAATCTGCAGGAGAATTATTCACAATGTTTGCTCTACGGAACTGGCTGCATTAAACGTAGACACGATCGTTTGAAACTGTGTCTTATTGAGACATTTAGAAGAGTTATTGCCAAGAAGAGTATCTGAAAAGATGCTGACAGCAAGGCTGTGTACTGGGCCTATTTTCCCCTGAAACATTACCGTGAGCGATGCACACTGCAGCTGTCTCCCTCTGGCAGTGCTTTAAGCAAGGCTGAGTACCGGGGCTGTCTGCCTGTGAAGTAATAGTGACAGCAGTATTGTATTCCTCGACAGCAATGTTGACAGCAATGCTTTATATCATGGTCATTTTCCAACTGCTGCAACTCACCTACCTTATGCAGACTTAGGGAAAAACCTCTGCAGGCAGACTGGCTCTGTTACCCTCTTTTTTAACTATAGCCTTTAAGCAAACTCTTGTTTATTAATGCTTGAGTGAGGAGCTTGATTAAGGGGAAACGGTGGCCTGGGACAGATAAGACACACAAGTATGCTTTGTTTCCTGGAAGCTATAAAATAGGACACAAGAGGTACCTACCAAGTACTTCTTCTCAACAGATCATCGCTCAGCCGTAGGCGTATCTCAGCAGAATCTTTTGTACCTGGAAGTATGCAGAGAGAAGTTAATGAGTGCAGTTCTTGATCTCACCATAGATAAGGAACGTGAGTACATTGTTCATGTTAGAGAATGAAGCAGGAAAAAGGAGCACAAAAAATGAATTTAATAAGGTTCTATGTCCTTAATAGTTATATACACTAAATATATATTGTTTTTTTTTCCCTAGGGAATTGTTATAGCCTATGGACACAATGCTCCACAACACTACTGTGAACATATATATTAGTAATATGTATGTTCTAATAGTGGACTTATATCAACTGCAGAGGAGGTACAGCCAGCTATTGAGCACAGTCAGGTATGGAAATTCAGGAAAGGAGTAATTTTATGTTATTACTACGATTTTATCATCTGCTAAACAATGAATGAGCTAAAGAACAAATCAGAATTTGAATCATAAAATGCTGTGAAATGAATGACAAGATGAAATGTCTTTCGACATGCAGCTAAAACATGCTTCTAAAAATCTTTAGCGTTATTCAATCCCAGGGTAGGAAGACTAACATTCTGAAATCAAAAAGTTAAACTGCTTAACATGAGAAAATTAAATGCAAATTTTGTGGCAGTAAGAATGTAATATGATGCAAATACAAATTAATGAAACAAAATAGAAAGATAATACATAAACTCAACAATGATAAAAGCTAGTTGTTCAAAATGAGAAACAAATTTACAAACTTTAGTGAGTTTGACCATGAGAAAGGAGCAGGGGCTGAAATTACTTGACTCAGAAAGACAAAGGCTTTGCCACAAACAGCATAAGATATAGAAAAAAGTCATGGGAGTTGGGGGAGAGGGGAGAGGGTCATGAGAGTCCAAAGACTCCTACCATTCCCAGCTTGTTTGTTCTTTTTGGTTTGCGCTGACTGTATGAGATGAGACTTCTCAGCTCTAAGCATCTAGCTCCAGCTGATTTATCTGCTGTACTCCACCATGCTGGCCCTATTGTTATGGCTCCCAAACCTTTGGCACCATAAGTCTAAATAAACCCTTCCTACTGTATGCTTCCTTGGTCACAGAATTTTATTACAGCAATAGAAAAGTAACTACTACATCTGGCTTCACTTCCGATTTCAGTAACAACAAAAACAACAAGATATGGAGAGTTTGTAACTGTAATAGCTAAAGGAGAAAACGTGAATTTAGGAGGGAGAGGTGGGGATACAATAAAATGGGGGACAAAAGAGGGGTGGAAGCTATAGAGACATATCTTCTCCAAAATAAATTATACAGAGACTGAACCACCAACGAAAGAGCAAGCATGGACTGGACCTAGGCCCCTCTACACATATGTAGCCAATGTGCAGTTTGATCATCATGTGGGTTCCCTAACAGCTGAGGTAAGGGGCTGTCTCTGACACTGTTGCCTGTCTTTGTATCCCTTTTCTCTAGCTGGGTTGCTTGTCTGGCCTCAGTGGAGAGGATGTGTTTAGTTCTGCTGTGACTTGATGTGCCAAGGTGGGTTGGTACTCATTGGGGCAGGGAGGGGCTCCACTTCTCTGAGGAGAGAGAAAGGAGGGAATGGGGGAAAGGGTTGCAAGGGTGCAACTAGGAGGAGAAAAGGGCAGGGGCTGGAATCAGGCCGTAAAATGAGTAAATAAATTAATTAATGGGAAAAAGAAATTATTAATAAGCAAAAATAAAATTATTAAAAAACCATAATAAAGTTGAAGAAGAATGATGGGATATTTATCAAACTATTATGAAATCAGTATTACCTGTTCCTAAGCCTAAAACATCGTTAAGAAAGAAAAGTAACATTCAGTATCTTTTATGAATATGAATGAAAATATTCTGCAGAAACACGAGCAAATAGAAACCAGCAACACTACAAACACAAGACCCAGATGCATTCATCATAGCTTTGTAAGATTGCCTTAAAGTCTGAGGACTGATATTTTTTCAGTATAATTAAAAATATGCATTATCATTTCAATGGGTGCAGAAAAACATCTAGCAAAAAGTTGACACTCTTTGTACACTAAGCATGAGTCGTATTTTTGGATTATATATGTATTTTACTTTTGTAAGCAAATATCAAACTGCATTTTGGCACTGATTTTTTTTTTCAAATATTAAATAGGATCTTAACAAAATTTGCTCACTTTGGTGTACTCGTGCACAACTTTGGAATACGTAAAACTGTGACCAAAGAAACCGAAGAAATTGCACAACTGAGACTAGAGGTGCCCCAGAACTTCAAACGTTTCACCTTCAGAGGCCTTTGATACTGAGGATTAGCAAAAGCTAAGCAATATACACACAGTGTCGTGCCTGGCTGCCTGCATTGCTTCATTTCAGTAAAACAGTAGCTGACATTGCTACAAAACACCAGATATGAAGTCATAAATACATCAAAATGTTTTTCCAAAGGCCTCTACATCCTATTGCCAAAATTCTGTCTCTGTCTCTTCCTGTCTCTCGTCTCTGTCTCTCTGTATCTCCCTTTCTCTCTATCTCTCTGCTTTGCAAGTGGCATGGTGACAAAAGCACCTCATACTTGCTGAGGCTCTGAGCTGTTGTATTCTCGTTTTCATTAAATTTTACAAAGTTTTACATCTCTTTGTTTTCCCTTGATTCTCATTCATTAATGTAATGTTCAACTCTCACAAGTTTGTGTACTTCCTGTCAATTCTTTTGCCATTGATATCCAGCTTTATTTCTTTTGTGCTCAGGATGCGGCTTAAATTTTTCTAAATTTGTTGAGATTTGCTGTGTATCCTGGTGTGTGGTCAGTTTTGGAGAAAGTCCTTCACCATCTCTTTTAATAGTTTTGGTTAAAGGTCCTTATGGTCAGATATTAGACCAGCTAGTTTGTTCATTTATTTCTTCCATTTGCTTGGAATACCTTTTCCATTATTTTATGTTAAAATAATGGTATCTATCATTGATGGTAAAGTGTGTTTTCTTAGAGGCAACAAAAACATGGATCTTATTTTTTAATCCAGTCTGTCTATGCTTTAAAAAAATATGTTACATAATTTCCCCTTGTGCCTTCTCTTCCTCCAAACTTATCGTGCACTGCTTTTTTTGCTCTTAAGTTCATGGCTGCTATTTTTTAAATTTTTATCACACAAACACACAGTCCTAAATATATAAACACAACTTTGATAGCTGGACCTTGATAGTTAGATTTAGGAGGAAAAAGTGTCCAAATAAAAGGATAGACCTTAGTGGTGAGATTTAGGAATATAATCTAATGGGTTTTTTTTTTTAGCCTTTAGAGGAAATGAGCTATGAGAGCCTCAGGCTCAAGTGTGCTAGTGTCCCTTCACCTATAATGTTACTTGTATGTATATAATTTCAGCGCTGACCACTTGGTATTGGATGACCAATTTGGGAGCTCTTCCTTAGGGTAGACTATTTCCCCACTCTCAGCATTAAGTAGAACAATTTTATTTATGACTTGTAGGTATTAGGCAAATCAATATTAGTCATGTTAAGCTCTTCTAGCTAGAAGAATTTAAGTATTATATGAATACTAGCCATGTGCTAATCAAATTGCATTTAAAAATAATTTAAAAAATTATTCAGAGGCCAGCTAAGTACCCTTTGGGGCTTCCTGCCTTAGCAGGTATTAAGTTAGATTGAGAGTAGAGTTTCATATACATTCTTTATTTTGCCCAGTGCACATTTTGTTTAGCTGTGCCTTATTTTCTCATAGGCTTGACAGGAAGCAACTATGAAATTTCTTGTTTTACTTCCAATAGTGACATCTGTAGCTTCAGAGAATGTTGTAGAATAACCTGAGTTTCTAATTGTAAGGAGCGGAGTTACCTTTAGCTGGGCATTTAATGTACAAAAATAGGCCCAGATAAGGAAGGAGAGTCAATACCTTGGCACCTACAGAAAACTGCATTAAAATCATATCCCTCACTGATACTTAACCAGCTGGAGAAAAACAAATCTGTTTTTGACTTTTTTTTTTTTCCAACACTCACATACCTAAGGTGATGGTCTTTTCTCTCAATTTGTTATTTAAATGAAATGAATCTCATTGAGGTCCCAGAGAGTATCAATGTGCCTATTCTCCATTGTCAGTTGTACTTGGGGTTCCCGTGGGGAAGAACAAGTAGGCATCTCAAATCCATGGGAGCCTTCAAGCCTCTTCAGTTCTGAGCGTCTCTCCCTTCTCACCATCAGGGGACCCTGCTTCCTGTTGTCTGTCCACATTGAATGAAATTCATTTTCCCACTGACTTTCTTCCTTACAGAGGAGACATGCTGTTTTTCTTTTTCTGTGAGTGTAGACTTCTGGGTAATCTTTTCTTCCTAGGAACTGTCTAACCTCCAGCACCACAACGAAAAAGCGTAGCTTTATCTTGTATATTTTTCCTGCTGCTAAAAGTCTTGAAAACAATATTCAAAAATTGAAAAGGTTTATGCCAAAGGCCTATTGTTCTAGCTTTTTGTAACGCTTTTACATGCCTGGAGCATAGTGTCTTATAAAGGTCAGGTTAACTACATGAAAGTTTCTTGGGTCTTTGTGGTCTAATTCTATGTAACCCAGAGAAACCTGACATATTATTTCCAATAAATGGGAAGGATCCTTAGTAGGTGTTTGTTGTATTTTTGTACCTTACACTCATCCATTTAGGATCCCCTAAATGAAGTCTAAGCAATTCTTGCCTTGCTTTATTAATGACCTGTTCTTTTCTTCTCATGAACATGTACTGATACATAAATGTCAGTCCAGAACAGATGTTGAACAGTGGAAATAGATTGGAAGAGTTTGTTAGTGTGTGGGATCCTTCTCACAGGAAATTATTTTCCTTCTGATTGTGCTCTGATATAAACAGCTAGTTGCCTCTGATCATTTGCCCTTAAGAGATTCTGGCATAACAAAAATTCCACACTTGGGTTGGTATCATGTCTGAATTGTGTTTCCAGTAATATCTGAGGAGAAAAAATACTATGAAAGCCATGGGAGAGTGGACTGACAGATAACACACCCCAATTCAAAGCAGAAAATGGAGATAGAAATCTAGATTACATAAAGATTCTGGGTAGAGGCCTTGCAATTATTCTTATTCCAAACAAAACACTCATTCAGTTGGTCTCATCTTTCTCTCACAAGATGACAAAGGAAAGCCTGGAAACAGAGGTTGTTCTTCATCATACAATTCAAGGCCATCTACCTGCTTAGAAGGCAACAACATGACTTGCCCGGAAGCTAGCCTTAACAACACCAGGGATGGTGGTCCAAGGATGTTGTGCACTGGGATGGAAAAAATACAGGCCATTATTAGGGAAGATGGCTCGAGGGGCTAAAAGAGACTTAACTGAATGCTGCTCAATCACAGCATGCCATGAAGGAATGGATACCTGAATTCTCATCAAAAGCTGGCAAATTGAAATACTGAAATTTGCATCAAAAAGAATGTTATCTGGATACTGAGCTACCAAGGGCTATATCTGAGCAGGGGCTCTAGGTTGCATCCATACATGGTCCTTGTTTGCAGAAACAGTCTCATAAAAGACCCCTATGCCCAGATATATTTGGTCCTTGTGGAACTCCTGTCCTCTCCAGGTTGTATTAACTCCCCCCCCTTTTTTGGTTCCCTGCATTCTGCCAGAGGTTTGGTTATGAGTCATAATATCTGTTTTGATACACTGCTAGGTAGAGTCTTTCAGAGGCCCTCTGTGGTAGGCTCCTGTCCTGTTACTTGTTTTCTCCTACATCCAATGTCCATCCTATTTGTCTTTCTAAGTGAGGATTGATCATCGTACCCTGGGTCCTCTTTCTTGTTTATCTTCTTTAGGTGGATAGATTTCAGTATATTTATCCTATCTTTGACCTCCCCTCCCACTCGGGAGAAGCAGCCTTGCTAGGCCACAGAGGAGGACTTTGCAGCCAGTCCTGAAGACAATTGATAAACCAGTATCAGATGGAAGGGGAGGAGGTTCTCCCTTATCAGTGGACTTGGAAAGGGGCAGGGAGGAGATGAGGGTGGGATTGGGAGAGAAAGAAGGAGTGGGATACAGCAGGGATACAAAGTTAACAAACTGTAACTAATATTAAAAAAATAAAAATTAAAAAAAAAGAATGTTATCTCTCTTAGAGTTTGTAAGCATAATGCTATGAAGGAAGTTTTGAAGAGAAACACAGATAGGCACATACCTAACAGGAATGTTAGATATTTTCTGTTGCTGGAATAAAACACCATGACCAAGGCATCTTATTTAGGTATATGGTTCCATAAAGAAAAAGAGTCCATCATGGCAGCAGGCTTGCAGGCATGGCTGCAGAATCAAAAGCTGGGAGCTCACATCTTAAAATGCAAGCAGAGAGTGTAAACTGGAAATGGTGGTAGGATTTTAGCTTGAAAGCTTACTCCAGTAATCACTCCAGCAAGGCTGTGTGTATCTCCTAAACCTCCCCAAGCAGCCCCACAAATATTGAGAAAGAATGTACTATCAAGAATTTTTGATTTCTGTAGACACTGTGTAGGAGTGAAGACTTTGTGTTTTTCTAATTATCAATGAAGTTAGCATCTTTTCATGTATCTCAAAGCCATTTTCAATATTTCTTCAATAAAGAAAATGTACTCTTCTTTAATTTTGGGAGTTACAATATAATTAACTAATTAATCCCTTGCCTTTTTTCCTCAAAACCCTTACATACACCCCGCCCCTTTGCTCATGTTCAAACTCATAGGCTTTTTCCATTCATTGTTGTTATAAGCATATAAATGTATATTCCTAGATATAAAGGCAGTTTACAACAAGCCCATAGCCAACATTAAATTCAATGGAGAGAAACTCAAAGGAAGACTACTGATTTTTGTGAGTTAATTATATTCAGCTACTTTGATGAAAGTGTTTACCAGCTGTAGGGGCTCCTCAGTGGAGTTTTTGGGGTCACCTGGATATACTATCATATCATCTTAAAATAACAATGCTTTGACTTCTCCCCTTACGATTGGTAGCCCCTTGATCTCCTTCAGTTGTCTTTCTGCTCTAACTAAGACTTGTAGTACTGTATTGAATAGGTAAGGAGAGAGTGGACAACCTTGTCCTATTCTTGATTTTAGTATAATTTCTCTATTAACTTGTACATGTGGAACCATATTTGCACTTAAGGGATAAAATCAACTTGCTTATGCTACATTCTTTCTCAAGGTTTGTGGGAATGCTTTGGGAGGTTTAGGAGATCATCACTTTCTGGATATTTACACACCCCAATTGAACAAATTTTCTATGGGATCTTATTGAAGATGTACTGCTGTTAAGCTGAATTAATTCCTGATTTACTTCAAACAATTTTAATGTTAAATTGTTTTAGAACATCTTTTAGAAAGTCTATGGCTGCAATAAATAAATACCTTTGTGGACCTCCAAATACCTCACTAGGAGACAGGCTTGAGACAGACTTGTGTCTTCAAGATAAACCTTCATTCATGAATACTGGTATACACCATGAATATAGGCAAGTTGGCATAAACCTCCTATGAACTCAAATTATAATGGGACTACCAAGCAATGTCCATTAAGTACAAACCTTAATGTCAAAATATATACAATCTGCTTTTTTGTAAGTCTCTATATGTTGTCATTTTATGACATTATACACTGTCATTTTAAATTTACTTTGTTTCTTAGAATAAAAGACAGATAAAACTATTGTCCTTAACTCATTATGAACTTAGAGATAGCTGAAAAATGTGTAGCCAGGTCAGTCCCAATTGAAACAAAAAAATATATATTCTTGTAACTTCTAAAACCTGTTAACTTTTAGGCCTTGGCAACTTTTGTCACTCTGAACTCACTATGAACTTATGTAATGGATACATAGATAAGAAATGTTTAGTTTTAAAATATATAACCTGTTGTATTTCAGAATTCATCTTTTTTTCTGATTAATTGCCTTTTTTACTATGAGGTAATTCCTTTTCTGGGAGCTTTGCCTCAGGGGTATAAAACTATGACTATACAGTAACCATTGTCAGAAACCTGGTGGTGGAAGCCCATTGAATAGAAGCCTGCTGGAATATGCTTCATCCATGAGTTGTAAATATATATGTATGTTTATATATATTTACATATATATTTATATGTTTAAATGTAAATATGTCTGTATGGGTTTTTTGTACATATATTACACCAGTGCATGTCAATTGTCTGTCTGTCTGTAAGGAGCTTCTTTCGTATCATTCACTGAATGTGTTACTGATTGTCTGAATATGTGAGTGAAAGTCTGAATGTCTGTCTATGTGCATGGGCTGACATCATTGAACCGGCAGTCTAAACTTGCTGTAGTTTCTGCAGAGGAGGTGCTAGCAGAAATCAACATGTACGCTTCTGGGAACTTGTTGAAGTTTTTAACTTCACAGACCCTTTCCCTTGAGCATGTGTGCATGAATGGTCTTTGCTTACTTTCTCTCCTCTTTTCTTTTTCTTACCGATTTACAAATAAGTTAGCAGATTCAGGATCTAACTATCAGCCCAAGACAAGCAGGAAAAATCTTAGTTTAGCCGGTGGAGGCCTCCACAGCACCCTGCTCCCACGCAGGAACTAATCTCAGATCGAAGAGCCCCTTTTCTACAAGCCCTTACAGTTTTGGCTAGAAGCCACTTTTTAGTCCTGGCTAAAGAAAAAAAGGTCACCAGTTTAAGTGTTCCTCCTTAGCAGCAGTGCAGCCAGTCCCTAGACCTAGAGAAGGAATCCTGGGCCCTATCCCCTCCTTCTTCTTTCAGTCATCTTTCTTGATCATTGCCTGAGCCATCAGAATGGCAACCCAAGAGATTAAAGTGAGCAGGGATTCTGCATCCTGTCCCAGATTCCAGACCCTGGACCCTGGGACCTTGCCAAAGCACAGAGAGAGAGATTGACAATCGGACTTTAGCAGACACATTATAATCCATAAATAAAGCCTCAATATGTTACTTTATACCCTTATGCTTATAGTCCTTAGACTAAACATCTACAGTACAACTCCCTCACCTAAGGCTCAGAAGAGGGAACCAAAGGACCGTAAGAGCCAGAAGAACAGGGAGTTTGCTGTAAGACTGTGTTTCCTAGAAATGTCAGAAGCTACATTCAGAGTCTCACCAACATGACCGTGTGTGTGGTAGTGGTGGTGATGTATGTATGTATGTATGTAAGAAAAATTAGTAAAAAAATAAGCCATGAATTTGAAAAGACCAAGGAGAGGCATATGAGAGGTTTCAGAGTAGGCAGAAAGAAAAGAGGAAATAGTGTGATTCTATTATAAGCTCAAAAGATAAAAGAATTATTTAAAATAGACAAAAAATGGAAAAGTCAAAGTATCTTTATTTTCAGATGATGTGATTCTACACATAAAACATACTATAGACTGGTTGCCCTGAGCAACAGAAAAGGCATTATCTTTTAAAATCAACAATATTTAAATTCCTTTTTACCTTTAATGTTTAAGCATACCCTAGGCACCTCGTATCTGTTCAGTGGTTTGGGCCTGTGTCTTTACATTTGCTGCAGCTATTTTTGCCCTGTCCCCTTTTCTGTATGGAACGGGCTGTTACGCCCTTAAAGCCAAACTTCATATAAACTCCTTTTACCTTTAGAATTTAAACATACTCTAGGCATCTTGAACCTTGGTTTTTACATTCGTTGTGACTATCTTTGCCTTGCCCCTTTTTCCATATGGGGTGGACAGTCTTGCATTTGAAGATATGAACTGTTTGTAGCCTTTGAGTTTTTAGGACTTCATTAGGATGGTGTATACTTTGCCACCTATAACTCCCCTGTGTCTTTTTGTACCAGGCATGACTGACGTTTCCCCCCTCCCCACGAAAATGTCTCATGTTCTAAGGAATAAGCTGGCTGCCAGAGCAGTGTGACACCTCAATTCAATCAGCATTCAAAAAGCTTTTCAGTGTGGGAGGCATGCAGCTTGCATGTTTGTCTCCAAGCCTAACTTGGGGTCCTTACATTGACCAATAGAACATATCTCTTGGGACAAAATGTCCTTTGGCACCAGTTTTCCAGTGGGAGTCCCACTTTCCAAAGAGTTTGGCTGACCTTTTTAGAGCAGTGTGACATTTTCTCTCCTTACATAAACCTAAAATTGATGTGAATCCAACCTTTTAAATCAATAAAGACATATCATCCATTATTAAGAAAAAAGAATTTACATAGAAACTTTAAGGGAAAACTGTGTCATTTTGAATCCCGTCTTTGCAAGAGGCTTATCATTAGGGAGTTTCCACTCTGAATTTATTGTGTAAATTAGGGTGATGCAGAACTCAGAGATCTGCCTGTTTCTGTTTCCTTTGTGTGATTAAAGGTGTGTGCTGTCACCAACCTGCTCAAATATTTCATCTCAAATCCATCTCATCGTAACTCTAAACCTTTCAACAAAAATCAAGCAAAGAAACAAGAAAATTCTAAAGTTTTGGGCCAGTTGTGCCAATTTAGGCTACACCAAGCAACACCCAGTTCATCATTTCTGGAATTTAGGTGTTGCTCAGGTGTATCTGCAGACCCTTCCCAGAAAGAGCTGACAAATTTCAGAGAGCTCTAAATTCCAGCCTCCATCAATCTAGTTTTTATTGGGAAGAGTGCCCTTTCTATTGTCTGTAATTTAGTATTCCATCACCTGGCTTTCTTCCCACTTTCTCTGAGCTTTCTTAGAAAAGGCATGGAGAAGTATCATTACCGTTAAATACATTGTAACCAGGTCCATGATTACAACAGCCAAAACAAAGTTGAAGGGATCCAAATAGTCTCTGCCACTTTTTTTTTTTTTTAGGTGCAGTTCTGGGCCTAGCTCTGTCTAGATCTCTGTTTCCAGTTTCTCCTCTCTAACCCAACACGTCTCTGCAGCTGCCACTGTTGTGTGAGAGCTGAGCCTGCCTGTAGCAGCAATGAACAACGCTTATAAAATGCATTCTTGGCTAAGAAATTGTCTTTCACCTAGGATGTCTCAGGCTGTAAACTTAGATTCAAGCTTACAAGATGCTGGTTCATCAATATGTGTGGAAAGTAAAAGGTATTGGGCTAAATAATGTTTATTATTAGGCGTGTGGATTTATTTAACCTGCTATCACAATCAATAAGAAAAAGACACCTGTTAGATTTTATAATTGCCTTATAACACCTTGGACTGGGTAAATAATCTTCCACCTATGCTATCTCAATAACCTCCCCATCCACTTCTCAGACCTCATCCAATGCCATCTGTCTTAACCATTCCTATCTGGTCTATCTCCCATCCATAATTCCATAAATACTTGCGTATCCTTCATCTGGGTCACTCCTTTCCATGCCACTTTTGTAGTCCTTCCTCCTGTTCACATGGCTCCTTTTCCACACTAATCCATGTGGCTTCTTTCTCTCTCCTCTCTTTCTGTCTCTCTCTGGATTGCCTATCTTGGGGTAGAGTCGGGGGCAACAACAATAGAAATTTGGAGGGTGGCACTGGGAATATTATTGATTAGAAGAGTATTAGTGTTTTCTAGGTTAGCAGAGAAAGAAAAGAAAAACTAAAGCTTAAATATGAAATCTGTAAAACTTCTTAGAGGTAAAGGTAGAGGTATGTGGGAAGACTGGTTCTGGCAAGAACATTTATCGAATAGTCTGGAATGTAATATGTAATTAATCTACTTTACAAACATGAGATACTTGTTTCTATTTCCTATGTTTCATAACCGGAAAGCACAGCACAGAACCTCCAGGTCTGTCCTTGCCTGCTAGAGCGTGAAACATCAGAGGGGGTGGCTTGAAAGAGGGAGAAAACTGAGAAACAGCCATGACAGTTAATTTATGCCAAGTTAGTGGTCACCCAACTGAGCAGGGCACCCACCCTACTGCTTCACAGGTCCCAAGCCATTTCTTCTTGATGCCAGCTGTGACTTCAAGCTAACAGCAGAAAGTTCATTCAGGTAACTTCCCACCCTTAGTCAAAGTTAATGATGGTATTTTTTATTTCCTCACCTCTCAGACCTCCTCCCTTGATGTTTTGTGGTTGTTGCTGTTAGTTTTATTTTGGTTTTCAACACCTTTTTGCTTCCTCTGCATGTAAAAATAGAAAAGTTTTACCTATTGTGAGCCTCACTCATTTTTTTTATCATACCATTGGCTATAATTTTGAGAAAAGATAGAATGAGTAGAGGCTTAAACCAATGATATGGAAGTTCTTGAGCCTAAATTCTATTCTTGATAGGATGTTATTTCAGGCACATACCCACGCACACCACACACACACAAACACAATAGGGGGACAGAGGGAGAGGGAGAGAGAGAAGGTGGGAGAGAGAGGTAGAGAGATAGAGATTGGTTATTGGTATAGATTTTCTGCTATTTAGAGCAAAGATACTCTCCCAAGTGTAAGCGCCTGTAGCTATGTGACACCACTGTGGCCAACATTGTATTGTATTGACAGCAGCCCCGAGGGCAATGGGTTTCCTCCTAGTGACAAGCTATTTGTATAGTTGGCTGGGAATAAACTTACCGGGATTTTCTTAGTCATCATCACAGGAGACATGAGAAGAAGCAGCTGCCTGCACCACAGAATCATACCCTTCCTGTTGCTCTCTACTCTGACCCATGTTACTTTTTCAGGTGAGCAGTCTTGGAGATAAAAATTTAATTTTCTTAAATCTGTAGAGGGGATTTTTTTTCCTGTGGATGGGGAGTGTTTTCCTAAAATAGGAAATGTTAAGCTTGGCAGACCAAATTTCAGACCTTAAAATGTGTTTTCCTAAGAGAAAAACTCAGCTTTGTTTTCTACATTGAAGATCCTTCTCAGCTCTAAGTTTGGAACCAAACCAAATCGTCTAGTGCAGAGAACACTGTAATGTTCCCCATTCCCAACAATGCACTCTGTGAGCATGATGTCTTTTCCTAGAAACAATTGTGCATTTCTACTAGAATTAAAAATTTCTTTGAAATATGACAGTGGGGGAAGGGCCAATGGAGAACACAGGCATCTGTGAGAATGATGTGGTTATATTCCTGGGTAATTGAGCAACAAAAACCAGTGGTTTAATTTAAAGACAAAATCTATGTCGCTGCTGTTGCCAATAACACAGTGGTCCCCACAATGTGTAATCTTTAATGATCGAAACCAGAAACTATGTTACTTTCCATGGCCAAAAAGACTTTGTGGATGTGTCTGAAGTAAGGAAATTGATTATGCTTTTAGTATACGTTTGTAGTTATTATAATCACAAGGATTCATAGAAAATAGAGGCAGGAGAGTAGAATTAAAGAAGGAGATGTGAAAATGTAAACAGAGGTGAGGATGATTGAGGGCAATGGCTCAGAGAACTCCATTGCTCCACAGAAGCTTAAAAAAAAAAAAAGATAAGAAAACAGATTCATCCCTAGATACCTCAAAAAGAATGTAGTCCACAGACAACTTGGTTTTAGCGCTTATTACCTCCAGAACTTCAAGGCAGCAAATCTATGTCATTTTGAGTCACTAAATTTGTGAAAATTTAAATAAAACAGTAGCAGGAAATGAGTACAGGGCAGAGTCTACAGTGCAAGCCAATTTCCCAAGTCCTAGTTCCTCATTTTAGTTCCTCATTAAGCAAATAATACATAGGAAATGTTTGACAAACAAGTGTTTAAATGCTGCTATCAGTTAGCTAACTGCTCTGTATGGAACATCTGCAGAATCTTATTCATTACAAGCCTGGGTTAAATAGAACTAGAATAGTCACAATGTTTCGTTCCATAAATACCATTGAGCATGAGTAACAAGCACTGAAAATATATTAATGAAAAACATCTATATTGCTGGTAAATCTTTAAATATTTATATACTTGTGACACCATAACTATAATCAAGACAATGAACTTAACCCTCATTCACAAAGGAACCCTTGATTTATTTTTTTCTTTTTCCCCTTCCATGCTCAACACCCCAATGTACCCTGCATCCAGGTACACCTTGTCAGTACCACTTTCTACAAACTTAGGAACTGCATATTATTTTTTTTTTAAATCTAGCTTTTTAAACATAGAGTTGGGGGACACTTTTCAACAAAGCATCACTTTTTAAATCTAAGGGATATTCTGGTTTGGGACGATGCTCCTTTTGTCCATTCATTCTCCCATTGATGGACATCTGGGTTATTCTTATATTGAGCTTCTGTAAATATAGACATCATGGACATGACAGCATGGTTTCTTATTTTATTTCTCTTGGCTGAATGACTAAGAGTGGGCTAATCAAATAATGAAATACTGATATTTAAACCGGGCAGACTCATCAATTATTTTTTTTAATTTTTTATTAATTACACTTTATTCATTTTGTATCCCCCCATAAGCCCCTCCCTCCTCCCCTGCCGATCCCACCCTCCCTCCCCTTTCTGCATGCATGCCCCTCCCCAAGTCCACTGATAGGGGAGGTTCTCCTCTTCTTTCTGATCTTAGTCTATCAGTTCTCATCAAAAGTGGCTGCATTGTCCTCTACTGTGGCCTGGTAAGGCTGCTCCCCCCTCAGGGGGAAGTGATCAACGAGCAGGCCAATCAGATTATGTCAGAGGCAGTCCCTCTTCCCATTACTATGTAAACCACTTGGACACTGAACTGCCATGGGCTACACCTGTGCAGGGGTTCCAGGTCATCTCCACGAATAGTCCTTGGTTGGAGTATGATTTTCTGGGAAGTTCCCTGTGTTCAAATTATCTTGTTCTGTTGCTCTCCTTGTGGAGTTCCCGTCCCCTCCAGCTCTTACTATTTCCCACTTCTTACATAAAATTCCATTCACTCTGCCCATCAGTTGGCCATCAGGCTCAGCATCTGCTTTGACAGTCTATACTGCAGAAGCTTTCAGAGGCCCTCTGTGGCAGGTTTCAAGGTTGTTTCCTATTTTCTTTTTCTTCTGATGTCCATCCTCTTTGCCTTTCAGGATGGGGATTGAACATTTTAGTTAGGGTCCTCTCTTTTGCTTCGTTTGTTTAGATGTACAGATTTTAGTGGGTTTATTCTATATTGTATGTTTATATGAGTGAGTATATACCATGCGTGTCTTTTATTTTGAAAGATAACATTCATGTTTATTTCTTACCAACCCTATCTTTAACTATTTTAAATTTATTTTTTATTTTTTCTTTTTTCTTTTTTATTAATTACAGTTTATTCACTTTGTATCCCCCCCATAAGCCCCTCCCTCCTCCCCTCCCAACCCCACGTTCCCTCCCCCTTCTTCTCGCTTGCCCCTCCCAAGTCCACTGATAGGGGAGGTCTTCTTCTCCTTCCTTCTGATCTTAGTCTATCAGATCCCATCAGGAATGGCTGCATTGTCATCTTCTGTGTTAAATTTATTTTTATTGTTTCCTAATTTCATACATGTAGATAGTGCTTTTTGATTGAATCCATCTTCCTTTCCCTCCTTTACCTTCCAGTACACCAACATATGTATGAGTACCAACTGCAATTTATTTTGTATCCCTCCAGTGAAGAATGGTGTTGAGCACACTCATGAGCTTATTGCCATTCACATTGGGCCATTGATGAAGTTCCCGTTGGTGTTTGTTTTGATTTTGTTTTTTAGGAGCCCATTACATCATAGATCATAAGTCCTTGCCAGATATATTTCTTAGAAATGTTTGCCAGTCTGTGGCTAGTCTTTAGAGTTTTCTTTTCTTTTCTTCTTTAAGCTTTTCTTAATTGACTTTCGAAAAACAGAAGCTTTGAGATTGGGTAAAGTTTAGTTTTTTTTCTTTTTTTTTTTCATGAATCATGGTTTTAATGTGTTATCTAGGTAATCTTTGCTTCTTTAAGATCCCTAATGTTTGTCTTTTAATTGCTTCTCCCATGAATTTTTATTGTATTAAACTTTGTTTACATCTGGAATCTTCACTGAATTGGTTTTTTTATATGCTATAATACATAGTTAACAGTTCTATTTTTTTCCATATAGGTACCTAATTGTTTCAGCATTGCTTGTTGAAAAGACAGCCTTTTCTTATCCACAGGATCACTCTTTTGCTCCACATTTTTAAAAATTTATTTTATTTTATTTTTTAGGATGTAAGTCAATTTAATAATACACATTTTTAAATCTTTATCTTTGGTTGGAGTATCAGTCTCAGAAAAGACCGTTGGGCCCAGATTTTTTAGTTCTGTTGTTTTCCTTGTGGATCAGCAGACCCTTCCATATCTTTCTATCTCCCCCTTTTATCATAAGATTGCCTGCACTCTGCCCAAAGTTTGGCTATTAATTCTTAGCATCTGCATTGATACACTGCTGGGTAGAGTCTTTCAGAGGCCCTCTGTGGTAGGCTCCTGTCTTGCTCCTTGTTTTCACCTTCTTCCCATGTCTATCCCATTTGACTTTCTGAATAAGGATTGAGCATCTTAGCCAGGGTCCTCCTTTTTGCTTAGGTTCTTTAGGTGCACAGATTTTAGTATGATTATCCCATATTATGTCTAATATCCACTTATAAATGAGTATATACCGTGTGTGTCTTTCTGCTTCTGGGATACCTCACTCAGGATGATCTCTTCTAGTTCCCAACAAATTTTATGATTTCCTTGTTTTTAACAGCTGAGTAGTATTCCATTGTGTAAATGTACCACAATTTCTATATCCATTCCTCAACTGAGGGGCATCTGGATTGATCCCAGATTCTGGCTATTATGAATAAAGCTGCTACGAACATGGTTGGGCAAATGTCGTTGTTGTATGCATGAGTATATTTTGGGTATATGCCTAAGAGTGATATAGCTGGATCTTGAGGTAGCACTATTCCGAGTTGTCTGAGAAAGCACCAGATTGATTTCCAGAGTGGTTGTACAAGTTTACATTCCCACCAGCAATGAAGAGGGTTCGCCTTTCTCCACATCTTCTCCAGAATGTGTTGTCACTTGAGTTTTTGATCTTGGTCATTCTGATGGGTGAAAGGTGAATTGTCAGGGTCGTTTTGATTTGCATTTCCCTGATGACTAAGAATTTTGAGCGTTTCTTTAATTGTTTCTCTGCCATTCTATATTCCTCTACAAAGAATTCTGTTTAGCTCTGTACCCCACTTTTAATTGGATTACTTGATTTGTTGCTGTTTAACTTCTTGATTTCTTTATATATACTGGATATTAGCCCTCTGTCAGATACACTGTTAGTGAAGATCCTTTCGCAATCCATAGGCTGTCATTTTGTTCTGACAACAGTCTCATTTGCTTTACAGAAACTTATCAGTTTCATGAGGTCCCATTTATTGATTGTTGATCTTAGAGTCTGTGCTGTTGTTGTTCTGTTCAGGAAGTTGTCTCCTGTGCCAATGAATTCAAGGCTCTTCCCCACTTTTTTCTTCTAACAGGTTTAGTGTGTCTAGTTTTGTGTTGAGATGTTTGATCCACTTGGACTTTAGTTTGTGCAGGGTGATAAGTACGGATGTATTTGCATTTTTCTACATGTAGATATCCAATTAGACCAACACCATTTGTTGAAGATACTATCTTTTTTTCCACTGTATGATTTTGGCATGTTGGTAAAAAATCAGATATCTGTAAGTGTGTTGGTTTATTTTTGGGTCTTCTATTCAATTCCGTTAATCCACCAGCCTGTTTCTATGCCAGTATCATGGAGTTTTATTTCTGTTGCTCTATAGTACAGCTTGAGATCAGGGATGGAGATACCTCCAGAAGATCTTTTATTGTAGAGGATTGTTTTTAGCAATTCTTGGTTTCTTGTTATCCCATATGAAGTTGAGAATTTTTCTTTCAAGGCCTGTAAAGAATTGTGTTGATAATTTGATAATTGCATTGAATCTGTAGATTGCTTTTGAGAAGATGACCATATTTAATATGTTAATCCTGCCAAACCATGAGCACGGGAGATCTTTCCATCTTCTGATATCTTCTTTTATTTCTTTCTTTAGAGACTGGAAGGTTTTTTTTCATGCAAGTCTTTGACTTGCTTGGTTAGAGTTACACCAAGGCATTTTATGTCCTTTGTGGCTCTTTTGAAGGGTATTGTTTTCCTAATTTCTTTCTCAGCCCATTTGTCTTCTGAATACAGGAGGGCTACTGATTTTTTTGAGATAATTTTGCATCCAGCCAATTTGCTGAAGGTGTTTATCAGCTGTAGGAGTTCCCCGGCAGAAATGTTGCGGTCATTCATGTATACTATCATATCATCTGCAAATGGTGATACTTTGACTTCTTCCCTTCCAAACTGAGTCCTCTTGATCTCCTTTATGTGTCTTACTGTTATAGCAAGGACTTCAAGAACTATGTTGACAAGATATGGAGAGAGTGGGTAGCCTTGTCTTGTCCCTGATTTCAGTGGGATTGCTTTAAGTTTCTTTCCACTTAGTTTGATGTTGGCTATAGGTTTGTTTAATATTGCCTTTACTATGTTTAGATATGTGCCTCGTATCCCTGATCTCTCCAGGACTTTAAACATAAATGAATGTTGGATTTTATCAAATGCTTTTTCAGCATCTAAGGAGATTATCATGTTTTTTTTTTAATTCAAGTTTGTTTATGTGTGGATTACATTGATTGATTTCTGTATATTGAACCAGCCCTGTATATCTGGGATGAAGCCCACTTGGTTATAGTGGATGATATTTTTGATGTGTTCTTGGATTTAGTTTGCAAGTATTTTTTTTAAGTATTTTTGCATCAAAGTTCATAAGGGAGATTGGCCTGAAATTCTCTTTCCTTGTTTCATCTTTGTGAGGTTTAGGTATTAAGGTGACTGTGGCTTCATAGAATGAGTTTGGTAATGTTCCTTCTGTTTTGTTTCTATTTTGTGGAATTCTTTGAAGACTACTGGTGTTAGCTCTTCTTTGAAGGTCTGGTAGAATTTTGTGCTGAAACCATATGGCCCTAGGCTTTTTTTTTTTTGATGGGAGACTTTTGATGACAGCTGCTATTTCTTTAGGGGATATAGGACTATTTAATTTATTTACCCGGTCTTGATTCAGCTTCGGTAAGTGGAATTGATCAAGAAATTGTCCATTTACATTCATTCACATTTTCAAATTTTGTGTCTTATTTCTTTTGAAGTAAGTCCTAACGATTGTTTGGATTTCCTCAGTGTCTGTTGTTATGTTGCCCTTTTCATTTCTGATTTTGTTGATTTGGATAGTGTCTCTCTGCCTTTTAATTAATTTGAGCTAAGGGTTTGTCAATCTTGTTCATTTTCTCAAAGAACCAGCTCTTGTTTTCTTTGATTTTTTGAATTGTTTTATTTGTTTGTAACTTATTAATTTCAACCCTATGTTTGATTATTTCCATCTGTCTACTCCTCTTGGGTGTGTCTGCTTTTCCCCACCCCCAGGGCTTTAGGGTGAGCCATACAGTTACTTGTATGAGATGTTTTGAGTTTCTTCTTGAAGGCACTTAGTGCTGTGAACTTTTCTCTTACCACTGCTTTCATTTGGTCCCATAAGTTTGGGTATGTTGTGCCTTCATTTTCATTGAATTCTAGGAAGTTTTTGATTTTTTTTCTTTATTTCTTTCCTGACCCAGCTGTCATTGATTAGCAAGTTGTTCAGTTTCCATGTATGGGTAGGCTTTTTGCTATTTCTGTTGTTGTTGAAGTCCAGCTTTAATACATGGTGGTCAGATAAAATACAAGGGATTATTTCAAGCTTCTAGTTTCTGTTAAGGCTTTCTTTGTAACCAAGTATATGGTCTATTTTAGAGAAGGTTCCATGAGGTACTGAGAAGAAGGTAAATTCTTTTGTGTTTGGGTGAAAGGTTCTGTAGATGTGTGTTAGGTACATTTGACTCATGACCTCTGTTAGAGTAATTATTTCTTTGTTTAATTTCTGTTTTGTTAACCAACCTGTACTTTGTTGAGAGTGGGGTGTTGAAGTCTCCCACTATTAGTGTGTGGGGATCTATGTGTGGTTTAAAGTTTTAATAATGTTTCTTTTACAAATGTGGGTGCCCTTGTATTTGGGGCATAGATGTTCAGAATTGTGATGTCTTCTTGGTGGAATTTTCCTTTGATGAGTATGAAGTGACCTTCCTCATCTCTTTTGATTATTTTTTTGAAAATCTAAATTTTTAGATATTAGAATGGCTACTCCT
This sequence comes from Psammomys obesus, assembly GCF_907164565.1. NCBI lineage: Eukaryota > Metazoa > Chordata > Mammalia > Rodentia > Muridae > Psammomys > Psammomys obesus. Next base: position 23,615,783 of record NW_026596040.1, on the reverse strand, counting down.
GCTAGCTTCTTGGGTATATATATTTGGAAAAACTTCTTCCAGGCCTTAACTCTCAGGTATTATCTATCTTTGTAACTTAGGTGTGTTTCTTGCATGCAACAAATTGTTGGGTCTTGTTTATGCATTTTTTTTATGTTAGTCTGTGTCTTTTTATTGGAGAATTGAGTCCTTGATGTTGAGAGAGATTATTGACCAGTGGCTGTTAGACCCTTTGATTTTGCTGTTGGTTGTGATAGTGTGTTTGTGTGCTTGGCTACTTCTAGATTTGCTGTGGTGAAGTTATTTATTTCCTATGTTTTCCTCACTGTAGTTAGCTTTCCTGGGTTGTATTTTTTTCTTCTAGTAGCTTCTGTAACCCTTGATTTGCAGGTAGGTATTATTTAATTTTGTTTTTGTCATTGAAAATCTTGTTTTCTCCATCTGATGACTGAGAGTTTTGCTGGGTATAGCAGAGTGTGCTGATATCTGTGTTCTCTTAGGGTCTGCATGATATCTGTTCAGGCCCTCTGTCTTTCATTTCTGTTGAGAAGTCAGATGTGATTCTGATGGGTTTGCCCTTATATGTTACTTGGCCTTTTCCCCTTGCAGCTTTTAGTATTTTTTCTTTATTCTGCATACTTCTGTTTTGATTATGTGGTGGGAGGATTTTCTTTTCTGGTCTAATTTATTAGGTGTTCTGTAGGCCTTTTGTATGGTTATAGGCCTCTCCTTTAAATTGGAGAAATTTTCCTCTGTAATTTTGTTGAAAATATGTTCTGGACCTTGGAAACAGGAATCTTCTTTTTTCCTCTATTCCTATTAGTCTTAGGTTCAGTCTTTTCATGTTTTTTTTTTGTGAAGATATTTGTTATATCAGCAGACATGAAGCTAGAATAATATTGAATTTTTATTTGTGAAGTTCTTTTTTATAGAAGATGAAAATGTAAGTTCTATGAGCTATTTTGTGCAAGTTCTAAGTTTGAGAAAATAAGTAAAATATATAATGAATCATGAGAGACAAATTTTTCACCAGCATAGAAAGTTATTCTAAAAAGTCCCCTGATACTTGAAAACTAAACAGTATGTTTCCACATAATGCATCGCTCAGGGAAAACCATAAAAACAATTTTAAAGTAGTTTGATTTGTTCTTAATGTTTTCTTCAATATTATTGTTGTTAGACAGGTAGTAAATAAGGTAACATGAAATTTTCAAAAAAGCGATGTCAGGCATAGTTTCTCAGACCTTTAAGCCCATCACTTTGGAGGAAAAGGCAGGAAAATCTCTGTGAATACGAGGTCAGCCTGGTCTATGTAGTGAGTTCCAGGACATAGAGAGACACTGTCTCAAAACACCAAAAGTAATTAATTAATTAAAGGGGGGGATCAACCTCTACAGAGGCAGATTCATTGTCCTTTATTAGAACAATGAAGGGCGGCGGTCTCTCCAGGGGAAAAGGGACTATGCACCAGGGCACAGATAGCTTATAGGTTTTACAGGGCAGAAAAGAGAGCTTTGAGGAAGAAAGTGCCATCTTTTAGGTCTGTTTTCTGCATCCCCAAAGCTATCACTTGTAACTGAAGTTCTTACCTGTATAAGTTACTTGTCAAGAGCTTCCTGGCTCCTAACTGCCTGCAGATGTTATCAGGTGGCAATTTTTCTGTCAGGAGTTTCTCAGCTCACCTGAAGGCTTTAGGTTATTTTTTTTTCCTGTGTGAATGTTTGTATACCACGTTCGTGAGGGCAGATAGTGAGCCCAGGGTATTTTACTTGTTGTATGGACACTCTTATTATCGCGCTATACTTCTAGTCCTAAATTCTGAGGCATACTTTGTAATTTAGGGATGCTATCCCTAGTCAAACTACTTTACAGTGTTTTAAAACCACCTGAAATAGAGACAGAACTATAGAAGGTCCCATCTTCAGTCATTCTCCCACAGCTATTCTTTACCTGCAGGTACCAAGAACATCGGAGAAAACCCACCCCTCAGAGCCGGTCTCCTGAAAGCCAGGGCGCACAGTCGATTTGCTTATCATCAATCAGTGTGCTCGGATTAAGTTTTCATCCCAGCGGGGCCTGCTGGGATATACTACTTATGTATCATATGTAATTTAAAGGTCTGAAATACATATAGTTAACCTAATTGTAGAAAAGGGAAGCTCACTGGAAATAACATTATAATCCACACAACTTCAGCTTGTTTCTTTTTAACTGATTATTTATTGCAGCTCTAGAGCTGGAACCCAGGATCTCATGCATCCCGGACAAGCTTTCCACAGCTGCGCTACACATTCAGCTCAGTGTGCTGTCCTCAGTGAGGACAGTGAATTTGCAAATGCAGTATGAGCTGTGAAAATTAGGTACACGGTAAATAAATACATAAGTGAATAATGCAATCCTCCAAAGAGTAGCACCTATAAGTTCCAGTGCTGTAAATTATTTTATATGGCTTTATGCAGGTGAGTGACTAGTGGGTGAGAGCATATCCCATCATGCACTATTCCTTCTAACTCGGTGTGGTTGTTCTTCATTTGCAGCACTTGTCAGATCACGTAATGTTGCTACATGGCCAAAGGTAAACTTAGATTCCACATTTCTAGATTCTCGTTCGAATCTGATCACTATCCTCAGCAGTGTCTAAAACTCCACTACAAGTGAAGTACCTTGACAGATTTTCCCAAGGCCTTGTTTGGACATGCACCTTATCTCTCCAGGCTGGACTTCCTCCCATGTAGCATAATCCTCATAAAACACTGACACATTTTAGTAAATATTATAATCAACAAAACATACTATTAGATACAACTGAGCACTTAGTGAAATAACATCCACTGATGGCTCAGCCGCAAACCTCACTTATCCCTAGTCTCAATGGACATTGCTAATTCTTACTGACTACATGGCAACTCTGTCCTTTCTCAGTTCACCAACACATAAATACCTCAGCACATTAACTTCTTACACAATGACGAACTGTATTTGAGACAAGGCCAAAGGACAACTCTGAACTTGGAGTTTAGCGGGGATTTTGTTATGCTTATCAGTCAAGAGAATATGAGTTACATAGGGCAATGCATTTAGAAGAAAAGAAAACCTTACCTAATAGAAATCAAGAAGACAGGAACTCCTTAAGCATTCAGCTAGTAGGTTTTAATATTATTTTTTAAATAAATTTTTATTTTTTACATTAATTATATTTTATCTGCTTTGTATCCCAGCTGTACGCCCCTCCTTCATTCCCTCCCAATCGCACCCTCCCTCATCTCCTCCAATGCCCCTCTCCAATAGTATTATTTTTATTTGAGTTAGAAGTGAACTAATAAATGGGGAAAAACTGAACTCTTATACCTGCGATGTTTCTGTTTCCAGCCCCCATGCAAAATGTATTACCCAATAGACCCTGATTACGAAGCAAACTGTCCAGATGTTATATCACATGTCTGTGCTACAAATGGGTTAACCTACAAGAATGAGTGCTTCTTTTGTATCGATCGGTGGTAAGTTCAAAATTAGAGATAACTATTACATGATTTTTACTCTATAATGGGTCAAGATATGAAAAACTGTTGAAATTTTTTTAATTTTTTAAATATTAGTTACAGTTTATTGACTTTGTATCCCAGCTGCATCCTGCTCCCTCATTCCCTCTCAATTCCACCCTCCCTCCCTCATCTCCTACCTACCCCTTTACAAGTCCACTGAGAGGGAAGGACCTCCTCCCCTTTCATCTGACCCTGGTTTATCAGGTATCTCCAGGACTGGCTGAAAAGTCCTCCTCTGTGGCCTAGCAGGGCTGCTCCTCCTTTGGGGGCAGAGGGAAGGTCAAAGAGCCCGCCTTTGAGTTCATGTCAGAAATAGACCCTGTTCCCCTTACTAGGGTACCCACTTGGATACTGAGCTACTATGGGCTACATAGTAGCAGAGGTTCTAGGTTATGCAGAAACAGTCTCATAAAAGACCTCTGTGCCCCGATATATATGGTCCTTGTGGAGCTCCTGTCCTCTCCAGGTCATATTAACTCCCCCTTCTTTCATATGATTCCCTGCTGGAGAGATTGTGGAGAAAGGGGAACCCTCCTCCATTGCTGGTGGGAATGCAAACTTGTACAACCACTTTGGAAATCAATCTGGCACTTTCTCAGACAATTAGGAATAGTGCTTCCTCAATATCAAGCTACACCACTCCTAGGCATATATCCAAAAGATGCTCAAGTATACAACAAGGTCGTTTGCTCAACCATGTTTGTAGCAGCTTTATTCATAATAGCTAGAACCTGGAAACAACCCAGATGCCCCCCCAGTTGAGGAATGGATACAGAAATTGTGGTACATTTACACAATGGAATACTACTCAGCAATTAAAAACAAGGAAGTCATGCAATTTGCAGGCAAATGGTGGGACCTAGAAAAGATCATCCTGAGTGAGGTATCCCACAAGCAGAAAAACACACATGGTATATACTCACTTATATAGATCTATAAGAGAGGATAAACATACTGAAATCTATACACCTAAAGAAGATAAACAAGAAAGAGGACCTGGGGTAAGATGATCAATCCTCACTTAGAAAGACAAATGGGATGGACATTGGATGTAGGAGAAAACAAGTAACAGGACAGAAGCCTATCACAGAGGGCCTCTGAAAGACTCTACCTAGCAGGGTATCAAAGCAGATACTAAGAAAATTTTCTTTTTTAATTTTTCTTCTATCTTTTTAATATTAATTACAGTTTATTCACTTTGTATCCCAGCTGTAGCCCCTTCCCTCATTCCTTCCCACTTCCTCCTCATCTCCTTCCATGCCCCTTTCCAAGTCCACTGATAGGGGAGGTCCTCCTCCCCTTTCTTCTGAAGCTAGCCTATCAGGCCTCATCAGGGCTGGCTGCATTGTCTTCCTCTGTGGCCCAGTAAGGCTGCTCAGCCCTCAGAGGGAGGTTATCAAAGAGCCAGCCACTGAGTTCATGTCAGAGACAGTTCCTGTTCCCCTTACTAGGATACCCACTTGGAGACTGAGCTGCCATGGGCTACATCTGTGTAGGGGTTTTAGGTTATCTCCATGTATTGGTCCTTGGTTGGAGTATCAGTCTCAGAAAAGACCCCTGGGCCCAGATTTTTTGGATCTGTTGCTCTCCTTGTGGAGCTCCTGTCTCCTCCAGATCTTTCTATCTCCCCCTTCTTTCATAAGTTTCCCTACACTCTGCAAAAAGTTTGGCTATGAATCTCAGCATATGTTTTGATACCCTGCTGAGTAGAGTCTTTCAGAGGCCCTCTGTGAAAGGCTCCTGTCCTGTTCTCTGTTTTCTACCTCTTACGATTTCTGTCCTGTTTGCCTTTCCAAGTGAGGGCTGCTTATATTTTTTAGCAATCAAACCACAGAGCAGCATTGTGTAAACTGTGACATGGCAAACAGGGATAGAGAAGATGGGCCACATGGAACTGTAGAAGCATCCTCCACTTTAGTACTTCATTTAGAAGAAAGTAGAAGTGGATTTAAGAGCAATGTCCACTTTCTTTAAGGATCTAACTTTCTGTCTTTTTTCTTCAGGGAATTCGGATCTCATATTGCATTTGTCAAATACGGAATATGTTAGCTAGTGGCTAATGGAACACCTTCACTTGTTTATTCTTTTTATTACTTCATTCTGGGAATTACTTTTTTGGAAATCTGAGGAGTTTAATTTGCATATTTTATGCACCCCTGTGCCATACCTAAACTTCAAGCCAAATGGAAACAAACAAAAGAAACCAAACAATGGAGTAAAAATGTCATATTTGTTGCAAATAAACATATTAGTAAATGAAATGATTGCTTTCTTGTGAACAGTTAATTTAAAGCAGTGGTTTCCAACCTTCCTGATACCGCGACCCTTTAATACAGTTCCTCATGTTGTGGTGACCTCCCCCCCCACATCATTAAATTATTTTGTTGGTATTCCATAGCTGTAATTTTGCTGCTGTTATGAGTTGTAATATAAATATCTGATATGCAGATATCTGGTATGCTGTCTTGTGAGTCATTTGGTCCCAAAGGAGTCAAGACTCACAGGCTGAGAGCTGTTGCCATTAAAGCAGCTTTGAGCTTGTGATTAAGCATTAGTGTCCTACCACCTAGCAATGAGGGTTGATAGTGATTGGTTTGAGAAATGTAAATGGTTGGCTTTAAGAAATATAAGTGACAGAGCATCTTTTACTTCTGTCAAAATACCCACTCATCTAGATTCCAGAATCTTATGCTGGGTATGGTGGTTTGAATGAGAAATAGCCCCCACAGTCTCAGGCATTTGACTACTTGGTCCATAGATGTTCTACTGTTTGGTGAGCTTTAAGAACTGTGGCCTTCCTGGGGGAAGTGTTTCACTAGGGATGGGCTTTGAGAGGTGAAGGCTTCACCCTACTGTTAGCTTGTTCCCTCTGCTTTGTTCTTGTGTTTCAAGATGTGAGCTCTCAGCTTGCTGCTCCAGTTGCCATGACTTGATGCTTCTCCATGATGTCCCTCTAAAAGGATAAGCCCAGATAAACTCTTTCTTCTATAAATTGCTTGGTTATTGTGTTTTACCATAGCAATAAAAAAGTAAATAATATACAGGGCATGGTGGCACATGCCTTTAATCCTAGAATTCAGGAGGCAGGTAGTTATCTCTGAGATTGAAGCTAATCTGGTCCGTATAGTGAGTTAAAGTTCAGGCAGGGCTACATAGTGAAACATTCTTTTAAAAAAAACCAAACAAAACAACAAGTCAATAAAACAATAAAGCAATACTCTTCGGTGGACTGATTCAACCCTCAGCCCTATGTCTTCAGTCTGTTGGCTCTACAATTAGAAGTTGAACATACAACCTGGATCTGGGGCAACCTGTAAGTGGAAGTCACCTGGCCACGGGTATCAGTGTGGGAAGCAAGACCTGCTTCAATAGAGCCACTGGTATTTTACTTTTTACCCAGAGAGGCTGAGGGAAAGAGAACCCCTGCTTTCTCCTGCATGTACTCCTAAAACCTCCCTCAGAACACAGACAGTCATCTTGTGAGAACAAATGAGACTCTTATAAGAATGAAACAAAATTAGAGGAAGCAAAGATGACCAAATTTCTAGAAATGCAGTGTTAAAGTATTTAACATTTGAATCAATCCCTTTTCATAATTCATCTTTATTGCCCAGACACTGGCCACACACCTGAAGTATCCCAGTGATTTTGGATTTAGACATATAATCTTCTTTACATGCTATTGTTAAATGTTAATGTATATCTGGATACAGAACAACAAATATATAGGATCAAATAAGAAATTCCCCATGACGCTTAATAATTAAAACACAAAATATACAAAACAAAGAAAAGATACAAAAAGCTTCAGGGGGAGAAGACCAAGTCACATATAGAGGTAGGCCCAATATAACAACACCTGACTTTATAATGGAGACTCTGAAAGCTAGAGAAACCTAGACAAATGTTCTACAAACTCTGAGAGACCAGAGATGACAGCACAGACTATTCTAGCTACCCAAATTTTTAATCACAATTGACAGAGAATGAAAAATGTTACGGGTTCAGGAATAGCTGATCACTGACCACTCAGACACCAGACACAGCAAACATTTATTGGACATTAAATAGACACTGACCAGTCAGGGCCATAATCTGGACTGAGGAGCCAGATTAGGATGTTGTTCTGCTTCTGAGGCAGTTTTTTTTTCATACAAAACAAAACAAACAAACAAAAAAACTATAACCAGGTAACAAAACTGTAACCAGATGTAGGAAACAAACCACAACTAGGTGACAACCAGGTAACAAAAGACACAACCAGGTATACAGGTGTAGGAAGCAACATTACATCATTTTGACTAGTTAAACAAAGGGTTTTTAACTGACCTTTAATTTGATTGGTTCTGCAGGTGGGGGACTTCATAGAGTGTCCAGGTAACAGAGTATACAAAGTTTGAGAAATGAAACCATAGAAACGTAATCAAAATGGACACTTGGAGGCAAAATGGCTTCTGATATGCTAAAGGCTACAGCAGGTGTTAAGGGAGGAGCCATAGTTATGTTAAAAAATATTGTAGGTCTCAATATGGGGCTATGGAATTTAATCATGTTACAAAAAAAAAAACATACCACAACAAAAACAAATTTACCTATTTATTTATCTCTCCACTATTTTTCTCTACAGAAGGCACCAGAAGAAAACTTTATTCTGAAGAGATTAACTATACCAAAGAAGAAAAAGAAGTAGATAGTATAAGAACAGAGTACAAAAAGAGAAAGGAAGCACACATACCACCGCAACAAAATAACATGAACCAGTAAATACTGTTCATTATTAAGTCTTAATATTAGTGGTCTCAATTCTCCAACAACAACAGCAACAAAAACCACAAACTATCAAACTGTTTTACAAAATAGGATTCATCTTTCTGCTTAATCCAGGAGACATACCTCACCATCACCTCAGGGTAAAGCATGGAAAAAGATGTTCCAAGCAAGTGAAAACAAGAAGCAAGCAGAAATGGCTAACAATATATGATAAAATATATATAAAACTAAAACTAATCTGAAGAGTTAGGGAAGGGCACTGCATACTCATTAAAGGAAAATTCACCAAAAGGTTATTGGAATTCTAAATATTTATGCATCACACACAAAAGAACCCAAGTTCATAAAAGAAGCACTGCTACAGCTGAAATCATATATTGACCCTAACATAGTGGTAATGGGTGACTTCACCGAAAGACAGGTCATCCAGACAAAAGTTAAACAGAAAAACCCTATAGTTAAATGATATCATATCAAATGTACCTAACAGATATTTACAGAACATTTCATCCAAACACTTAAAAAATACTTTCTGGACAGCAGCTCATGGAAATTTCTCCAAAATTTACCACATAGCACACAAAGAAGCCTTGAAAAATATAAGAAAGTTAGAATAACACTGCATCTTCTTTGACCACCATAGATTAAAACTTGGTAGCAACAAGAGAAAAAGGAGAAAGATTAAAAATTCATGGAAACTGAACAACTCACTACTGAATGAAAATTGGATCAAGATAGAAATCAAGATGGAAATTAATTTATTTTAGAATTGAATGAAAATAAAAATACAATATACCCAAACATATGTGACAACATGAAGTAATCAGTTCTAAAGAAATGTTCATAGCACAAAAGTGCTTACATTAAAAAAAAAAGGTGGAAAGACTTCATATTAATAACTTAATGACATACTTGGAAGCTCTAAAATAATAAGAATAAATAACAACTAAAAAGAGCAGATGGGAAGAAGTAATAAAACTCAGAGTTGAAATCAATGAAATAGAAACAAACAAGCAAACAGACAAAGAGTCATTAAAACAAATGCTTGCCCCTGCACAAGCTGGGAAACCCCATCTGCCTTCCTTCCCTCAAGTCCACCTGCACTGGGAAGTCTCCAAACAAAGCAAAGGCACCAAGAGCCCAGTCCAAATCCCTAACTAAGTGGTCAGCTCTTGACCACACTTGGGCACAAAACCCAGCTGTGCCTGATATGTCATCATCCTTTGCCTACAGTCTATAAAACTTTCCAGCCCTAGCCTGGCTCTTGACTTCTCTGGCCCTGTTCTTTGGGACCAGTGAACCCACTGGGGAACAGCACCTAAAAATCCCGCATTTAACCTATTTTAATCTGGTCTATATCTGTATCACAGAGGGAGAGAGAGAGACAGAGAGAGAGAACGAGACTATTAATAAAGAGTTGGGCAAGATTAACAAGCCTTTAGCTAAATTAATCAAAAAGGAAGAGAGGATGCAAATTAATAAAATTAGAGATAAAAAGAAGACATTACAACAGACACTGAGTTAATTCAGAGAATAAAAAGGACCTACTTTTAAAAAGCTATATTCCAACAAACTGAAACCTGCAAAAATAATAAATTTTTTGATCTTTATGACCTACCAAAAGCAAAAAAAAAGGTAAAATAAATAATTTATTAAACAAACTCATAACTCCTAATGAAATATTGGCAGTAATATAAAAGCTCCCAGCCCATAATTTTAATAAACCTAGACATGTGTGCTCTGTGCAACTTCTCCAGGCAATTGTAATACAGACACGTACTAACATTTCCCCCACCCACTAGGTCTGAAATTTTGCAAATGTTCAACAAGATGAAGCAGAATGGAGAAGTCAGGGAACTGAGAAATTGAGAAGATTGTCTCTTTAAGAGTGGAGTTGTTCTCAATGAGAATTCTAACTTGGATAATAAAAATAGCAAACTACAAGATAAACTTCTCACAGGTTCCTGATTTTATGCTCCTGCCTATTTGGTAATGATTCCACAAGTTTCCTTCTCCCACTTGACCTATCCTGTCACCCAGGCTCCTCCTGGCATCTGGGGTGAGGACCTAAGCTGCTTCTTCTGTATTCCTGAATATACATGCCTCATCAGGTCACTCCGTGTTCTGTGGCTTCACCATTAACCTGTTCTTCACTTATTCTGGATTTATTTACCGTCCTCACCATTCAGTCTCTTGTGTGGCTTGTATTCAGTTAGTGACTCTGTCACTTAAATTCTATTTTCCTTTCTTTTCCCCGTTGCCATGTTATAGAGACCTAGAACAGGCATCTTTCAGGCTATGTCTATTTCCAAGCACCTCCAACGCACCTTATTTCTCTTTGTTTGCCAACAGGCAGATGCTCACGCTCTCCTGTCCCTATTACGTAGAAATATGACCCTTCTAAGTATGAATTGCCTTCCTAAAGATGATGGCAGATGTGCTATGGTCTCTCCACTGCTCTAGCTTGGCTGATGTGGCTTGCTAAGTTTAGAATTTCAACAAGAATGGAGATGTTGGAACATTGCAGGTCCAGAAACTAATTACAACTCATATTGGGCTATACCCTTAGCTACCTTGAGAGCCACCCCTTGCCCACATCTGTGTCAGATCTAGTATTCTATGACTAACAGGTTAAAAAATGGAGTATATTAACCTTACAAAACCCTCATTTCTACAACTAAAAGGCTAAGAATGCCATCCAGTAACATGTGAGGTCTATAGAGCAGCTTTCTCTACTTTGCTTCAACTCACATACTCAGTGTTTCCACCAGTGTAATTCAAAAGTGCCTTCATTTATGACTTGCTTAGTTACATTATTATAAAAGCCTCCTCAAATTGGAAGAAGGACCTGGTGATAACGAAATCTGTTTCCAAGCTTTGGTCGCCAATATTTAGCTCTAGAATAAGCCATCTCTTATCCATTGGGATTACAGTCTTCCTTACATAACTGTGATTGCCTGATGATTGATTAATTGCCCACATTGTTAAACTTGCTCTCCAACTCAACTTAGATTGAGTCATCCACAGCTCGCACCATGAATCTTATGGCCTGTCCTGTACTACTACCCTCATCTTTCAAGTATGACCAGCACCACCCTATAGTCAGTTGCCTTCAGTTCTTATTCTAAACAAAACACACCCATAAATTACACTACAACTTACATCTGAGAAGTCAAAAGCAAAGAGCTGACCTGTTTGGGGAACTAGGCCAAATTCTGTTTTGTTGTTTTTGTTGCTCTTCTTATCCTTTATCTTCTTCTTCTTCGTTGTCTTCTTCTTCTCCTTTTCCTTCTTTCATACATTACATCTCAACAGGACTTTCTCCTATCTCCACTCCTCCTACTCCCCTGCTCCCCCAGATCTGTAACTCCTTCATTTCCCTTCAGAAATCAGCAGTCCTCTCAGGGATTTGAACAAAACATAGCCTAAAAAGATGCAATAGGACTAGGCACAAACACTCATATCAAGACTGGATGAGGGAATCCAGTAGAGGAAAAGGGTTCCAAGAGCAGGCAAAAGAGTCAGCGACAGTGCATTCCCACTGTTGAGAGTACCACAAGAACACCAACGTACATACAGAGGACCTAGCTCAGACCCATACAGGCTCCCTGATTGTTCTGTCAGTTTCTGTGAACCCCTATGAGTCCCTCTTAGTTGATTCTATGGGCTGTATCCTCCTGATGTTCTAAGCCCTCTGGCTCCTGCAATCCTTCCTCCCTTTCTTCTGCAGGGTTCCCCAACTCCACCTAAAGTTTGGCTGTATGTCTCTGCAACCACTCTCATCTGTTGCTAAATGAAGATTCTGCATATCTTGCAGACAGACCAGATTGTAGGTTGAAGGTCTGTGGCTAAATTGATGTTCCAGTCTAACTGCTGGAGGACCTTCCTGGTTACAGAAGATGACCGGTTCAGGATCCATATTCCCTATTACTAGGAAACTTTGCTAGCATCACCCTCATAGATTCTAGGAAGTGTCCATTGCGCTGTTCCCACATCACCCCCCAAATGCTCCCAATTCCAATAATCTCTTTCAGTTCTCACCCCCCATGCCTGATCCCTCCTCTTCTTATCCCCACCTTCCCCTAGTCCACCCATATAATCTATTGTATTTTTCCTTCCTATACATCCCTCCTTGAGCACTCCTTATTACTTAGCCTCTATGGGTCTGTGGATTGTAGCATGGTAATAGATACATATTTATCACCCTGCACAAAACACAAGTCTAAGTAGACCAACATAAAACTAGATACATTGAACCTGATAGAAGATAAAATGGGGACTAGCCTTGAACACTTTGGCATGGAGGACAGCTTCCTTAACAGAACACCAATAGTGCAGGCACTAAGATCAATCAATAAATGGGACCTCACAAAACTGAAAAGCTTCTGTAAGACAAAGACATCATCAATAGGACCAAATGGCAGCCTACAGGGTGGGAAAAGATTTTCACCAACCTCACATCTGACAGAGGGCTAATATTCAATATATATAAAAATTCAAGAGACTAAACATGATCAAATCAAATAAGTCAACTACAAATGGGGTATAGATTTAGACAATTTTCAAAAGAGTAATCTCAAGTGGCCAAGAAGCACTTAAAGAAATGTTTGCTAAGGAAAGGGCATGAGGGTGGGGAGAGAGAGGGAGGGTGGGACTGGGAGAAGATGAGGGAGTGGACTGCATCAGGGATACAAAGTGAAAAAATTGTAATAAATAAATATATAAATAAAACTAAATTTAAAATAAGAAATGTTTGACATCCTTAGCCACCAGGAAAATGCAAATCAAAACTATTTTGAGATTCCATCTTACACCTGTCAGAATGCTAAGATCAAGAAGACAAGTGACAGCTCATGCTAGAGAGGATGTGGAGCAAAGGGAGCACTCCTCCATTGCTGGTGGAGGAGTGCAAACTTGTACTCCACTTTGGAAATCAGTGTGCTGGTTCCTCAGAAAATTGAGGTCTATCTCAAGACCCAGCTACACGATTCTAGGGGACATGCCCAAATGATGTTCCATCATACCACAAGGACACTTGCTCAACCATGTTCATTGCTGCTCTGTTTTTAATAGCCAGAAGTTGAGACTAACCTACATGTCCCCCAACTAGAGAATAGATAAAGAAAACATGTTACATTTGCACAATAGAATATTAATCAGCTGTTTAAAAACTCATGAAGTTTGCAGGTGAATGGTTGGAACTAGAAAAAAGAAGTTATCCTGAGTGAGGTAATCCAGAGCTAGAAAGACAAACATGATCCATGCTCACTTATAAGTGGATAATTAGCTGTTACATAAAGGATAATAATGCTAAGCCAAATTCTTTCTTCCACAATCCCATATTCTCTGACCCTACCATGTCCTGATTAGTTTGGAGCTAGTTTAGTTTGCAGCACTTCAATAACTCCCTCTTCTTCCTCTTCTTTATCCTTCTCCTCCTCCTCTTCTTCTTCAAGTTCATGTTTCTACATTTAGTTTTTTTTTTTTTTTTTTTTTTTTTTTTTACTCTGTTCACCTCATTTCCCAAATTACCTAAATTACCCATTTCTTTTCCATGGCCCCCAGTTCATAGCACACCTTACTGCTTCCAACTTCTTCCCAATACCAAAGCTGCAGTTTGTGAGGACTCACGTTTCAGCTGCCACCAACTTTGTCCATGTGTTTCTCATCATCTGGCTCCCCTAGACATGCACAGCCTGCCTGTTTTCTTTCACAATATTCCTATGTCTCCATTGTCTATTTTTTCTCATGCTTTCTCCTTTTTCATATACAAAAAAATCCTCTGTTGTATTTCTGCTTAAGCTCAGCTCTGTCTCACTTCCCATTACCTGTTCTGAAAAAGAATTTCCAATGTAGGGGGAGAAAAAAAATGAAAAATTATTTCCGTACTTTAAAACTTTGGTGAAATTACCACAAACCCCTTAAGAAACAACAAAATTAATAACAAAGAACCAACTAAGATGGACATTACTTTACACATCTGAAAGTGCACATGGTATCTTATCTATAACACATTTAGATACAAGGCAATTTTTAGTGAGTAATTATACTTTATTAGAAATTGGATTGTTGTATGCATTATCTTGTCCTATTTAATAATTTAAAATATTACATTGATTTTATCATGGCAAATTAAAACGTATGACTAAATTTTAATGATGTTTCTCTAAGATATTTTTTTACAAACTTCAGTATCAAGTAGGAAAAATTTTTTAATTGTCAAAAAATTTCCATTTATTTAGTTCACCTAAAAACAAAAAAACTTAAAATTATCAGGGAATTTAATAAATATATATATAAAATGCATACATTTTTATAGTATATGCATCACTTATACATTTATTGTATCATTATATACTGTATATATGATTGTAAAATAACTGTCCTTACATTTTCAAGCTATAAATCCACTTTAAATTAAATATGAAAATAAAATGAATAAATTTTCAAAATAAACTAATAATGATAATTAGTAGCGGTACTTTTTTTGTTTAAAAGTCATAATATTTATTTAGAAGATAATAGTAATTGCTGTATTCTTTTTTGAATAAAGTTTTTTATTATTATCATTTATTACAATTTATTCTATTTGTATCCTGGCTGTACCCCCCCCCTCGTCTCCTCCTGAGCCCATGCCTTTCTCTCCCTCTTCTCTCCCTATGACCCTCCCCTAGTCCACTAATAAGGGAAGTCCACCTCCCCTTCTCTCTGACCCTAGCCTATCAGGTCTCATCAGGACTGGCTGCATTGTCTTCTTCTGTGGCCTGGCAGGGCTGCACCCTTACCCACCCTGACATGGAGAGGTGATCAGAGAGGCTGCCACTGAGTTGTTGCCAGAGAAAGCCCCTGCTCCCCTTACTTGGGACCCCACTTGGATACTGAATCTATGGGCTTCATCTGAGCCTGGGTTTTAAGTCCTCTTCATATATGGTCCTTGGTTGGGTTATCAGTCTCTGCAGGACCACCAGGGGGGCTGTTTGTATTGCTCTGTTGGTCTCCTTTGGCCTCCTTTTGGAGCTCCTGTCCCCTCCAGGTCTCTTTCTAGCTCCCCCTTCTTTCATAAGATTCCCTGCACTTTGCCCAAAGTTTGGCTATGAGTCTCAATATCTGCTTCTGTACCTTGATCAGTAGAGTCTTTCAGAGGCCTTTGGTGGTAAGCTCCTGTCCTGTTCCCTGTCTTCTCCTGCTTCCAGTGTTTACCACATTTGTCTTTCTGCATGAGGATCGAGCATCTTCCCTGGGGTCTTCTCTAGGAGTACAGATTTTAGTATGTTCATCCAATATTATATGTCTAATAACCACTGTGAGTGAAAATAAACCATGTGTGCCTTTCTGCTTCGGGGTTACCTCCCTCAAGATGACGTTTTCTAGTTCCCACCATTTGCCTGTCAATTTTGTGATTTCCTTGTTTTCAGTAGCTGAGTAGCACTCCATTGTGTGAATGTAGTAGCCAAGTGTTTAGAGTAGCAAAGTTAAACTTTCCCTTTACTGCAATATGTAAGCCTTGAGTATGTAAACAAAATCTCTAGATAACTTATTTACTACTTAATTGAGCAAAATTTTCTCAACTCTCAACTCAACAGACTTATACAAATATAACTACTATTATTATACAATGTGCTTACTAATCATTTGGTAAATGAAAGAGATTATGTACATTATTTGAAATTTTAGATAAATAAAAACAGTACAATTCCTTATGTCTTTTGCAAATCTGGTGTGTTATTTTCTCCTCCTCTCCTTCTGCATGACATCTTTCCCTCATCCCCAGGTAAGGCTCCCACATTTTTCAAATTTTCCTCTTTATATAACTTGAATCCTGCTATTCCTCTCTCTAACGTTTCTCCCCACCACAAACACACACACACACACACACACACACACACACACACACAAACACACACACTCATGCATGCATGCAGGCAGGCATAAAACCTTTTTCTTTTCTGATTTTTGTGGTTCTTTATATACCCACACCTGAAGATCTGAGGCATCTGAGTTAAGTCATTGGAAGTGTTTCCTGCTATGGGTATCTGGTCTTCACTTTGTTGATTAGGTATTTAAATCTGTTGTTTCCCTAACTTGTCAGGGTGAATGTAACTTAGGAACCATTCTTGGGGAGCTCAGTGTTGATTGTTCAAATGGGGGAGCAGATGTGGTCCTTGTTCAGCTAGGGGTAAGTAAAACTTCTAAGCTAAGAGAAAAATTTCTGTAGAGTTCTAAGATTTTCATAGCAAATCTTCATAACTCCAGGAGAGAAGCACAGGACTCATTCTCAAGTGGTGGGCTGGGTTGGGTGCTGATTGACTTCTGGGGTCTATATTTGGAGAGGAGAAGAATGTGGCAAGGTAGGACCCACTATTCTCAAGCAGGCAGCTGAGGTGATGGAGTCAGTTGGCTTGGGGGTTCTTAATCTGGGAAGGATGCGTGAGCAGGCATGGAATCAATAATCCTTAAGCAGGAGGCAGGAGTGAGTGGAGTTGGCAGTAGGAGTCTAGGATTCCTACCTGGAGAAGGTAAGCACGTCAGGGGGCAAAAGGATACATGGTCAGCTGACAGGCAGTGGGGTGGATGGAGTTTTCAGCAAGAGTCTGAGGTCCCAACGTCATGGGTGGGTCGATGTGCAGTTTCTCAGGTTGAGAAACACTGATCTAGGTTCTCTACCTAGAGATATGGAGTCGGTGGGCACATGCCAGATGATTCCCTGGTAGGAGGCAAGGGTATGAGAACTTCCTTGGAAGTCTGGGATTCCTATTTGGAGAGGAGAGGCCTATGGTGTCTTTTCATCGACAGTTTCCTTTTCTAGTATTTATGTGTCCCAGTCAACTACGCTTTAGAATTGTTCACATGTTTAAAAAAAAAAAAAAAGCTCTTTATAAATTTTAAATTCCATGCTATTCTAAGTAGAGCAATAAAATCTCACACCATTATGCTCCAACTCAACCAGGATATGAGTCACACCTTTCTCTAGCGTATCCACACCATAGGGGCCACTCTCCCATTAGTCATTCCTAGTCGTCAGATGTGCTGTTGCACATCAGGCTGTTCCTGTCCAAGCAGCCGCTCTGTAGCAATGCAACCTAACATCAAGATATTTATGCCGTTCACTTTATCTCCTCTTAACCTATCATCACACACTCATCACGTATTAGGATATAATGCAACACAATGCTGTCTCTTGTATAATATTTGTTAAAGTATTTGTATAATTTGTTCTGTTGTATTACTGGTTATTGTTATTTATCTTTTATACCCAATTCACAAAACTTTATCCTAGGCATGCACACAATCCTATAGGAAAATGTAGGATTGTGTATACCCAGGCCCTCACAGAGGAATAGAAAGGAGATTCAGAAGTTAAAGGGAAGACAGAGTAAAAATGAAGCAAAAACTCAGGAGTCACACATCTCCCACTTTCAGTCCCCAAGATTACCTGATTATTGATGGAGTGGGAAAAAAAAAACAAAGAAACTCCAGGAAAAAACTTAATTTGCTGCATTTTCAGTAAAAGAGGTCAGGTCAGTCTACTTAAAACATGCAATTACTATGGGCAAAGGAAAAAATATCAAAGGTATAATTACATTCTGGAAGTTCTAGAAGGTTAGACTAGAAGAATGGAGGACTGGAGTCATAGCTGAGAAAGGAGAAGTGGAGGTTAAATGGGATTATAATAGGGGACTCTAGCAGGAATGGCATCCTGGCAGAACAGACACCAGGTGTATGTGTTCAGAGACTAAGCCGTGTGAAAGCCAGCATGAAGTGTGTCTTCTGGAAGGCAAGGAAAGAGGCCTCAGCAGAAACTGGCCAACCCAACACTTTGTTGAGCCCTAAAACTATGAGAAAAGCAATTTCTGATGTTTGAAGCCTTGGTTTGGGTATTTTATTACAGTAGCCTTAACTATCTGGTGTTGACTTACTTTTGGCTTAGAAGCTTTCTTTCAGCTCCAAGCACAGCGGATGTGATTTTATCAATTACTGCTGGCAGATGTGTACATGTCAATCTGTATCCAGATATGTAATGTGAAACAGAAGGAAAATTGTTATTATAATCCATTCTCATCTCTTGTCTCATAATTGGAGCTATTTATTGCTATGGATCAGAGGCCATTTTTTTTTAAGTGACAGAGTCCTGAGGGAGAGTGCCAGGGCATGGGAAATAAAAGACAGAAAAGAGAATGTAAAAATTTGAGCCCGGAAGTCTTTCACAAGCTATGTTATATGGCAAGTAAGCTTATTAAGAAGCACAGCATTTTACACACTATTTTTAGAAGATAAATGGAACAGATTCAGGAGAAACTATCATACAATGGGACAAAGTCAGCAAGAAGCTAATAAAAACAATATTGCATGAGAGCAACATGGGCTATCTCAACAACCTTACAGAGTTGGCACACAGTAGCCTTGGGACTGATAACCATAATCCCCATGGTGGGAAGAGATGGGTTGTCAGGGCATGAAACAGCAGCTCCCCCAATGCCCTGGCCGCAGGCTATTACCAGCTCTGCGAGTATATTCCTGGTAATGCGAAGGAGCTGTGTTCCTTCTCCATACATCACAGCTGCAAGGAAAGCATCAGCTGACCAGTCAATCCCTCAACAACTTATCATCAGTGGCTCAAAGGAAATTGAATGCAGACAATATGCAGGATTCTTGGTTAGGTAAACTCCCCTACTCCTATTAGCAACAGCCCTGCCATACACAAGGCCAGATTGCAAATGTCCTGATCTTTAAGACACTGTCGCCCCAACATACAAAGACACGATCACAGTGGAAGCTATATCAAGAAGACAAGAAAAGGGAAAGAAAGAAAAGAGCCAGAGTGGGAACTAGACACACAATGACAAGAGAAGGAGAAAACCAGTGTCCAGAACTCGCTCAGCTGAATGCATGACCACAATTTAAAAATGTGCCAAGACAGCCTGGGGATTTTAGGTGGTATGCCTATTGGCTGTAAAAGGGAAGGAGCTGTGGGGGCTGTGGACAGGCGCTGATGTGTCAAGAAGTGGGAGTAGAGTAAATTGCAGAGTAGCAGCCTCCCCTTTGTTGCTTTTCTTTTATGTAGTGCTAGGCATGGGACCCAGAATGTCATGTGTGAAAGGCTTTTTATTTGGGGCACATCTACAGCCCCCAAGGATGTATTATCAAATTAATCTCAGTAGAAGTGGAGGAAGCAGAAAGCTCAAGGAAATAAAAGACATTTCGTTTTGTTATTTTGTTCTTTTCATAGGCATATGGGACGGGGCAGGAGCCATTGGTCCTGGGACTTCCTTTCACACTGATCCTTCCAGATCAGATTCTCCACACACACTCTTCTCCATGGCCCAGCCTCACGATGCCACTCACTTATGACACCAGCTCTCCTTCCTGACTACTGTGGTTCTATCTGTTTTGCTTTTGTTAGCTCACTGTTCAGGGGAGTTCCAAATCTGCCCCTTTCCTATACACTTAAAATCACTACAATAAACCAACTAAAATGTATCATTCTTTAGCTTAAACTGCTACTGTTCTAAGTCTTTTTTTCTCATTTATTTATTTACTTTACATCCTTGTAGCCTCTTTTCTTCTCCCTTCCTAGTATTTCCCCCCCCCCCCCCCCTTAGAAAAGGTGAGATCCCTTTTCGATCCACCACAGCTCATCAAGTTGCATCAGGACTGAACTGATCCTCTTCCCCTGTGGCCTGTCAAGGCTGTTCCACCAAGAGAAAGTGATCTAAAAGCTAGCAAGTGAGTCTCTGTCCGATGAATTCTCCATTTCCCTTACTTGAATACCCACATGAAGCCTAAGCTGCCCATCTGCTACATGTTGTAAGGGGCCAATGTCCAGTTCATGCATGGTCCTTGGTTGATGCTTCAGTCTCAGCAAGCCCTTTTGGGCCCTGGTTAGTTTGCTCTGTTGGTATTCTTGTGGAGCTCCTGTCACTTCCGAGTCCTTTTCTCTTTTCTCCCACTTTTCCACAAGACTCCCTTTACATCACCCAGTGTTTGGCTGTTAGTCTCAGCATCTGTTTTGAGGTGCTTCTGGGTAGTGGGGCATAGAACTAAACAGAATTATCAACAGAGGAATCTCAGATGACCAAGAAGCACTTAAAGAAATGTTCAACTTCCTTAGTCATCAGGGAAATGCAAATCAAAATGACTCTGAGATTCCAGCTTACACCGGTCAGAATGGCTAAAATCAAAATCTCAAGAGACAGCATATGCTGGCAAGGGTGTGGAGAAAGGGGAACACTCCTCCATTGCTGGAGGAAATCAACAACCACTTTGGAAAGCAATTTGGCGCTTTCTTAGAAAATTGGGAATAACTTTGCCTCAAGACCCAGCTATAGCTTTCCTGGGTATGTACCCATAAGTCTTTGTTTTTATCTCAGCCAAAACAAAGTGACTATTAGTACCTATCTCATAAATTGTTTTAAGTTTGTGATGAACTAATTCAGATGCAGAGAAGCACAGATTCAGTAACACTAATCACCTAATATATGTTAGTTTCTTCAACAGTCTGCAGCTTTAGATATTGTTCTGTTTCTGGATTATGGCCATCTGTGATGCAATTTCTCTTATGTCCCTCCAAGGAACTGACCCAGGAACATCTTATTCAATAATTATACCAATATAAACCTTTAATGAGCCATCCTGTTTTTTTTTTGAGCTACCCCAAATCTAGTTGAAAAAAAGATATGCCAGACTCCAAAACTTTTGTCTTGGTTTTCATGTCTGCTGCATTGAATGTACACTTCCTCCCAGTGCCTGATGCCGCAATAGTGGTTCCATTACAGAGCTCATGGTTTCTCCCTTCAAGGAGCATAGGGAGAAATGAACAAACTACACTTGGCCTGAAATGAGCTGCTTTCCCACCCAAGAACTGCTTCCCCAAATGTGGGGTTCAGGGTTCAGCCTGAAAATTCCCACTCCACAGAAATAGTTTCCAAAACCAAACCAAACCACACCTGATCCCTTGACCTCACTCCTCCTCACACTTAATCTCCACCCATCCTCCTCTGCTTTGTTTTTATAAACACCCAGAGTGTCATGAACTCACCTCCACCCTTGAGAAATTAAATCTGGTATTTGCCTCCTAGCCATAGCCTGCATAAGCAATTACTTCTGTTCTCCACACCTACGAAATCCACATTTTGTTTGCCCTTTCAGAGTCTAGCAGGAGTTTCCGGAACACAGGGCTCTCTTTCAAGCCTTGGTACTCCCTAACTCAGAGATGGGCTTGGAAGTCACAGGTGTACTCAGTCACCATTCTTAAAATCACTGGCCTTCAATTGCTACTCGGTGTCACATGGACTTTGAGAGACGTGTGCAACAAGGTACTAACTGTGATGGAGCTGTTTTTTAAAATTAATTATTAAATTTATTATAATCTATTCACTTTGTATCCCAGCTGTAGCCCCCTCCCACATCCCTTCCCAATCTCGCCCTCCCTCTTCTCCTCCTCCCCTGCCCTCTGACCCTAGCTTAGCTGTGTTTAATGGGTATCCATTTTTACATTCATTTCGGATGATCTGACATAGTCCCATCAACGTTGGTGCCAAACCTCTTCAAGCTACAGCACAACTCAGTTCTGCTGCTGTAAAAAGTAGATTACGAGGGGCTCCGTTTCCTCATCTTTCCAAACAGCAGTCTCCTTGTTCACCAACTTATCTATCACCTGTCTTCTGCGACAGAGGAGGAATGGCCTCATTCATGTCTTCCACTCACTTCTTCTTTGTATAGGATTCTGGTTAGCCATGTTCCATGCTGTGTCTTATATTTGCCTTTGGCTTGAAGACACTTAGCATGTACAAGCCTGCTGAATGAAGCCAAGTTTCTGCCATTTCTCTATTTTCCCTGATGCTAAAATATTCAAAAGTATACTCTGTGAGCCTGTAGCTCAACACCATCCTGATGACCCCTGATCTCATCTTTACTCCCTTTTTTTGCTAAAAATCCAAACAAACAACAACAAATAAACCCTGTACTTTAAAACTGCAAAAAAAATATGCTTAATCTTGAAATGTGATGGCTTTATATTGGTATTCATTATCTGTAATCTTTCATAGCAGACAGTAGAACTTACAACTGTTTGTCTTTGTCAGAGCCATTACTTCTTCCCTATGACTCTGCATAGTCCTCCCCTGTGATTAGTATCACGATCTTGAGAAAATTATGTAAGTCTTCAAATTACAAACTGGTAAAATTAGGGCAATACACTGCCTTCTTCAAAGTGTTGTCAGGAAAATCTCATTCCACAACATTAGCTACCGTATAGATATCCGATTACGAGCCGAGCACTTGACACAGAGCATGCACATGCATGCATGCATTTGTGTGTGTGTGTGCACACAAACACACATACAAACAAATTACATACACAGTTATATTTTAGTCATTGATGTTTTAGTAAACAAACAACATGCTTGACATTGAATGGTAGTCCAGGAATATTATATTGAAGTTGAAAACAATCCCCTTTACCTAGTTGTGTTTTTGTACCTAGTTGTTTTTTTGTTCTTTACCCCATGGGGTATATACATAACACTTGTGTTTCATAGTGGTGAGGCTATTTGTGATGATGGAATGTATTCAGCTCGGCTGCATATAAAAACACATTGCATACAATTATATATGTAAACAATATCTGATATCATGAATAATGATAAATGACTAGTGTGTATTATCTTGTATACTTAATTATTTTAGTGCCTACTTCTTCTACTTACATGAAAATAAAGTCTACCATAAAACAATATATTACTGTGTTATTTCAGGTACAGCCTTATATACCTCAGGTTTACTATGTCTCTTAATTGTACTATAAATATATATATATATATATATATATATATATATCTTATTCATGCCTGCATGTGTGTGTACATATATAAAGATTATATGTTTGTATAATCATACTCTGTGATTTTTAGTCAATAAAATTTCATGACACGCTACCCGCTGCTGTGCATGTGAAGTTTTAATTAACAATCCAAAACATCCCATTAATTGTGTTTCAGAGATGAAGAAACTAATGTCTCACAAAGTTAATACATGTATTTAATGGCTTTAGATGAACAATTCCAATGAGATACATAGTATACAACAGTAATATTTTTAACACTATATTGCATTCCCAAAGATATGTAAAAGTCTAAATTGAATATAATAATGTCACTTATCATTATTTTCATATAATTTATATATGCTATGTTTCAGAACATACAAAATTAAGCTTCCTAAATAATGAGCTTTATATCTGACTGCATTCTGAGTTTTCACATGTCTTTGAGCTTTGCAGATAAATAGCAGGCACTCTGATAATTGTGCCTGGACAATGCAGCTTATATTTTAATAACCAGCTGTTTTTAAACTGACTCCTGTCTGCTTGTTGGATATTAATAGTCACAATAATGTGTTCTAATGCACACAGCTTTAAAAGAGACTTTCATGTCAATGGTCTGTAACGATGTTGTGACTAATGATAGGCCCCCACTGGGCAAGGGTGACACTCAGGCTCTGAGGCAGTCACTTTGCTGTTTGTCAACTATTTGTAGTCATTCTCAGGTTGACCTTTAGGGGACAAGGTAAGAAGGAGCATATCTACTCCATATCCTCTACAGCTGGAAAAAACAAAACAAAACAAAACAAAACAAGAAATCAACAGCCATGTGACAGAGAAGGGAAATGACGGGGCATCTCTTCTGGGATGGAACATTTATTTCATAGCTGGACACGGACGTCCTCTGGGATATTTCTTCACCTCACTGGACAATGCTATCCTAAACAGCGACTACATCGCCCATTTGGCAACCAGAATAATATGCATGCATAATTATGAATATTATGCATAATATGCATCACCTGACCACCCTCTCATAGAGGTGGTCATAACTTTAAGTTATGGAAATCTCAAAATTACAAGTAACTGTAATACGGCCATGTTTTCCTGACTGGTACAAGTTCACAGCTTCATCAATGACTGACCTAAGAGTTCACAGCTAGGAAAAGCCGACCCCTTTCTCCAAGCCTCATAGATGCCAAAGCTGCTAAATTTGCAAGCCCCCGGGATAGTTAATAGGTTCATTGCTTTGAAAATAAAACTTTATTTTCTCAAGAGTCTAAACTAAATGTAGGCATACCATGGCTTGACTGTGTTTAAGACCTTCCGTTCGAGTAAGATAAACTACGCATGTAATACTCTCTTGTTTCATGTCTAAGACAAGAAAGCCATGCTTAATCTCTTCTATGAAAAGCCTAGTGTAAGTAACAGTCTTCACTTATGCAAAAGACAGAAAAATACTTTTCATCTCAGATCACCTACCTGTCTCTGAGAAGGGACACGGTAATTAACTGACAGGTGCTGTGGCACCACTGGGTGTGACAGGCTTTGTGAGCCTCTCAGGTCCAGTACTGACTTTGGATGAGCTCACAGGGAGGTGGAGAAACCAAGGCTCACCATATAAACATGAGCCCTCCTCTAGTGCATGGCACATTCAGTTTCAAGCCAATCTCAGACCACCAGCCTCGGCATCACAGCCCTCTCCACCATGAAGCTTGTTGGGGGCCTCCTGCTGCTCTTCATAGCAACCTATTTCTGCAACAGCTCCGGTGAGTTGGGTTACACACTCTCCCATACAGTCCTGAAGATTTTGTTTGTTTGTTTGTTTTTCAAAAAAGTTCCTCCTAGGATGTAAGCTACTGGCATATATATCTGATCAAGGGGATTTAAAGTGAGAGAAACATCTTTCTGGAGAGAAGGATCATAGTTCTAGCTGTACTTTGAAGGATCTGGATTGAAAGCTTTCCCTTGCAAGGATTCTTACTGGTCTCCCATGGACCAAAAAGGTCCAAATTTCTCTGTAAAATTCTATCGCTTAAGTATACTTGTAACTGTGTCAGTAGATGGCGATTCCTCAGCGCAGATATGCAGATGTCATTAGGTGTTTTCCTGAATCCATGCAGTAGAATCTAAATAAAATACACATTTCTAGAGGTCTCAAGTTAATGATTCAGCTTTTAAATTGTGGGTAGTTAAAATAAATTTCCAACATGTTAAAGACATTCATTTACTTTTCTGTTTGTTTGTTTGTTTGTTTGTTTGTTTGTTTAACACAGGCTTTAACTATGTAGTCCTAGCTGACCTGGAACTTGCTATGTAGACTAGGCTGTCCTTGGACTCACAGAGATCTGCCTGCTTTTGCCTCCAGAGTTCTTTGATTAACGGTGTGAACCATCACATGTATCTCTTTATATTTCTTTCTGTTGATTAGGAGAGAAAGCGTATCAGTAATAAGTCTTCAGTGGCAACTTACTTTATTAAATAAACCCTAAGCTCTAGAACGAATCCATAAATTTGCCTTCCTAATTCAAGGGCTTCTCCTATAGCCATTTAAGTTCCTAAGCAAACAGATGTGATTGTGGATAATGATGGATTTTATGCTGAGATTCACTGCCAGGAGAAATGAAAAGTCATTAACTAAAAGACAAATCTACATTGATTAATGAAATTCCAGGTTCTGCTTTATTTGTAATGCTTCCATTGTATTTGTCTTTCAGAAG
Organism: Psammomys obesus; assembly: GCF_907164565.1. Lineage (NCBI taxonomy): Eukaryota > Metazoa > Chordata > Mammalia > Rodentia > Muridae > Psammomys > Psammomys obesus. Next base: position 23,589,954 of record NW_026596040.1, on the reverse strand, counting down.
TTACCAGCCACCCTTTGGAAACGGTATGTATGTTGCACAAATTTTTAATTTCAATTTTTATTGGCTGTCACTTAGGTCAACAAAAATTTATATAAGATTGATACCTAGTTCATGTTGTATGTTTAAGGAAAAGCAACAGAGAAGACAGACAAAGATGAGGAATATTTTTCCCATTTGTAAACTGAAAATATAATAGAACTTGTCTTATGCAAGTGTCCTTAGCATTAAATAGTGGGAATTCATGTAACACTGAAGTTAGTTGTCTGGCAAGGAAATGCTCAGCGATTGCTCACCCAGTGTGGCATTAAAAAGTAGGAAGGGTGCCGGCACACCAGTAGTCATCACGATGGTAATGTCACTATTTATAAAAGCAATTTCAACAGCATATGAACAGCTGAGATGAGCTGTTCAGCTCTTGTAGTCTGTCTAGTTGATCTGAGATAATTATACTTGAAAAATATCAGGCTATTTTCTTATATCTGACCAGGTGGACTGTGACATATACAAAAAGTACCCAGTGGTGGCCATCCCTTGCCCCATTGAAAACATACCGGTCTGTGGCTCTGACTATATCACCTATGGGAATAAATGCAAGTTGTGTACAGAGATCTTGTGAGTATCAAATGCAAAGAAAGTGTGCTGGGGAACACTGCTCTCTTCTCAAATCTTTCCCTCCCCTAGATCCTTCCTAACTCTTATACTCTAGTTATTCTTTGCAGAATAGAGGGTGGGAACAAAAATTCGCCAGCTCTTCTGCCAACTTGAACTGCTCCTATCCTGCCCACAGATCTCCAGTTATTGTAACTCTTGGAAGTTCATGAGTTTTCAAGCCCATTTGTCCCTGTAAACTAGAAGCAAGTCAGGAGTCACCAAAAGGGTTAAAATCCCCAAACCCAAGTTTAACTATTTTAAGAAGGAGTTTCCGTACAACTCCCTATTTTAGGAAAGGTCGATGAACAGCTGAAATTCACTCTTCTATGTGATTTCTAAAATACTAAATGACTTTATTGAATCTGGACTTTACTCTCAAGTTCCTATAGGCTCTAAGTAAGTGTCAGTAGTTTTCAGGAAGAGAAAGCAATGAAAATGATTGATTTTCCTTTTTTCTTAAATGAGGGTTGCAGACTGTCATTATTGGCTCAAACTCCCATGGACATGTTTAGTTCAGGTGTTTTGTTTGGCCTGCACAGTGTTTGAAAGAATAGTCATTAGACAGACATTACCTTTTTAAAATGTGAGGTGCAACTTAGCGCTTACCAACTTATACCAAATTTACTTTTTATCTTTGCTTACTATCGTTTAACCCACCGGCATCGGAACACTTATATCATGTCCCGTGTTCTCATCTTTGTGATTATCTTAGCAAGTTAGACTAACCAGTTGGGCCTGAGCCCAGAGAACATGTCTACATATACATTTATGTTTGGAAAGCTTCATTTCACAGAAGGAAAGATTCTTTAACACAGACGCATATGCAGGCCTGGACCGTAAAAGTAGGCATGCTCGAGGGCGTGAGACCCTGAAAGGGAGGTGTGGTAGAGGGCTTCCTTAGTATTGCAGTATTCCACTCCATCACTGCCCGGCTGATCAAGAAAAGCTCAGAGATGGGCCACCACCACACCCTTTATGGAGACTTCGTTGTTCTTTCAATACCCTGGGTGACCTCCCTGCCTCTGGGATCAGTGGAAGAAGAAGATGGGATAGAATTAGGACTGAAGCAGTGAGCTGCTGCTCCACGTTCATAGCATGTTGTTCTGGAACTCAGACTCTGACTTCTGTCAAAAGAGTTTCTACTCCACAGTCTTGTTCTTAGCCGTAAAAGAGGTCCTACAGCTGCACCATAGTTTATTTTACTTCTTTTCAGCTTTTCCGTTTCTGCCTTTGTTCAGCAGAAACATGTCTTAATCATGTTTCTTAAACATGTTAATCATGTCTTCCCTCAGGAGAAGTAATGGGAAAATTCAGTTTCTTCGTGAAGGGCACTGCTAGCTTCTCCATGGACAAAGAAAGAACAGCAGTGCCTTCATCGGGTGCTTCACATGTGGGCTGAAATGGACTTCCCTTTTTATAGGATGTTCTGGTGGGTTCGGATCTAGAGTCAGTCATCTTCACTGACTGGTGAAAGTCTCTGTGTTCATCCTCCTCAACTCGTGTCTCCTGACAAATTACCTTCTTTTGGCATCTGTATTAAAAAAAAAAAATCTCTCCAGAAAGTTTACTTTTGCTTCTGTTTGTATTTGTTTCATGGATAAGTTATAGTATTTCAATCATAAAGTAATTTGAGAAATATACAATGATCTTTGTTTAGGAGAAACTTTTGAACAAGAAACACTGAGTAGATTTCAAAAATAAACACCCCTCCCCTGCAACACACAAGATGTCTACACACAGATACATGAATGCCAGTTCACTCTTCTCCTCTTCCAGCCTATAACTACTTTCTTTCACTGTCTGAAGCCATGGAACACCTATGGCTTTCCCGCTAACATGAGAAACACCATCATCCCCTGGCTGGTCTTCTCTATGTCTCTTCAAGGTCTTGGGATGTGGAAAGTATATGGCCCTATGCAGACTGTGGAAAAGGGCACCAAAACAGTCATTTGAAGTATGAGAGTTGAAAGAAGATGGCCAAACGCCGTAACTTGTCCCATTTCTGCCAGGGATATATGTAGTGATACATCTTTAAAGACAAGTGCTTACTGTGCTGCTAGCACTTTTTAGGCCCTAGAAGTAAATTTTAATTTCCATTGTTTATGGATCCATCTGGCGTTAATGAAGCTTTGAAAACCAAGATGTCAGGTATGGTGTTATGTGGCTGAAATCTTGGGACACTGAAGCAAGAAAATTGTGAGTTGAAGAACACAGTTCTACACAGTTCTAGACCTGCCTTGAATATTTAACCTATATAACCCTTAAAACCTAGAGAAAAACAAGAAGCAGCTGCTATTCCCATGTTACTTATGACACCCTCCTTTTTTAAAACTGAAATCTTCAATACACATGGACTCGATGTAAGTTGGGTGTGTAGTTGGACACAAAGATGACCAAGCTTTGTTTTGTTTTTTCTTTTTTATTGTGGCTGGATGTTTAATTTTTGTGTCTCTGATAGGGACAGAATCTGTTATATAATAGAACAAGAAACATAGGCCAGTTTTTATAGGGGAGTTTCCAGAATTGATTCACTTAAGAAAATAAAAGAATGGGTTGAGGAGAACAGCTGGTGAGGGTAAAGTCTGATCCGGACCCAGTGCGGTAGAACTATGATTATTCACCAGCGTCTCTCATGGAAAGCAGGAAATGACTCTGGCTTCTACTTTTCTTAGAAACTGATGCATAAGGAGAAGGCTCACCATGCACACAGTTCCCCATAGGCCCAGCCGGAATACCCACTCTCGACTGTGCCTGTGATAAAAGAAACAAACGATACAGTGACGGTCACATATTGATCCAGTCTCCTCACTCTGGTGATCTCACTTTTCCTTCATTGAGAAAGTCTCTGGCTAGTTATGAACATCCCTTTTGGAAAGTTTAGGAACTTGAGGGAGAAAAACCCATAAATACTGAACCACCCAACACAATTTTGCGATGGGCAATGAAAAAAAGTTCTTGCCATTGACTACAATTAAAAAAAAAATTCTGAAAAAATTTTTCCTATTCTCTTTCTTTTTTTTCTTTTTTCTGTGTGTGTGTGTGTGTGTGTGTGTGTGTGTGTGTGTGTGTGTTGTTTCAGGTGGTAGTGAACTGCCTGACATGATCTGGCAACTGAACTTACACCCTTTTGAGGAGCAGCATATATCCCTCATGCCTGGGCCATCTTTCCAGGACCATGCAAATAATTTTAAAGAAGAATATTTTGTATTTACGCTTCTCAATGATTTTTCTTTTTATTGATAAAAAACAAGGTTGGTTTGCTTATATTCATTATCGCCAAAGTGTTTTTCTTAGCCTCTTAGTTATATAAACGATACATTTTACTTTTACACTTTTATAAATGCATGTTTTAAAGTTACTACATTCTCTTAAATCTGACAAATGAAAGTTATCCGAGGGCGACAGTTGGAGGAGGGGCTTGAGCTAGAGTGGGCAAAGTGATCATGAGATTAAGAAATAAGAAAACACATACACCCAGATAATATACGTGTGCACATGCGTGTGCTCGCGTGCACACACACACCACACACAAACTTTTAAACTAGGTTCCACAAATGAAAGACAATATGTAATGTTTGGCCTTTTTAAGTCCAGATTAATTTCACCAGACACAGTTCCACAAAATTTCCTGTGGATACAATGATCCCATTTTTATTTAAGACTGAATAAACTTTTGTGTACATATGTAAAAACATACAAGAAACGAGGAGCATGATAAGGGAACACCAGAAAACAGGAGCACACACACACACACAAATTGTCTACTGGTCACATATTGCATCCCCTCCTTTCTTTATTCTCCCTACCTCTCACTTCTAGTACTCCATTTTCCAATCATCTATCTCCAGAGAATTGTTTCTAAAGCAAAGACCTGTCTGCTCATTCCTCATCAACAAATGCTTTGGTAGGTCTCAGGCCCTGCTTCCTTCAACCCTAGCCTCTCACTCCCCAAACCACCCTCTCTGTTCTCTGCTTTCTTCCAGTTCCCACCATTCTCAGAAACCTCTATGCCCTCTCCAAGGTAGCACACGCTTGTACCCCTTCCCAGCTTTCTGAGTTCTATGCCGCCTTTCAGCCCCCATGCTATCCTCTCTAAAAGGCTTGCCCTCTGGGTTTGGTTCTCCTAGATTTTAGCACCTGTAATATTATACTTCCATTCTAATAACTGTCTCCCCTTCCATGCTACATTGAGAGTCATGTGTTCAAAAGTTACATCAATTGAACTTGGCAACAAATAAGAAAGCAGGAAAAAAAAATGGTGCCTTATTCTTTTATCAACTCCTGGTCTAGCTTTGTGAGTTGGTGATTTGCACCAACCCACACTGAATGTTTCATCAAGCTTCCTGAAAAGAATTTACAAATACACAAACAACGGAGAGTAAGTAATGCTTCTCTGGACACTCAGGGAGCAAGCAACAAGGCAGTGAACTTGAACATGCCACAACCTAAGACTCCTTATTACATTTTTTCCTTTTTCTTTCTTTCTTTTTCTTTCTTTCTTTCTTTCTTTCTTTCTTTCTTTCTTTCTTTCTTT
>NW_026596040.1:23473359-23584759 GCF_907164565.1 Psammomys obesus | reverse complement strand
TTTCTTTCTTTCTTTCTTTCTTTCTTTCTTTCTTTCTTTCTTTCTTTTTCCTATGGCTTGCAACACCATTTTGGAATTCTCATTTATAACTGGAAAGTAAAGTTGTAAGATTTTAAAGATACACAAATAAAATAACATAAAGTGAACCCAAACATAGTCCCATTCCGTTTTTCAGGACTGAAGTTGACTCAAATTCTAACACATCTCACCCTGCTTAATTTTTACTAAATTGTCCATATTTTTCGTAAAGCAGACATTACTTCACCCAATAATCCAGTCTTTCTGAAGCAAGTATGTTCTGTCTCTGCCAGAGAGCATGTTGCTGAAGTAATAACTTTGCGATGCTCTTTAACAATAAGCATTCAGATCGAGGCTATAGAAGCTAGCATGATAATGTCCTTAAATTAAACACACAGTCAAGTATGCATCCTAAAAACTCATGCACCCAAAGTCATGAGCCAACACAGAATTAAGCTTTTGAAGAACTCTCTACATAAACAAAATAAAAACTCTGTAAAAGTGCTCCCGGAGGCTCAGATCACTTACAGTCATTGACCCGTCTCCAGAACACGAGGCATTTGATACTCATAAGCATGCTCAGGGCCAAAATAAACAAAGCTATCTGGACACACTCTGGGAGTTCCTCAAAGAACAAGCGTGGTTTTGGGACATGGTTCCATTCTTACAACCACGCTGCTCCTCATTCACAGTTTTGTTTGCCTGTGTGTGAGTACTCTGCCCTGAGGGATGGCCACACCTCACCTGAGCCCCATCCTTTGTGACTTTCAGCACCCTAATCTTTGTTCTGAGCCTCTGGACTGTGTTCGCTTTCTCTGCCACCTTACTCCTTCTAGAAATGAAGCCTAATGTCGCGCACTCAAAACCACCAAGGATTAGAGTCCATTGTGCTCTCTGCCTCTGTTTTACCTGTCAATTTGGGCTCCACTTCCTTATTTACCTTAAGTCCCACAGATTACCTCAACCTTTTTTTTTTTTTCATGACACCCAATAGGTAGAAACATGTCCTCCCTATCATATGAATTATTTGTAATGTTTCTATGATGCAATGGTTAACCTCCGGGAGACTGCAAAGGTAGAAAGCCCTCAGGTCAAGTGAGGTCAGCCATTTCTGAGTAACATCGGGTAAATGCTTTGTCTTTTGACTTTCAGTGCCCAGTTTTCCAAACAAGTATATACATTTTTTACAGATTGGCTTCAACTAATACATATAGAATATATACTTCTGTGCCTGATATATAGTTAGCCAACAAATGGTGGGTTTAAGAAACAACAATAAAAACCTGTGATTGTCATAGATTTTCTGCTAACTGCATAGGTGATTTTGAACATATATGTTTTTTTCCCACCTCTATCCTAACTACCATCTATCTCCGCTTGCTCTAACTTGAGCTACCACAGTCAACCACCTGTCATAGCAGAAGTCAGCCAAGTGGCTTGACTGTAACCAAATAGAAATATACACCCACCCATCAGAGACTTGGAAGAGCTATGCCGTTTTATGATTTCAGTCAAAAACTCCAATATACCTCTTCTGGCTTTGGGATTCCTTATATCAGGGTTTTAGTTTTGATCATCTTGTGTCTACACTAGACATTTGATTATTTTTCTGCTACCAGTGCTATGGTTAATGGTCCCTCACATGAATATGTAATTTTTAACCTTTCAGAGGAAAAAACAAACAAACAAACAAACAAACATAAGGACAAATCCAAACTTGGATGTATTTAAAGCTATATACTCACTATTTAAATGTTTCAACAACCCCCCCCCCCAAATCTATATTGCCTGAAAATAACAAACAGGACAATTATTAATCAGCAAGTGCAAAGACCAGAAGAGCTACTTTGCTGCCTCCACATATGAAAAACAAACGTTCCCTAAGGGTTTTTAGTGTAAGGAAGGAAGCAGCGTGGAAGCGGGTGGCAGCTCATGGCCAGAGGAACAGTAAGGAATGGGTGTTAGGGAACAAACTTATGAAACATTTTTAAGAAATAGTTCATGTATCTGGCTGATGGATACTGGAACATTTGTGTTATTATTAAACCACATGTCTGCCATACACGTTCTTTTATTACTTGTGACTTATAATTAAATAAGAAAAACATAAGGAGGACAAGGCAATAAAAGCAGGTGATTCTAAGTATCACCTCTGAGTTTGAGGTTTGTTAAAAACATTAATACGCTTAATTTTAAGAAAAGTGTGCTTCTTTCTTAAATATTAAAGGGTTCTTTGACTACAAGAACAGTGTGTTTCAAGGGGCTCATTATTTTGCTAAAATAGTTCCAGTGTGTCCATGAAAGCAACCTAAAGGGACCAAATGTACAGAGAAAAAACAGGATGTGGCTGGTCTGTATCGTCCTGGCTGCCTTTCCTTTTTCTCTAAAAATTTCATGATGAAAAAAATTCAGGGCTCTTTCTGAATGAAATTTTTAATAAAAGGAAAATTCTGGAACTTTGCCCATATTCACTGCTCATTACCTTTTTTTGTTCTGTTTTTTTTTCTCTTTTGCTTGTTCCCTTCCTACTCCTAAATTGTCCACCTTCTGCTTTCATGTCATGAATAAATATTTTAATTATATATACATATGCCTGTATTTAAACATATAGATTCTGTCTATGAGTGGAAAAGATGTCAAAATAATCTTTCTGAGTGTGGTTTAATTTGATTATTATGGTGACCTCCAGATCTATCCATTTTCAATGAATGTCATAATTTTATTTTTCTTTATGACTGAATAAAATTCTATATATATTGCACATTTTCCTTATCCAACAGATTCAGGAAAATCACAATCTTTAAGATGACTCTTGTCATTTTAGTTTTCACATGTGTACACAATTTTTACATACTGACACTGATATCAAAAATATGATTTTATTTATATATAAACCGTAAGAATATTTGGTTTTCTCTGGCCTCTTTTCTTGCCATATCAAACAGTAACTTTCTAAGATGTTCAGGACAGACAATAGCATTAAAAATATAACTATAAGAATAACAATGTAACATTTTTATGTAAGCATATAAATAAAAGTGGCATTTTATTTTATAATTATTTCATGAAGTAAATATATTAAATATATAGCTAGACATGAAATAATAGCTAGAATTTTCATGTGATTAAATGCTTTGATTTTTTTTTTCAGGAAAACATCTGCTTCAAAAACTGTCATTTAAGAATTCATGAAAACCAGTGGTCCTCAAATAGCAGTCTGAGGACACCTAGAAGACCCTGTAATCACAGTAACAGCAGAAGAAGAATAAAAAGTGGCCCAACCAACTACCCTGCTTGTCCCCTGTTGGGCTTCAGAAATGCTTCTCTTCACCACTGTCTAGCTGTGTAAATTTGAACAAGCTTTAATCTCCTTGGCTCAGCTTTGTTCCTCTTCAGTTATGTACGGATTCTCTTTGTATCTGCTCCAGAAGACCTGGATACATTTAAACAAGATCATAGTTTAGACTATCCTTGAGCATTGTGGGAACTCAGTAAGTACCGTAAGCAGTACCCACAAGTCCATTGAGGATCACATCCTCACACCCAGGGCAGCCATCACTTTCCTGCGGTTTCTGTTGTGTGCAGATGGGGCTTCTTCTTGGTTCCTGAGGCTAAGCCGGTGCTCACCATCTGAAGCATGCACAGATTACCAGAGCTCTTATTTTTGTCAAGGTCAATCAACATCATTTGCTTTTGAGATCACAGAGGAAAACTAAGTGACACATTCCTTGCTGTTTCGGAGATATTTGTTGTGTACCTCCTGAGTTTACAAACACTAGTTGCAGAAAATCTAGGAACAGCGCTTGCTATCATGATGTCATTGAATTAAAAATGAAAACGTTTACACACACACACACACACACACACAAGCCTATGAATACAGGCTTTTTATTATGTTTAGATGACAAAGTCCCTCACAGCAATATCTATACCATCCACCATAGTATATCTAAAACCTAATTTTGTTATAAAGCATAATGTATAAAACTTGAAAACAAAAGCCAAATAATTACAGGCATTTCCTTTTCCTCACTTGAGAAGAGTGAGATATAAGGACAGATATGTTCATCAAGATAAATAGGAAATGGTGGAAATTTGATTGACAACAGTGTTTTTTGACTTTGGAATTAAGCTCTTAAACACATCTTATGTTTTGCTTCCTAGTAGCATCCTAATCCCAATTCTCATAACAACACATTGAGACAAATTTCTAGTTGTCATTTTTATTGACAAAATAATAATAATTATTATAATAATAATAATGATGATGTGAGCTCTGACACCTCAGGTCATAGTCACTATGCCACATTTAATGTTACTGACCATGACTTTTGGCCTGTAAACCATAAAGGTGAGAGAAAGGGCCAGCAGATTCTCATAGAACTATGGATGTGTTTTTAAAATAGAATTTATTTTTTAATGTTTTAATTGATATAGATTTACATCACTCTATGTACATACGTACATATATACATACATACTTCTATGCATTATGTATAATTTTAGGTAAATATAAAGTAAGTAAAAATAATGTGATATTTTTGACACTGTCTTAAACAACTTGGTGCTATTGTTCCCTCATCCCTCATTTTCCTTCTGAGAGAGAGAGAGAGAGAGAGAGAGAGAGAACTCCCTTTCTCCTTGCCAGCTGGAGCTCCCTTCCTGTTGTTTCCTATGCTTTTCTAGTTTCTGTGGTTCTATTGCATATTCATGGCTGAGGATCGGAGCTACGAATCTCAGTTGAGAGAGGTTTTTCTGGCTCTGGGTTACCTCACTCAATAAAAACTTTCTAGGTCATCCATTACCTGTACCAAATAGACATGTAGAACAATAGAACAAAACAGAAGACCCAAGCATGAATACTCATAACTACAATAATCTGATATTTGACAAAGAAGCAAATCTTTCTCCCCTTTTCCCCACCCTCTCCATGTACAGTGTCTTGAATAGCTCATTCTGTATATTATGTCAATAATATTTTGTAATAGTTTGCATCAGGGTTAAGTTGTTTCCTCTTGGGCAGAGTGAGAAGCGCAAATGCTCTTCTGTTTTCTAAAAGCAGCATTGATAATTACTAAGTATGACCTTTGGGACTGTACATAGACATTTCTATGTCTGTAGAAAAGGAAATTTTATTTATTTTTATTTTATGTATAAGTATTTTGCCTATGTGTCTGTCTGTCCAGCATGTACTTGCAGTGCTCTAGTGTCCAGGGGAGGGTGTTGAATTCCCAGAAGCTGGATTTAAAGACAGTTCTGAGCCACTACATGTGAGCTGGGAATCAGATCTGGTCCTCAACCACCAAGTGATATCTGCAGCCAAAATTTCTAGTTCTGATCCAGACACACACACTAGAACTTTTAGTAAGGTTTGGAAATAAGACAATCGTCATTGAACAGCCGGGAACCACACAGTTTGCACACCAGTGGATCTTTAACATATCCATGCAGGTCATAATCCGAATTCCTCAAGAATGCCACACGGTTTCCTACAGGAAACAGGGAGATTCATGGGTGTTAGGTACCACCGTATTTACACAGTTCATTTCCTATTGAAGAGTGTGTGTCACGGCTCAAACCATGGCAACTAGGATCAATGAATGCACTTAGAAGCTTAGGGTCCATGCTGTATCCTGGCCTAAAAGAGAACATGTAAATAAAGGAACCCAATAGCTGGGGATAACAACCATATTTATCACTGCACCAAACCCACATGAAAACGAAACTATTGCGTGAAAGTGAAAACCAAACCCAAGGACCTGTTCCTAAAGCTTTGCCCTGTAGTTCTTTGGCAGGTTAACCTCTCTAAAGCCCAGTCTCTGTCTCTATAAAATGAGCAAATGGCAGTACCTACCTCAAGCTTAAACATTAGTCAACTGACTCAGAAGATGTGAACACACTAAGTAATGTTACTATGCCAGCCACGTGTAAACTAGCATTAATTTAGGTCATGTTTCGTAATCATCTTTCACAAAGAATTCTTTCTCTCAATGACTCACTAAGTCTTTTTCAATTTGTTTAGGGTTCTCTCCGTGGAAATAGACATTTCTTAAGAGAGATGACACATCTGTCCAGGATGTAACACAGAACTTAAATGGTCTCAAGTGACTCATAGCAGCTCATTTCTTTCGCTTCAATATTACTACTGCCTTTAACCACTTTCAGTGCTTCAAGAATAATAAATCCCATTACTTTCATTCATCTTCTTAACTGAAGTCCAGAAAATTGTGGACTTTTCTCATGACAAATATAAATTAGTCTGATTTACAGTTTCATTTGTTTTTCTTTCTGACAAGTAAGTCTCTGATTGTATAATCTCAGGATTGAAGTCAACCATCCACCCTAATTCCTTTCTTTCTAAGGAAGTTTCCTAAGAGGTGCCTGGAAGTTGACTGACCTTCAACTAATCCTCGCTGTAGACAGAAGCTCTCTTGTCAGAAATAATCAGTCAGGCATGCTCATGACAAGTTTGTGTCAGTTGGGTATTCTTACTTTATTGAGTAGAAATCAACATCAGTTAAAGACTATTTTGAAATGCTCCCACAGACCCACTTAGAGGCATGTCACCTAGAGTCATTCTTCATCCAGCAAAGTTGACAATCAAGATTAATCATCACAGGTTTATTTTCCCAGCTTTAACAAAAGTTCTCCTTTATACTCTGTACTGTGTATAAGATATGATTTAGAATATAATTTAGATGTAAATTATTTGTTTCTATCAAAGCTGGTTTTATGGGAGTTATTTTGGATTCAGATGATTATTAAGTGATGCCAATAGAGGTCAAATGGACTGAAGTTAAAGACATGATTCTTTTGGCCCCCAGTCTTGTCATAATATGTAACTGGACAAATGACTTTGACTTTTAGTGCCTCGCATTCTACATTTTTACAAAGGGAAACAATGCATGTCCAGTGCTTTATGGTAAATGCAAATATTCTCATGATGAGTTCAATGCAGCCATTTGCTTTTGGTTATAGAACGGCTGGCTGTTATTACTATAGAATAATTATGTAAGGACTTACTCTTCGAGAGTATGATTTAAACATTTTATTCTGATTCAGTAACGTATTTCATATTAATATATTCCTGAAGAACTTTCGACGCAGTAATAAATCTTTCAAGTAATGTGCAAGCAACTTAAGCCGCAGCATGGCTCTCTTTGAATCTGTACCTCATAAAGGAACAATAAATTAACATGAAAGTTGGGAATATGAACTTTGAAATTCATGGCCTTGGGTTACAGTAATAATATATTGTCAATTACTAGCTATGATCGTGGACTATATATTTAGGGAGGGGAGTGAAACAGTCTCACTCTATAGTCCAGGTTTTGTGGGGTAGGGGTTGACTAGGAAGCAAGATACCCAAACTGCTATGAGCCAGGAAGTAGCTTTATTGGGCAGGGCTGTCACACACAGGCTCAGCAGACGTCCATCCAGAAGCCAAACCCCAAGCTCATCCAATCATCATTTTCTACATCCTCTCTGTCCCCTTGCATTCACACACAAGAAGAGTAGTACATAGTAATTTATGATTTTCTTGGTTCTTCTAAACCTGAAAGATGGCTCTGTACTGATCGAGGCCAAATGAACAGAAACAGATAGCTGCAACACATCCTGTGTAAGAGAGCTCAAAGAGTTTGTGAAATGTCAGCTGAAATTTCCCAGCAGCTGCAAATTTTACTGTAAGTTCAGAAGTGAAAAAGAGTCAGCCAGACAGGGAGAGGAGGATTGTGAGGGTCAGAGCTATGCTGAGGCTTATAGAAAGTCCTAGCAATGAGCTAGACTGGGTCCAAGCTGGCAAGCAGTCCTAAAGCTCAAGAGAACTCACTAGAGACTAATGCATCCCACTTGGGCAGCGCCATGCCTCATCCCTCCCTTTATGCTCATATTTCTTTTAGAGGTAGAGAGCATCAGCTTGGCCCCCAGATTTGTATTTCTAGAGCCACATGAAATGAGCTGCAGTTTTTCTCCCAACTATGTTTTTGTTTTGTTTTGTTTTGTTTTTGTTTTTGTTTTTGTTTTTGAGAGTGAAAATGAAGCCTCTAAGGAAGCAGGCAAGGCACGATCAGACAGCCTCCCAGGCTGGAATTCCCAAGGGCTGGAAACCATGCTCCATTCAAGTCATCGGTGTCCCTGCCCTCCCTTGACAGCTACAGGAGATGCAGTTAATTAGGACCCAGGAGACTCTTTGACCTGTTCATGTCTTTCATGGGGAAGAATTAATTGCAAGATGGATCTGTGCCCATAAGGGCCAGGTGAACAGAAACAGATAAATATCATGTGTAAGAAAGCCAAACAAGCACTAAAAAAAAAATCTTTTTGCCAGTTTGCTGGGGCCATGGCAGTCAGACCTATTCCAAGGACCTGAGCAACTATTGTAACAATAAAATCAAATAGGGTCAGTGCATAAGGAACGAAAGCAGGAACAATTTACTTATTTCTTTAGGTAGTCTAATCCTCAAACTCCCACCATGAGTAGGCTGGTTATCTACTGGAGTGACCAGGGCAGGGCTATAGTTCTCAGGAGTCAGAGCTTGTCCTCTCCAGGCAGGCAGTTTACATGACAGCGGTAAACTGTCAGAAAGACAATTCCTGGTTGTGAGGAGCTGCCTTCCTTCTGTGGTGGCAGATCCAAGACATGCCCACTGCCACGTGTTACAGTGGGAGTGGATAAAGTAAGATGAGCAAGCATGTCCACCACGGTTCCAACTGTGTGTTTGTTTTTCTTTAAGATTTTGCAAAGGGATTCTGTGCCTAACTCCTAGTCCTTAGAGCTTGACCTTGTATTTTTGTATGGTTAGCTATTACTTTTATTTTTGAAATTAAAATATAATTATTCCATCTCTTCACCCCTTCCTTTTCCTTCCTTCAACCCTTCTCATGTAGCTCCCCTTGTTCTCTCTCAAAGTCATGGCCTCTATTTCATTAATTGTTGATATGTATGTATATATATATATATATAGAGAGAGAGAGAGAGAGAGACAGAGACAGAGAGAGAGAGACAAAGAGAGAGAGAGACAGAGACAGAGAGAGAGACAGAGAGACAGAGAGAGCACATATACCTTTCTCAGGCCACATCATTTAATGTGTGAAAACAGTGCAGCTCAAGTGTAAAGTGCAGCTTTAGAGGGCAGGATGCATTCTTATTTCACTAGTGCTGACGCCTGTGGAATTTGCATTTCTGCCAAGGGTTTTTTTTTTTTATCTCTCTTATTTTTTAAAAAAATGAAGTTTGTCTTATTTAACCCTTTAGCCCATGAAGAACCTTGAATTTGTCCTCTCTGGCACAATAGTATGGGGAATAAAGTGTATCTTTCACCAAGCACATAAATATCTCCTTTTTGTTGTTGTAAACATCTTTTCAAGTGGGTTTCTGTTTTGTTTTGTTTTGTTTTTTTTCTAGCTGTTTAGCTAGTGGCATCTAGCTGGCTAGATACTCCTTTAAAGGCATCCCAGATATAATTCACCATTTTTTTATTATTTAATGGTTGTATTAATTATTGACCAATAGAATATAGCTATTTGACTCTTGTAACTATTTGGCTTTTAGCCTGCTAATAAGCTTCCCTTGCTCTTGTAAATTACCTTCCAGAATGGGGAAAGAAGTTTATATTAAAGTAGTTCATCACCTCCAAAAAGAAAAAGGCAAGAGGGAGGGGGACTTGTGGGCTCCAGCAGAAAAGGGAGGTGGGTGGATGTATGAAAATATCAAAGAATAATAAATATAAAAAATTTTAAACAGCTAAATCCTTGATTATTAAATCCTAATAATCAAGGTAACTGATAACAGTTGATAAATCTTGTAAGATATAAAATATTTACTCATAATAAGATGCCACTAGAAGAATGGCTATTTTTTAATGATTCTGAGTCTACCAGAAAAATGTAGCCCCAAAATTCACATTTTTCCAAGTTAAAAGTATGGACATCTTTTTTATGTGTAAGTTGATTTTTTTTTTCTTTTTAGAATTTAATGTGTTGTGTATTTGCTCTCAGGAGCAAGTATCACCTGCTGATACACAGAATTTTCAGATGAGCAATGTTTCTCTTCTCAAACCATAAGCTGGTTGCAATGCTCCATCTTTCAACTAGTCGTCTATTTTATTTTAATTTTTGACTCATGAAACCCATCAAGCTGTGTGCTGTGCCACAGTGAGTAGCTGTAGTCTCGGGGACCCACTTCCTTCAGTTTGCATAGCATCCTCCAAAACCTGGCAGCTGGAAACAGGTATGATTTTGTTTGTTTGTTTGTTCTGTATGTTTAAAATCTACAGATGACTCAAGTGCTGGACCTAACAGTTTGCTGTGCTAGAGGTCCCACAGACTGAGACAGCATGTTCTGAAGAAGCCATCTTACAGGACATGACAACGCCATACCAAGAAACAGCACAATTAAACCAAATCTTCAGAAACACATAACTATTAGTTCTTTTATTTTAAAACTTATTATATTTGAAGGGCAACTTGTATGTAGTATCCTTGACATTTCATTCGGCTTCTTCCACCCTGTATTATCTCCAAAATTATAATCATCTAGAATAAAAAATAAGCTTTAATTGATTTAATTGATTCTGTTGAAAATAAAGCAGAATTGAAACTTCAAGGGATATGAGTTGAATATGGTAGATTAAAAGGTATTTTCTTTTTCTTGCATGTTACATCAGCCAGTATGACAGTTACTCCCTTTGGACACACTGACAGCTAGAGATAAATTTCCTGGATTATAATGGTGAAGCATGAGGCTGAGAAAATGCCTATGGATTTAGTAATTGTCATTTGCCTTTACTTTCTTTTCATGAATCAAATGTTAGCTAATTTAAATGTTTACCCTTGGGGAAGTGAAATGTTTCTGAATATATGAAAGGCAATTGTGTCTCAGGAAAAGAATGCCTCTTATATATTTAATTACCACTTAAATAAAATGGACCTGAAGGAAAGTATTTCTGTTATTTCAGTATGAAATTTGGGTGCATAGTTTAATGACCAATAAACCATTAGACATTACTTTTGTTAGAAAATTCTCTGTTGGCTGAAAGTAAAAATTAGTAGCTCAAGTAGCCTAAACCATGGTTTTTGTTCTAGACCACGTCAGGGAGGTAAACTCTGGCTTGTAGAGTCAGAGATTCATTGCTAAAATGTGGGAAAAAAATAAGAAAAGTTTTCACATAGAAGACAGAAACTTATGTTGATATCCTTGGCCCATGTTGCCACCAAAGGCCATGGGGGATGGCTCATGGTTGGTGGTTTATGTTCTGGCCTGTGGTTGGTGTTTCACGGTATGTTACCCATGGTTGGTGGTTCATGTTAGGTGGCCCATGGTGCATGCTCTAGCCAGAAACCATGTGGAACTCCGTAAGCTGTGCTGCTGCTGACTCTAAAGGCCTAGGAGGCTTCTTTTGCAGTGGTGTCTAATGACTGCAGACTCACATGGAAGGTTCCTGTGACAAATTTTCTACCCACTCCACCACCACCACCCACTCCCTCCCCCCAAAAAAACCCAATCTAGACAGGAAGCCGTTGAACAGAACTCTTTAAAATTCTGACAGGGATGCTGAAGTGTAGCTCTTCACAAATGATGGCTTCTTCTGGGGTGGGGGCAGGGCAGGGGGTAAGGATGGGAGTGGGGAAGAACTCAGTTTTCTTCAAGGGGCTGGGCACTGGGAGTTTGACCATGCTCCAGTGAGTATCTGTATTGGTATTTTATTTTCTCCTTTTTACTTTCTCTTCTTTTATTTTGGGAGCAGTCACGGGGTGGGGTGGGAGTGGGGGGTCGACCTACGAGGATTGTGAAGTAAATGTGATGGGGTGCACTATGTAAAATTTCCAAATAATCAATTAAAATATTATGGTTTTTTTACCTTTAGTTCTGGTACTAAAAAATTCATTTTTCACCAGAATCTTCTGACATCCCTGAAGTATTGCATTCAGTGTTCTGGATTAAGACTCCCTATTTCTACCCTCCATCAAGTGGATTAGTTTGAAGTACCTAGGAAGAGAAGCAAAATATTGGTGTACAAATTCCAACAGATCAAATTCTATCTTTTTGTTGTTTTCAAAAAGTTGATCCCTAATACCAGGACTGTCTTGTTTCATGCTCCTGCTTGAGCACATAGTTTTTTATATACTCTGATCAGTCTTGAAACTCTTGAACATATCATCCATCCAATAAAAACATAGTCTCTGTCAGCTACTTATGATGCAGGGAAAGGCTTCCCTGCCATGGACTCTACATTTTGTGAACTTTATAACTCCTCAAAAGTGGCCAAACCTCTGCTGGAGAAAGCTCCAGCAGCCCAGCTCCTCCCCCAGACCTCTGTAATTGTCCAACCCTCAGTAGAACTCATCCCAGATTATGCTAAACTGAGGTGAAAAGTCTGGACAAAACCCCACCAATCCCTGAGCTTTCCAATAAAACCCACCAATCCCTGAACAGGAAGGCCCATCAGTCCCTGAGTGTTCCCAAGTTCAGGACTTGAAATCCCACCAGTTCTCACTCTGGAAATACCTGCCCTAGAAAGCTCTAAGAAATCCTATATAAAGGCAAGGTTTGCCCAGTTCCCTGCTGCCTTCTCCAGGAAGCAGAGGCAGCCACTCCTGGATTTGTCCCTTCTCTCCTGGATTTGTCCTTCAATCTCTTTTAAGAAAATTACTAAATTTAGTCATTAAGAAATTACTCTATAATGGGAAGAAGCAAAGGAAAAGAAGAAGAGAAAGAAGAAGCAAAATAGGAGTGGGGCTCAGAGCTGGGATACTTTCCCAGCCCTCAGAGTTGTGAGTTTTGTGGACACCCTTCCATCTGAGTACCAGGAAGGCAGATCACGGCCAACAACAACAACATTGAATATTCAAAGAAACAATTTTTTCAGATAATCTATTCAGCAACACTAACTGATTTACAAAGTACCAGGCACAGGGCTGTAAGTATAAGATGCAATAAAGAATAAGATGTTCTCTGACCTCTCTGTACTTTTGAATGTTAATTCAACAGAATATTATATTAGTGGATTCTTCAAGTAGCTCTAGATTTAAATACAGCTGCTATTAACCACTGAGGCAGGAACCTGGAGGGAATTCCTTGCTCGTTTTTTTTTTTTGTACTAGTTTTATCAGTTGTAGGATGGAGATACTTGCAGTTATTGTGAAAAATAATGTGCATGTCAGCTACCATTCCCTATGTCTGTAACTACCAAACTAGAAAATGAACATGACATTCTACTTGAAAGCCCAAAGCATTCAAAGATCTTCTAACATCTTTCTGAATCTTTCTCATAGCAAATAGCCCCAGTCCTTCCACTATTCATAAGATACTTAGTATATTATGGATACTTAGCATACAGATATTCGCCATATAGGCAGCCCACAGTCTCACTCTAAGTGGAGAATCCAGAACTTACCATGGTACCCCAAATATGGTCTGAAGGGAATATATGACCTATATATGTCATGTAATGTATGTACATTATGCCTTACAATCTAGAAATTACTTGCAAAGTCCATGAGACTGGTGGCTTATTTCACAGGTAGAAAACTGAGGTCTGAAAAAAGGTGGAATTTACCCTGTTAAAACTGTTAGGCATGGAATGAACAGCTAAGCTGCTTGGCTTTGGTTTTCTTCTTACTCTATTGCTCTGTAGAAAGAACCATCTGTTCCAAGATAGTTCCCTTTGGCCAAACAGGCCATAGTACTTGTAACTTCATGTTCCCAGGAAATCTGAGAACAGATCTTAGGTTTTTAAAAACTTACTTTCGTAAAAGGTAGGCTTAATTTTCTCATGACATCATTTTGGTGAAAGGCTGAGCTAAGCCTTGTTGAATCTGTCAGGTTAGACCCTTCACATGGAAATAGAACACTTGCAGAGTGACTTCGTAATAGGTCTGAGCTTCTCATAATGGGGGCCATCACCATTAGTTCCATAGCAGAATTCAGCGTTGAGGACCATGATAAGAAACTCTGGGCTGAAGAAATCCAGGTAGAGGAATCACATTGCTTCACATGGAAAAGCCAAAAGCATTCCTCCTGGCTTTTTTGGTTACTAGCTATTTCTCACGTAAGAATCTTGTCAAAGATCCCCAGGGAAGGAATGAGCATTTAATATTCCAGGGTGGGAGAACAAATGAATAATTACTACTATTTAGACATAAGAATGTTTGGAAATCCCCAGAGATGAAGAACTTAATATCTTAGCCAGATTGAATTTGAGTGGTTGACTCAGCTTTTTTAATATTCCAAGAAATCTATCATTAGATTTGGTTTACCATTTAGGTTTGGGTTTTTAGGTAGTCTGTGAGGACTACAATCAGTATATGAAAAATAATTTGGACCTCTGTGTTGTCTAACAGTGTTTGTTTTACTTCTTATTCTGAATTTTTCCCCTCAACTCTTAAACACACTAGATGTGTGTGGGTGTGTGGGTGTGTGTGCGTGCACATGTGTGTGTGTGTGTGTGTGTGTGTGCGTGCACATGTGTGTGTACCTGGTGTGCATACACAAAGCATTGTAAACAAAGAAGGAGCTTTGGAAAAGCTTGCTATTAAAGGAACATTCCATGTCAAATCTCAGGATGTCTCAGCATGAACCTGCTGCAATAGAAGCAGATGGTGTCATTGCCATGTCTATGGTAGTGTATAGAAACAAGTGAAGCCAGGGCAGTGCTTAAAAGAAACCAAGGCTTCAAAGCTAAATACAAAACTATGAGAAGCTGTTAATAATTTGAGTAACTATTGACCTAGAACTTCCACAAAAAGAAGCTTCCTTCTCAGCTCATAGAAATATAGGTAGAGAAAGGTTTTATTAGAGACAGAAATAATCATCAGTGAAGGTGTGTATCTACAGTGTCTGTCAACAAATAGCTAGGATAACTATGAAGAATTAGGTATTTCCCTGAAACTAACCTACTCAATACCTATGGATCCTAAGAGTTTATGACATTGCTGAATCCTTGACAAAGAAGCTTGGGATTATGGCCATCCTGCTTAAGGCCAGCATTAAATCTAGGAATAGGTCAAGGTTGAGTTTCCAGACAAGATATTAATGGTCTTTTAAAAGACCTATTATTTTATATGTCTGGGTGTTTGGCCTGCAGGTATGTCTGTGTGTACTGCCTAGGAAGGCCAGATGAGGGCATCAGGTCCCCTGGAACTGGAGTGACAGGCAGTTATGAGTCTCTATAGAAACTGGAAACTGAATCCAAGTGTTCTGTAAAAACAGCAAATGCTCTTAACTGTTGAACCATCCCTCTGGCTCGAGAGGGTCTTGAACAAGAAGAAAGAGAACAAATTTTGGGATCAGACATGTTTCAGAAGAACTGTGTATAAAGGAGGCAATTTTCTGTGACTTGCAAGGTCAATGTTTATGTGACTGACTTAATGAGCTCCACATTTCAACACCTTGTTGTTTTATTGGATACTTTAATATTTTCATTGCAGATATTATTGGTGACACTTCATTTAAGGTAAGTCTGATTCTGCATAAAAAGTTTTCCACACTCTAGAGAGTCTACTGTTTTAAGCCATATGAAACAGCATCTGGCCATTTTCCATATTCTTGATATCAGTTTCATATGGTTCAGACTCAGTACCACTGTCAAAATCAATCCTACAGAGTGATCACACCCTCTCATACTTGGTTTACCACTGGCAAAACCAGTTCCCAATTGTTTCCTCTTTAACGTTGTGTTTACCCTCTCATCTCTACCGACTCCCTTACAGTTAACCTGCTCCAAGCACTGGTCCAGCAGGGGAGCCTCTTTGGGAAGATAGATAGAACTTTCTTGGAACCAAAGTGTGCTCCTTCCTACTGCTCATTCTGTTGCTGTGGCTGGTTTCAGGTCACTACATAGCTGGGCAGTTACCCCCGAAGCCAAATGTCTGACAAATCATGAAATATTTACCACCTGGCTCTGAAGAGAAGATGTTTGCCAGCCTCTGCTTTAATCTTGAGAATGGAATCTACACAACACAAACCTAAGTGAAACATCTTTTTACTTAAAACAGTGACACCTAGTGCTGTCAAGATGAAGCCCTTCATGCTTCCAGTGTCTTTTCTTTTCCCTGAAGGCCTCCTCCTCTTTTTCTAGATTCTAGTTAATAGAAAGTGTTTGGGGACACATGCTATTTTAATTTGTGTTATTGAGAATATATTTTATCTAACTTTTAAATTTTGGAAGAATTGCATACATGAGTAATGTATTTATATCATTCTCCCCCTCTTTGAAGCCATGGGGAAACATAGATTTATAAGCTTATTTTAAAATACATATACTTTTCTCTAATTAAATATTCTTGTGGAATCTGGAGAGATGGCTCCGGAGTTAAGAGCACTGGCTGCTCCTCCAGAGGACCAGGTTCAGTTCATAGAGCCCATATGGTGACTAACAACCATTCTTTACTCTAGTCCTTGGGGATCCAGCACACTTTTCTGGCCTCCAAGGTTATCAAACATACACACAGTACACATATATACATGCAGGCAAAACACTCATATGCATAGAATAAAAATACATCCTTTAAAATATTTTATGCCCGTATTCAACTTTAGAAGGTACTTTTGCATATTTGAATGTCCTACTAAAGCATCAATTCTTGGTAGAATCTACTAGACATACCATGCTGACCTAGTTACTAAGAAAGGCGATAGCAGCAGTATTTTCCTCAGAGAACTTGAATAGTGTCATTATTTTGCGTAACATGACAATAAACCTCTTATTTCAAATATTACTGTATTTAATGTTTTGGAAATTTTTCATTGTAACTTCAAATTTATTGTTGACAATTATACTTAAGATAAATATTATCGTTGCTAGCAAAGTTCAAAAATTGCCAATTTAAGGAAAAAGAGCATGTGAGCTTGGGAGGAATCATAAATGAAGTGACTGGAGTTTTGGAAAGAGCTCTGTCATGGGAGTTACTGGAGGCTCCCTGAGCACAGAAAGCCCAGTGCGCTGTGGACTGCACGTGCATGTCTGTGATTTGCTGGTGTTAAGACACTGTGGCAGCCCCTGCTGCATGAGAGAGCTATTCATGGTCCAACTTTCCAGCCTCCCTTCCTTCTGTAGATATCGTGTTCTAATATTCACAATGCTCTGAGGAAAGCTTATTCCATTTCTATGCTGCTGAGAAAAACAAAATAATTTAGCCATCGCAACTCCTTCCCTTTCTTTCAAGAAACCTAGTTCTCAGAGGCCCAAATTATGGCCAGTTTTGGGACGGGAACACATACTGCATTCTGTTCCAGACATCACAGTTAGAATGTGGATTTAAGAAATAAAATCATTGCCACAACTCTAAAGGGCTCAGTCCTTCTTATCACTTGTTCCAAATGGTTCTCTTCCCTTCTAACAAAGTCCCAGTGCAGCCAAGGGTCTGAGCTACCTAGCCTTGGTTACCTTACAAAATGCTAATCCCAAAGGCCTGATTGGTGTAATTATCAAAATACAGTTTTTATATTTGAGGTTTAAAAGGGAGACATTTTACATTGTTTTCCTTTGCATCGAAAAAAATACCCAAACACTTGATGTTAGAAGCTGTTAACTGATCACCGGAAGCAAGTTTAACCTGTGAGCTTTGTTTTAGGTCATCTCGTGTAGTCATTATCAAAAGAGGCTTGTACAGAGGAGACACATATGCACCATAAGAGTCAGCCCACTGTGTGCTTCTAATAACGTCACATATCCTAATTCCTGCGTGTACTGTTTCGCCAACATGTAAGTTAACTGCACACCCAAATCAGACACCCCTCGGAGAGCCTAATATGAACCTGACCATAAGAGCAGATTGGTATTTGCTGCTTTGAAAAGTGTATATGAGTTACTCAAGATATAATACTGTAAATTAAGAATTGGTAAGTCCCTTGGTTATAGTGATAACTTGGTTAATGCATGAACATGTAAAGATTCATTGTGGTTTATAAGATATAGAACAGTCATACATCAACAATGTTCCAAAACACTTTTCCTCAGCTCTACAACTTTTCTTCTGATATCGAGTTCATTGTAAGTGAATGTTCTGAAGTCAAAATAGGCATGAGAGGGTCTTGAGCAAATGGAAAGTGGTAAGGGTGGAAGAGACAAAAGGGCAAAAAGGAAACAGTGTAATTATATTTTATTTAAATATATATATTTAAAAATTCTCAAAAAATATGATAAGCCACTTGGCTGCATTTGAGCTCTGTGAGGCGATGGAGAGAAGTGGGGTACTGATCCCCCACCACTGTGTTCATAAAAGAAGTCTTTTTGCATATGCTTTGAACACTCGTTTTACTAAGAGAGTAGATGTGAAAAAAAAAAATTATCTTCTGAAAAGGTTTGAAAAGTTACCCTTGACAAGATCAGACCAAAGCAAGAAGTCTCAGTATTCAAGGTCAGAAGGCTTTGAACTGAGTTCTGCCCCTGTGATAATAGAGATTGAGAAGTCTCATAACCCCTCAATGCTCATGTTCTACCTCCAAATCTAACGTTCTATTTTTAGTTCACTCACTCCTTATGCCCCAAGCACACTAACTCTTCTTTCTGGTTATTTTTTGAATGTATAAAACCTGTTTCTGATTCTAAAGCTTTGGAAGAAGCTTCCTCCTCTCCAACAGTATTTTCCTGGGCTTTTTCAAGGGCTACTGCTTCTTCAGTGTTTGCACTTCATTCTAAATAGATGTCTTTTTTTTTTTAACGGTAAATCTAGCTTCTCAGAGAAAAACACAGAGGTACAATTTACTCCCAATGTTTTCCACATTAAATTTTACCTTTCTTTTATAATGCATGTAGTCCCCAAATATTGCGATTTTCTGTTTTTCATTTCTAATCTTTTGCCATACAGAAGCTGAATTAATGAAGGGTTGAAAGGGTATCTATTGTTCGATTTTATACAATGCTTACATCAATTATGCCACTAACAGGTGCTTATCTAACAAATTAAGAAACTAGATCCTTCTCAAGACTGACTAATGGTGGGCATAAAGTTCACTTCAAAATTTAAAGCACCCTTTCAGCATTAAAAAAAAAAAAAAGGAGTTGTCACTTGATATTTTGGTTCAATGTTTCAAGACACATCATTAAAAGTAAAGACTCTAATATGATAGACATGGGTTGTGATCTCAGTTTATGTTTAAACAATGTGGTTTAGGACATCTTAATCTCATTATTTGGGTATGAGATTGGCTATGCTAAATGAAAAAAAGATAATATCTAAAGTAGGCTCAGCATCATGGATGTTAGTAAATAATAGCCTACATGACTTGCTAGTTGCTACCAACTGGAGAAACAGGCACCCCAATTTTCCTGAGACTGGGGATTTTTTTTGGGAGGGAGGGAATATAATGCTTTGACAAGGAGCAATGATGAAAGCCCAGAATGGCTGATCACTTGCTGTCAGTTTGTCTTCACTATCATTGCGCCTATTGCTGTTTCCATATTTACTGGCTCTTTCATTCAGACCAGTTAATCTGTTACATAATTTCCCCCAACAGTACAATACCATCTTCTGGATGATTGCAAGGCATCATCTCCTAGGTTTTCAGATTGTGACCATGATAATCCCATGACTTGTCTAGGAATTCCTCTGAATAAACTAAACACATTACTATTCTCTTTCTAAGCTTATTATCTACCCTCCACTTTCCATCCTTTGTTCAGACTTACTGTCTAACCCTTTCTCCTGAAGCTCAAGATCTGGGGCAAATAAAAACCTCTCAGGCATAAGAACTTATCATTATGTTTTAAATTTTAACACACTGGTAAATAATAAGTTCCATTTCTTAAAGGCTGCTACTACTTGATTCCAGGATTGTTTGTTTGTTTGTTTTCCTTTTATTGAAAAATAAATTAATTCTTTTCTAATACAACATATCATGATTATAGTTTTCCCTCTCACTACTACTTCTGGTTCCTCCCAACCTTCCCTCCTTCCCTTCCACTCTGGATCTACTCCCTTTCTGTCTCTCATTAGAAAAGAACAGGCTTCTGTGAGATAACAATAAAATGTAACAAAATAAAATATAAGATGAAGCAACAGTAATCATATTGAAGTTGGACACAGGAACCCAACAAGAGGAAAAGAGCCCCAAGAGCAGGCACAAGTGTCAGAGAACCACTCATTTTCACAGTCAGGAGTCTGATAAAAATGCTAAGCTAAACACTGTAATACAGACACAGACGACCTGGTGCAGACCTGTGTGGGCCCTGTTTGTGCTGTGTCAGTCTCTGTGAGCTCATATCCACCTTAGTTGATTCAGTGGGCCATGTTCTCCTGGTGTCCCCCATGTCCTCTGGCTCTTACAATCTCCAGAGAATTCCTTGAGCTCTGAGGGGAGGGACTTGATTGAGACCTCCCATTGATAGTCTTTCTCTTTATAGTGTTTGACCTTGGGCCTCTGCATCTGCTCCCATCTGCTGCTGGAGGAAGCCTCTTTGGTGATGAATGAATAAGGCCCTGATCTATGAGTCTAGCAGAATAACATTAGGAATCATTTTATTGATTTTTTTGACAAGTCATGTCTTCTTTTACCCTAGGTCTCCAGGCTTTCTGGCCTCACATTTTTGTTACCTAGCAATGTTAGGTATGGGTTTCTTCTTGTGCACTGGTCTTTACATTAAATCTTATGACTCCTGCACCATGCCAGAAGGAGTTCACTCATAACAACCCTCTGACCCACAACTTTCATAGTTAGCTTCTTTTTTAAGCCTTCAGTTTTTCTCTTCTCAGATTTTCAATAAGTTAAAAATGTGAACCCAGGTCAGGTCATGTCTGTGATAAAGTGAAAGGGCAAAAACACCTTTCCTCTAACTGTGTGCGTGCCTCCCTCCTTGCTCAAGCCCCAGAAATGCTTCTGCATAACACTGTACCAAAGTCTTTGACTTGATGTTTTGCTTAAAGATTCATTACTTGTTTGTATTTACTTAACATGTTTATTGTAGTCTTTTATGTGAAGAAGCAAGTAAAGCCGACTGACAATTAGTGTGAAATATAGTAGCTAGGTTTCTCTTGTTTTCCATGCCTCTTTTTTTTTTTTTGACCATTCATTTATGTTAATTTTCTCATGACATGTGATTTTCTTGTTTATAGCTTATTCTGAGTATTCACACTGAGCACTTCAAAATATGTATCTTAGTAGGTTACAAAGCTGCCATAATTTTATAGATATGATCACTATAATTCAGATAAATTTGTGAAAATTTCCCCAGGATACTAAAACTTATTGATTCCTCATCCTTCTATCTATTAGGGTACAGGTTTCTATCTCTGTTAAAAACTCATAATTATTTACTATGTTTACAAAACAAAGGGATCTCCAGTGCAGAAGGGCATGGTAGAAATATTTAGTGAGATGAGGAGCAAATCTCTGTAGCTAAGGTCTATGTGTAACTCAGTAGTTCACAAATCAAGGCCTCTGTCCTTTATAATTATTATACAATTGTAATAGGAAGAAGAAAAATTCATACAAATTGTTTATAAATATTTATATCACTTTTTCTTAGTGCTTTGCATTTCACTCTTCGAGTCCAATACAATGGAAAATGCCTGAAGTCTACTTCTTGATTATTCCTTGCTCAGCATAAGTGAGACATTTAAAGCAAACATCACTGTTTCTTCATAAGGCAAAATTTACTATTATTACCTTGTTTAGAAATTAATAAATGTTGTCTTTTGGAAAGCTTCTCTTTGGCTTGAGATATAATTAATGAGACACATGGGAACTGTGTTTGATTCCAGAAATAAAAAAAATTACATTGAAAATTGTCCTTGACTAAAATAATACAGTTTAAAGAACTAACTGAGCAACTGGTCACTTGCCGAGAAATATTATTTTTCATGAGAATCAGAAATTTGGCCAGACTCTTTGTTGTCAGCTGTAACCAAAAACTGCATATACTTTTGCAGTGTACTCTCCGGGGAAAAAAAAATTAGAAAGCACATAATTATCTAACAATATGATACAATGTGAGAAAGAGGAAACACATTGTGTCTGAGCTTTGCTATAAGATGAACAATTTCACAGAACATTCACATCTGACTAAGTCATTTTGTGCCTATGATGAATCACAACAAAAGCTGCATAACTAGCTCATCATGTCTGAACACTGGCAAAATGTCTATGTTCTCTAAGCCACAATATCACATAGGCCCTTTTATTAAGTCTAATAAAATGACTGATGTTTCACCAATTGCGACTTTCTCCTTCATTCTGATTAAAGTTTCTGAAGACACTCAATTGAAATATTGTATCTGATTTATTAGAGTATCCAATCCAAAGCAAAGCCTCCCTTCTTTAAAACTTCCTTAGAATGAACTCAACAATACAACATCATACAGTAGGTATTATGATGCCTTCTAATAGGCATGCTCTGTGGATGCCTGATTCAAGGGCATGATGCACAATAACAAACCAAATTTGTTCAACTGTTGGTCTTTGGATGAAGCAGTAACAACTGTAACACCTGATCTTTGATGTTCCAATAGTTTCTTTTCTTCTTCCCCCCCCCCTCCTCCTCCTCTTCTTAGTTCACTTCTGCAAGGACATTTACAGAGTAACAAAAGACTGTGAAAAAAGATCATCAACTCACACACCACCTTGTCCTCCAAATAACCTAAGTGTTCCATGTCATTAATGCAGTCAGGCACACCAGAGAAAGCTGCTTAGAACTGCTAACAAAGACAGCAACCTGGCCAAAGAGTATGTGTGGCCCTCGGGTACTAAGGTGGAGTAAGAAAGCCTAATATCACCAATATTTAAGTGATATTCCTTTCCACACAGTGAGTCTCCACTTCCCGTTTGTTAACTGGAGGTGGCATATCAACCACCTGCTGTCAGATTCTACCTCTCTTTCACCATGAGCATCTACTCTGCTGGTCACCCACTCTCATCTCCACTCTCAGTATCTGTCTTCTGACTACTAAGCTCAGCCTAGTCCTAAAATCTAGACATTACTCATTTACTTCCTTAGTCTTGAAGACTTTGAGACTCTAGTTGTATCCTCACACAAATCCATATTGAATCATTGTTTGTATAGCACAATAATGTTTGAGTGAAGTGATAGACTGATAAGCATTTAAAGCATATGGGGTTCCTTTCTATTGAAAAAAAGTGATACAATATATTCTAATCATGCTTTTATCCTCCTTCAACCATCCCCCAACTCATCTGAGATCCTCACCACCTCTCCACTCACCCAACTCCATGTCCTTTTCTCTTTCTCATGCTCTCCCTTGATTTTTATTTATGTCAAGAGTGAGACTAGTAGGACTTAGTGGCTAAAGCCCTATGATGTCCTGTCCTGAATGGAAAAAAGAGAGAGAGAGAGAGCGCCAAAATGCCAACACTGTTCCTCTGAGAAACACATACCTTCCCACTCTCCAGATAACAAATGTCTATTATATCCATCCCTTCTGCTTCTCATGCCCACATAAGATGCCAGTAGTCAATAACGCCACACTCCCCTGACCTGGGTGTCAGCTCAAAATCTCTCTCAATAGAGTAACTATGCATGCTTTGCCATCAGAGCCCAAGGAAGAGAAACATTTGCCATCTGTTTTTACCACTTTCTTTTTTAAAACTAAGTGACTGCCACGAATCTTTAAAACCCTACTCTACTATTCCCTTCCTAGACTTTTAGCCATCTGAATCCTTCGAAGGCAAAGGCTCTTAGGAAAAGCTCTGCAGTTATGAGTTATATAGTAGTCCTTCACAGCTGGTGTTCTTTTTATTAACATTCAAAGTTAGTGTAGAAAGTAACGCATTTTATTACGCAGCCAGCAGTTGCTTTTATTAGTAAATGTGTAAGAGCATTTACTGCCATTGCTTGCCTCAAGTTCAATAAGTGAACTACACCATCTAGTGGAGAACCCAGAGGTCATCTCTTAAACTTATTTGACAATAAAACATCCTCCGTCTATCATCTTCTGTCCTGGCTGGCTCCCTAGTTAAAAAAAAAAAAAAAAAAGACAAAAAGAATGAAGACAAAAAATATGGGTGAGGTGCATGGAGTTGGAGTTGCAGGAATGCATGGAAACAGGATTCTATAATAACCTATACACTTTTTTAAAAAATTGAAATCCTAAGAATAATAGGAATAGAGGAAAAAGAAGAGTCCCTGCACCAAGGCCCAGAAAATATATTTAACAAAATCATTGAAGAAAATATCCCCAACTTAAAGGAGAGGCCAATAAGAATACAAGAGGCCTATAGAACACCCAATAAATTAGACCAGAAAAGAAAATCCTCCTGCCACATAATAATCAAAACCGTAAGTATACAGAACAAAGAAAAAATACTAAAAGCTGCAAGAGAAAAAGGCCAAGTAACATATAATGGCAAACCCATTAGAATCACACCTGACTTTTCAACAGAGACTATGAAAGCCAGAAGGGCCTGGACGGATATCATGAAAGCCAGAAGGGCCTGGACGGATATCATGCAGACCCTAAGAGAACACAGATGTCAGCCCAGGCTACTATACCCAGCAAAACTCTCAGTCCTCATAGACGGAGAAAACAAGATATTCAATGACAAAAACAAATTTCAAAAATACCTACACACAAATCCAGCATTACAGAAGACACTAGAAGGGAAAATACAACCTAAGAGAACTAGCTACATTCAAGAAAACACAGGAAATAAATAACCCCACTACAGTAAAACAAAAAGCAACCAAGCACACAACCATATGACCACAGCCAACATCAAATTCAAAGGATCTAACAGCCACTGGTCATTAATCTCTCTCAATATTAATGGACTTAATTCTCCAATAAAAAGACACAGACTAACAGAATGGATGCGTAACAAAACCCAGCAATCTGTTGTATACAAGAAACACACCTAAGTCACAAAGATAGACATTACCTGAGGGTAAAGGGATGGAAGACGGCTTTCCAAGCAAGTGGATCCAAGAAGCAAGCAGGAGTAGCCATTCTAATATCTGATAAAATAGACTTTCAACCAAAATTAATAAAAAGAGATGGGGAAGGACACTTCATACTCATCAAGGGAAAATTCCACCAAGAAGGCATCACAATCCAGAACATCTATGCCCCAAATACAAGGGCACCCACATTTGTGAAAGAAACAGTGATAAAACTTAAACCACACATAGATCCCCACACACTAATAGTGGGAGACTTCAACACCCCACTCTCAACAAAGGACAGGTCAACTAAACAGAAATTTAAACAAAGAAACAATATCTCTAACAGAGGTCATGAATCAAATGGATCTAACAGACATTTACAGAACTTTAAAACCAAACAAAAAAGAATTTACCACCTTCTCAGCACCTCATGGAACCTTCTCCAAAATAGACCACATAGTTGGTCACAAAGCAAGCCTCAACAGATACAAGAAGATTGAAATAATCCCTTGTATCCTGTCTGATCACTATGGAATAAAGCTGGACCTCAATAACAACAGAAATAGCAAAAATCCTACACGTACACGGAAACTGAAGAACTTGCTACTAAAAGACAGCTGGGTCAGGGAAGAAATAAAGAAAGAAAATAAGTCTTCCTAGAACTCAATGAAAACGAAGACACAGCATACCCAAACTTGTGGGACACAATGAAGGCAGTGCTAAGAGGAAAGTTCATAGCACTAAGTGCCTTCAAGAAGAAATTCGAGACAGCACATTCAAGCAACTTAATGGCTCACTTAAAAACCCTAGAAAAAGAAGAAGCAGACACACCAAAAAGGAGTAGACAGCTGGAAATAATCAAACTCAGGGCTGAAATCAATCAATTAGAAACAAAATAAACAATTCAAAGAATCAATGAAACCAAGAGCTGGTTCTTTGAGAAAATCAAAAAGATCGACAAACTCTTAGCCAAACTAACTAAAAGGCAGAGAGACACCACCCAAATCAACAAAATCAGAAATGAAAAGGGGAACATAACTACAGACACTGAGGAAATCTAAGCAATCATTAGGACTTACTTCAAAAGTCTATATGCCACTAAATTTGAAAACCTAAATGAAATGGACAATTTTCTTGATTGATTTGACTTACCAAAGCTGAATCAGGACCAGGTAAATCAATTACATAGTCCTATATCCCCCAAAGAAATAGAAGCGGTCATCAAAAGTCTCCCAACCAAAAAGAGCCCAGGACCAGATGGCTTCAGTGCAGAATTCTACCAAACCTCCAAAGAAGAGCTAACATCAATTCTCTTCAAACTATTCCACAAAATAGAAACAGAAGGAACATTACCAAACTCATTCTATGAAGCCACAGTCACCTTGGTACCTAAACCTCACAAAGACTCAACAAAGAAAGAGAATTTCAGGCCAATCTCCCTTATGAACATTGATGCAAAAATATTCAACAAAATACTCGCAAACCGAATACAAGAACACATCAAAGATATCATCCACCATGACCAAGTAGGCTTCATCCAGGTATGCAGGGGTAGTTCAATATACAGAAATCCATCAATGTGATCCACCATATTAACAAACTGAAAGAAAAAAAAACACATGATAATCTCCCTAGATGCTGAAAAAGCATTTGACAAAAATCTAACATCCATTCATGTTTAAAGTATTGGAGAGATCAGGGATACAGGGCACATATCTAAACATAGTAAAGGCGATATACAGCAAGCCTATAGCCAACATCAAACTGAACGGAGAGAATCTTAAAGCAATCCCACTGAAATCAGGGACAAGACAAGGCTGCCCACTCTCTCCATATCTCTTCAACATAATGCTGGAAGTCCTTGCTAGAGCAATAAGACAGTTGATGGAGATCAAGGGGATACAAATTGGAAAGGAAGAAGTCAAATTATCACTATTTGCAGATGATATGATAGTATATGTGAGTGACCCCAAAAACTCTACCAGGGAACTCCTACAGCTGATAAACACCTTCAGCAAATTGGCTGGATACAAAATTAACTCAAAAAAAAAAAATCAGTAGCCCTCCTGTATACAAAAGACAAAAGGGCTGAGAAAGAAATTAGGGAAACAACACCCTTCACAATAGCCACAAATGACATAAGGTACCTCCGAGTAACCCTAACCAAGCAAGTCAAAGACTTGTATGAAAAAAATTTCAAGTCTCTGAAGAAAGAATTAGAAGAAGATATCAGAAGATGGAAAGATCTCCCGTGCTCACGGATTGATAGGATTAACATTGTGAAAATGGCCATCCTGCCAAAAGCAATCTACAGATTCAATGCAATACCCATCAAAATACCAACTCAATTCTTTACAGACCTTGAAAAAAAGATTCTCAGCTTCATATGGAGAAACAAAAAACCCAGAATCTCCAAAACGATCCTGTACAACAACAGATCATCTGGAGGTATCTCCATCCCTGATCTCAAGCTGTACTACAGGGCAACAGTAATAAAAACTGCATGGTATTGGCATAGAAACAGAAAGGAGGATCAATGGAACCGCATAGAAGACCCAGAAATAAACCCACACACCTATGAATACTCGGTATTTGACAAAGAAGCCAAATCCATTCAATGGAAAAAAGACAGTATATTCAACAAATGGTGCTGGTCCAACTGGATGTCTACATGCAGAAAAATGAAAATAGATCCATATTTATCACCCTGCACAAAACTAAAGTCCAAGTGGATCAAGGACCTCAACATAAAACCAGATACTCTAAATCAGTTGGAAAAAAAAGTGGGGAACAGCCTAGAACTCATTGGCACAGGAGACAACTTCCTGAACAGAACACCAACAGCACAGGCTCTAAGAGCAACAATCAATAAATGGGACCTCATGAAACTGAAAAGCTTCTGCAAAGCAAAGGACACCGTCATCAAAACAAAGCGACTGCCTACAGATGGGGAAAGAATCTTCACCAACCCTTTATCTGACAGAGGACTCACATCCAGTATATATAAAGAACTAAAGAAGCTGAAAAGCAGCAAACCAAGTAATCCACTTAAAAAATGGGGAACAGAGCTAGAGAATTCTCTGTAGAGGAATATCGAATGGCAGAGAAACACTTAAAGAAATGCTCAACCTCATTAGCCATTAGGGAAATGCAAATCAAAACAACCCTGAGATTTCACCTTACACCCATGAGAATGGCCAAGATCAAAAACTCAAGTGACAACACATGCTGGAGAGGTTGTGGAGAAAGGGGAACCCTTCTCCACTGCTGGTGGGAATGTAAACTTGTACAACCACTCTGGAAATCAATCTGGCGCTTTCTCAGACAGCTAGGAATATTGCTTCCCCCAGATCCAGCCATACCACTCCTAGGCATATATCCAAAAGAGGCTCAAGTACACAAAAAGGACATTTGCTCAACCATGTTTGTAGCTGCTTTATTTGTAATAGCCAGAAGCTGGAAACAGCCCAGATGCCCCTCAACTGAAGAATGGATGCAGAAATTGTGGTACATCTATACAATGGAATATTACTCAGCAATGAAAAATAAGGATATAATGAAATTTGCAGGTAAATGGTGGGACCTGGAAAGGATCATCCTCAGTGAGTTGTCCCAGAAGCAAAAAGACACACACGGTATATACTCATTCATATAAACATACAGCATAGGATAAACCCACTAAAATCTGTACATCTGAACAAACTAAGCAAAAGAGAGGACCCTAACTAAAATGCTCAATCCCCATCCTGAAAGGCAAAGAGGATGGACATCAGAAGAAGAAGAAAACAGGAAACAACCTAGGAACCTGCTACAGAGAGCCTCTGAAAGCCAGAAGAAGAAAACAGGAAACAACCTAGGAACCTGCCACAGAGGGCCTCTGAAAGCCTCTGCCCTGCAGACTATCAAAGCAGAGGCTGAGTCTGATGGCCAACTGTTGGGCAGAGTGAATGGAATTTTATATAAGAAGTGGGAAATAGTAAGAGCTGGAGAGGACAGGGTCTCCACAAGGAGAGCAACAGAACAAGAAAATTTGAACAGAGGGAACTTCCCAGAGACTCACACTCTAACCAAGGACTATTCATGGAGATAACCTAGAACCCCTGCACAGATGTAGCCCATGGCAGGTCAGTGTCCAAGTGGGTTACCTAGTAATGGGAAGAGGGACTGCCTCTGACATAATCTGATTGGCCTGCTCTTTGATCACCTCCTCCTGAGGGGGGAACAGCCTTACCAGGCCACAGTAGAGGACAATGCAGCCACTTTTGATGAGAACTGATAGACTAAGACCAGAAAGGAGAGGAGAACCTCCCCTATCAGTGGACTTGGGGAGTGGCATGCATGCAGAAAGCGGAGGTAGGATGGGATCGGGAGGGGAGGAGGGAGGGGCTTATGGGGGGATACAAAATGAATAAAGTGTAATTAATAAAAAATTAAAAAAAGAAAGCGGAAAAAATTGAAATTCAGACATGATTGTTCGAAAAATCTCCACCTATTGTGCCATAAATCTCTCTCCACCAGTTGGTTATATCCATGCTTTCATTTATTTTATAATTTTTTTGAAAATTTTCTATATGAATTCTGAGTCTATGCTATTCTCCCATCCTTCCAACTCCTCCCTTGCACTCTTAAATCCATGCTCTCTTTTCATTATTATATAATGTGTATATAGACACACATATATACATGCCACCTGCTGCATCCATTTGGTGTTATATATGTATTTGGGTCTGACCACTTGATGTTAGATAGCTAATTAGGGGTTTCTTTTCTAGACAATATTGATTTTCCCTTTCCCAGCAGTAGTAACTTGTCTGAAGCTCTTCATTGAGAAATAGGAGCTTTGTAAGATTTCTCCCATCCGCATTGGCATTATGGTTGTGTCATTGTTCAGGTCTTTTATAAGCAACGAAAATTTTTGATATTTCATAAGTATAGCTTCCCTGTCATATATTGATGATACAATCTTGCAGCAGATATTCTAGTCCTCTAGCTCTTAAAGTTGTTCTGCCCCATTTTCCAATTATTTTCTCGGAGCCTTAGGCATAGGAGTTATGTTGCAAATGTATCAGGTGCGGCTGGGCACCTCATGGTCAGTTGTTCTCTGAAATTTTACCAGTTGTAGATTTTTGTGATGGCCCCTGTCTGCTTCTTTGATGTTGCGAGAGAGCTATACTTTTATGGGTAGAAGGGTAAATATTTAGAATGAAGTCAGAAATTATGCTGGCTTGGGAAAGTGGTAGTAGTAGGCTTTCTCCTAGGTTTTATGACTCCATCAGCAATGAGTAATTTGCTATGTTTTCAGTAACAGGCATGAATTCCCTCCTGTTCAGCAAGCCTTAAATCCAATTAGACAACTGTTGGTTACCACAAAGCGCTAAGTGCCGCTAATGCATGGTTGGGGACCTCTCACTGTGCTGGTTGTTGTCACAGTTTATAGGTGTGACATCTAGGTAACACTATTGATTGCTTCTCTTTCTTTGGCAGTTTACGTAGCACCTTCTGTGCTGTGAAAAGTAGTTCTCAGGGAGGAGGTTTTCAGGTAGGATCCAACTTGATTCCTCCAAGTCCTGCATCCAAAGTGTAAAAAAAAATATGTCCAAAAATGTCCCTAGTAATTACAGAAATGTAAATCCAAATGAATTTTGATATTTTAAATTTACCAACTCAAAATGGCAAAGATCAATAAAAAAAACAAAAAACAAGCAAACAAACAAACAAACAAACAAACAAAAAAACACCTGAAAACAAGTGCCAGAGTGGGCATGTGGGCATGAGGAAAAAATCATTCACTGGTCCAGCCCCTCTGGGAAATGGTTAACTCACCCCATGTGGTGGTTTGAAGAAAAATGGCCCTCCAAGGTCCATAGGGGTACTTCAGTTAGGAGGTGTGGCTTTGTTGGAGGAAGTGTGTTTCAGCTCTCTTCCTGCTGCCTGCAGATCCAGATGTAGAACTCTTAGCTTCCCCTCCAGCATGCCACCCTATTTCCCAGAATGAAGACAATGGACTAAACTTTCCTCTGAACTGTAATCTAGCCTCATTTAAATGTTTTCCTCTAAAAGAGTTGCTGTGGTCACGCTGTGTCTTCACAACAATAAAACCTTAACAAAGACATCCCAGATAGAGGACCAACAATAGACTGAAGAAATGATTCCACCTGACTCTAGCTTGATGGGCTAACACATTTAGTGTTACTTAAAAGAACATGGGCAGGTTATAAACAGATGGACCATTGAGGAAAATCTCTTCCTACTGCATGATCGAATGTTCTTGGAGAGACACAAAACACACATATTCTAAGCCCAGAAAAGGAGCCTGCAACAACCCAAAGTAACAACTGTACCAATGTCCAATTTGGTAAACGAATGAGATTTTTATTAGGTTGCTAATAAGAGGATGGGTGAGAGGTTACTTACAAGGAGCAGGGAGGAGTCAAAAGCAGCTGCATCAACAGAAAGCCCACCCCAATATAGGTAAGGACTCATGAAAACTGCATCCCTCGAGCTCTCTACCAAGAGTTTGCAGGCTGCTCAACAATCAGAAAGATTTTCTCTTTGGGGGTGGGTGGGTGGGAGGAAGGTGGGTAGGGGGTTCTAGACAGGGTTTCTCTGTGTAGCCCTGGTTGTCCTAGAATTCACTCAGTAGACCAGACTGTCCTCGAACTCACAGAGATCTGCATGCCTTCTGGGATTAAAGGTATGTACCAACACCACCACCAGGGTCAAATTATTTTTCATTCTGCAGTTTATCTGGTTAGAGGTTCCATCCTGAGCAATTGTTTACTTCTTTTCATACTACTGAGTACAGTTCCTTAAGAACTGTCCAAGTTTCTATTGTTCTGGATACGGGACCTTTTGTTTCTAAGGGTTATAAGCCTCCCTTTCCTTCCTGGAGCAGATGTTTCAATTTGGAGGAAAGGGGGAATATACAATATCACCTTCTCAACACCCTTTGACTTGTTTATAAGCCCTTAGGGAAGGGCAAGGTCTTTCCAGCCCCTGCACTCTAGCAACCTTCACTTGCTGATATTTTCTTTGGAAGAGGTGGGGCCTCATCATGTCCTCTTATCTTCACCACAAAACAAAGCCCAATATCTTATGGTTAACTACTAAGTTCAGGAGGTAGCAGCCTTTGTCATGCCTGAAGACTGTTTCATGGCACTTATGCTTACTAGTTTTAGGTTAGTTTGACACAAGGTATCATAAAAAAAGGAAGGGACCTCAATTGAGAAAATGGCTCAAGATCCAGCTGTGGTCCATTGTCTTAATTAGTGATTGATGCCCAGTTTATTGTGGGTAGTGCCATCCCTGGGCTGGTAATCCTGGGTTCTATAACAAAGCAGGCTAAGCAGGCCATGGGGAGCAAGCTAGTAATCAGCACCCCTCCATGGCCTCTTTATTAGCTTCTGTCCTGTTTTCAGTTCCTGTCCTGGCTTCCTTCAGTGGTTGATGGAACAAGCCTTAAGTAATTTGGGACATGATGGAGAGAGTGGGGACTGAGAAATTACAGATTAAAAGAAAGAGACAGAAAACTTGGGATAGTTTTGGGAGAACTATCAGTCAATACTGAAGGCGCCAAGTTTATTCTACAGCTCCTTTTTAAAGCCAGAAAAACAGTTCACATCAGTACAAGGATGGAGTTCATGGAAAAGTTAAACTTGTTTTCAAAGACAACATTCCTGTATGGCAGACAAGGTCTGAGGTCTCACAGACAAGTTAAAGAACCTTGGCAAAACCTCCTGCTTATCTCTGTTTCAAGGTAAAGACTAGGGCAAAAACATGCCCCTTGCTGAACACCCAAAGCAACCAGCCAGGCAAGCAGCTCTCCACACACACAGCTTGAGAATGAACTTTGGCTTCCTCTTTTCTTTTTTCTTTTCTTTTCTTTTCCTTTTCTTTTCTTTTCTTTTTCCTCGCCTTTTCTTTCTTTATTTTTTTAAAGACCATAGCTTAAAAGCTATGGAGGAGAAGCTATGGTGCCTGTCTTAGGTTGTTTTTCTTGAAAGACATATTCTTACTGGTCTTCAGTACATGAATTCTATCATTTATGCCCTGTCTTAGGTTGAATATTCCTCAGAGATATCTTACCCATCCTTGGCTATCCAATCCTGCTTTAAGGGGAATGAACGGAAAGCTGAAGCCATAACTTATGGACTTCTGTCTTCACAAACCAAAGGTTGCATATGAAAAACTTCAAAGCACAGGGAAAAAGCAATGTCATGAGTAAAAGTCTAACTCCAAAGCAAAACATTCCTCCTATCATAGAAATAAAAGGATGCCAAGATAACAAAATTGCTCCAGAAGAAAAATTAGCTGCTTTAGCAACACCAAAATTCAAAGGTTTAGCCCCTTGCATGGATGCTACTTCCAGACCAAGTCTAGAGACAAGTTGGTGTGGTGCCATACTTTCAACAAGTGTTTCTTAACTTTATACCAAGTGAAATCACTTTCATTATAGCATAAAGGTATAATAACAATCCATTGATAATTAGCATGACCATTTAAACTTGATTTAATATT
Organism: Psammomys obesus; assembly: GCF_907164565.1. NCBI lineage: Eukaryota > Metazoa > Chordata > Mammalia > Rodentia > Muridae > Psammomys > Psammomys obesus. Next base: position 23,551,388 of record NW_026596040.1, on the reverse strand, counting down.
TAATTCTTACAATTCATCTCCTAAAACTTGCAGCGTTTCATATAGAGCATCTATTCTCAGTTCTAATCTTTCATAGGATATTTTGCAGTGCTAAAATTACAGTAACATTATGAGATAAATCATTAACTTGCTGTTTGTATTTCTTGTGTCAAAGCAATAGCAGCTGTCATAGCTGTAGTTATCAAAGCAATCAAAACAAAAAATTCCTGCTATAATCAAGCCTGCTATGCATTTAGTTCTACTCAGAGCTCTCTGATTCTTCCAACACCTTCAAACATTTATCTGAATACCAAGTGGCTGATATATTTACAGGAACCATAATGAATGGTGATTGGTATAAAATCAGAAATGAAGTTCCTTCAGCAACGATAAGCAATTGGAAAGGTAACAATTCAAGCAAGAAACTTTAAAGTGTACAGACATATTTTCAATTTTAGTATTACCTGACAAAAATACATAAGGGTAGGTCAAGCAAAAAAAAGGTATTTTATTGAAACCATGCCCATAACTAGTGTTATTAACCTTTGTATCAATATAAGCATGAGGATACATTACTGCATCCACTTTCCATAAATGCCTTTGAATATAATTCTTAGGAATAATCCAAATTCCTGAAGCAAGCTCTTTATTGCCTAAATTCATTTGATTCCCTGATCAGCTAATTATCTTGGTGACATTACTAACAGAGAATTGAACAAGTATGTTGTGATAACATTTCCAATTAATAGACTTATTATATGTAGAATCTAATAAACCACCTGATTTTAATGAACATGGTCTGACAGTTTGTGGATATAAAACTTGAGAAATATTCGTCACTTCAAACTGGAGCATACCCATCATGACATTTTGTTGAGTATTCTTTGTGACATTGGCAGTCCATGTTTGTGATGTAAGGATGACACATCCCTCTTGAGTAGCATTCTTTGCAAAACATCTAGGAACAGCCTTTCTGATGACAGCTGTGAAGTCACTTGTTGCTCAATCCAAGAAAAGCCTAGTAATGAGTGTCATGAGTGGATATAAGTACTTCTGAACCATCCCAAGGAACAGGATTGCAGCAGAGGACGATCAGGAACATATGAACCCAGTATGGCTCTCCTGTTGCACTCATCAACAGAATCAGTATGATCAGAAGCAGTGGCAGCCTCTGCAAACCACACCAGTCACTCAGGTAATCAACAAGCATTTTCAGCACCCTGTGGAAAAACACAAACATGGGCCTGTCCCCTTATCAAAACCAGGTCAGCACCATTCCATTGGGATCTTGCCATTTCACCACAGTAAATTTAGTTTTTGGATGCCAAAAATGTTCTGCAGCTGACAGTTTGTCCAACTTTTAAAAAATTAAACAAAACATGATTTAAAGATTTTGTTGGAGTCTGTAGATATAGCTCCTCCTTTTTATTTATTTATTTTTTTGTAATTGTTGCTTTAATGCATCATGTACTCTTGGAATAATACCTTGTCCTCGTGGGTTATAAGGAATTCCAGTTTCCTGGGTGATATTAAATTGCACACAGAATTTTGAAATGCCTTACCAATATATCCAGACCTGTTGTCTGTTTTAATGACTTTTGGTATACCGATAATAGTGAAGCATAATAAACAAGGAGCCATAATGTATTTAGCAGCTTCTTCAGTTTGTGCAGAAGCAGAATTAAAGCCAGAAAAAGTGTTCACTACTATATGAACAAGTTTCTTTTGTCCAAACTCTGATGTGAGTAATATCCATCTGCCAAAGTTGATTAGAAACAAGCCCCCATGGATTAACACCTACATGTGGAACAGTTGTAAATTGTGGACACTGGGCATTGTTTTAGAATTTGATGAGCAGCTTCACGGGTGATATTTTCTTAGGCTATTGCTATCTTGATGATGCAAAGCATGAGATTGTTGTGTTAATTCAATTTGAGAGAGGGCAATAAACTTGGACTGAGTTAGTTCATCAACTTTAGCATTACCTTCTGATAATGGACTGGGAAGACCAGTTTGAGCTCTTATACAACCAACATAATAAGCATGCTTCATGGTTCTCATGCAAAGTTGTATCTGCTGAAATAACTAATATTTGCTTATTGCTCGTTTCTAAATAAGGAACATTTTCTAAAAGAATTAAGGCTCTAGCAATATGTTGACTATCTGTAAAAAGGTTAAAAGGTAAATTGGTAAGAGTTTAAAAAATAGCAGTGACAGTTTTTAGTTCAATAACTTGAGCATAAGCAGGTTTAAAATTAAGTACTGTCTTTTTTTTCTTGAACAATAAATGCTGCATTATCATTAGAAAAACCATTAGTGAACCCTAGTACAGCTTGAGGTAAAGGTGATCTTAAATTAATAGGAAATATAAATTCATGCATACTTAACAAATTACAACTTATGTTCTTTATGATTATCAATGTGTCCCATAAAATGTGAAAAATCAATAGGCCGTAAATCAGTATTTTGAAATAACCAATCAATTTGTATTTTAGTATAAGACACTATACCAGTGTCAGAATCTTTACCAAAGTATTTACTGGACTCCATTCTAGAGTTCTGAGCTAACTTTGCCACTGCTTCATAATTAGGAGTACTTGCACGGACAGATGATACAGGTAAATGTATCCAAGTAGAGCAGTGGGTTTTGAGATGTAGGTAGTATGTATGGCCCTAAAGGCAGGTCATAATCAATATATGACATTGTTTGATTACTAATTGTCATTTCCACCTTTTCTCATGCTAGTCTGCCTTCCTCCGTGATTGTCCTGACAAAGAATTCGAATCTCTCTTTAAAATGTCAAACAAAGGTTTCAATTCTCTAGTGGATAACTTTAATAGGGCTGTTTCCAATTAATAACACCCAATAATTTTATTTAAGGTCTTCAAATCACACTTTCTTAATTGTATCTTTTGTGACAAAATACTCTTGGGATATAATTGCTGTCCTAGGTATTTATTTTTTTAATTTATTTATTTTTTATATTAATCACAGGTTATTTACTTTGTATCCCAGCCGTAGCCCCCGCCCTCTTTCCCTACCAATCTGACCCTCCCTCCCTCATCTTCTCCCTGCCCCTTTCCAAGTCCACTAATAGGGGTGGACCTCCTCCCCTTCTATCTGACCCTAAGCTTATCAAGTCTCTTCAGGCCTGGCTGCAATGTCTTCTTCTGTGGCCTAGCAAGGCTGCTCCTCCCTTGGAAGAGGGGGGATCGAAATGCTCGCCGTTGAGTTCATGTCAAGAATAGTCCCTGTTCCCCTTATTAGAGAACACTTTTGGACACTGAGCTACCGTGGGCTATATGGAGGCTCTCATTGCACACTTTTCAGGAGCAATTATCAATCCATACCTTTGCAATGCTTCTTGCAAAGCAGTAAAAACATGTAATATTTTTCTTTCTTCTTTATTGGCTAACAGTATATCATCTATATAATGTTCAATATATATTTGAGAATACCTTATTCTTACTGATTTTATAGCATGAGCTAGAAATTTTTGACATAAGGTGGGACTGTTAGCCTTACCTTAGGACAAGACTTTCCAATGGAAACATTGCATAGGTTCTCTAAAGTTTATAGAAGGAACACTAAAAGCAAATCTTTTACAATCTTTAGGATATAAAGGTATAGTATGAAAACAATCCTTTAAATCAATAATAATCTTAAATGTATTTGCAGTTATGGCTGAGGGGTAAGGGAGACCTGGTTGTAATGCTCCCATCAACTCCATAGTCTCATTCTCTTTCCTGAGATCTTATAACAATCTTATTTCTCTTCTTTTTAATTACAAAAAACGGGGAGTTAGAAGGCTTATGACCACTGTCAAGATGCTCCTGTACTAGCTACTGTGCAGCAGATATGTTTTCAGCTGTCAGAGGGAACTGATCAACCCATACATGTGAATCACTTTTCCAAGTGATTGCATCCGCATGAAGTACAGAAGCGTCAATGACCTCAACCAAAAATATCCTAACCCTTTTCTAAATTGACAAGGTTTAGGAGCAATAGGTTCTATTTCACCTTGTTGTCCATTGATTCCTAATCCTTGAGTTGGAATACATCCTGGATCTAGTATAAGATTTGTAACTTTTTCATTGGGACTATAGAGAAGTACTCCCATTTCTGACCTAATATCCCTTCCCCATAAATTTACAGGTAAACCTGCCACTTGATATGGTTGTAATTTTCTACTATAACATTCTTCATCTTCCCAAGTCAGAAGAGCACTACTTTGTTCAGGACTCTGACACTGACCTATGCCCTGTAATTGGATCATGGTCACTGTTATATCAGCTCGTTATCTAAAAGTCTCCCAAAATATTTTCCATTATTTTTTTTAAATTTTAATTCCGGTCTATGAGATTTAATAGCTTGTACTCAATAAGCATCTGATGATCCAAATCCAGTTTGACCTCGAGATTCTCTTTTACATCTATGATTAGTCTTTACATGTGACAATAAAATTAATTGTGCTATTCTTTGTCCAGGTTGTCCAGTTATGCCTGTTGGAGATGAGGTCATAATTTTTTTTTCTCCAGTATAATCACAATCAGTTACACCTGGAGCCACAGATATTCCTTTCATTGCTGCACTGCTCCTAACCAGAATCAATCCCAGTGTACCTTTTGGAATTGGTCCATAAACATTAGTAGGAAGAACTTGAATTCCCATCTCAGGGGTTAATACTGTGTAGGTGGAAGGACTGAGAGTCAATCCTGAGGTGACTCTGCAGAGGTCCTGAATGGATTTCCTTGCTGGGAAATAAACTGCATTGCTCCATAACATTGTTTCAGGGCCAGGGGCTGTCCCCTCATCCCATTTCCCTGGGGTAAAACATTCCCCTGATTATCAGTTTTAGATTTGTATTCATTCACCCAATGTTTTTCTCTTTTGCATCTGGGACATAACCCGGAATTCCTCACAGCAGAACTAGGATAGGACTTCATCTGATGTCCCATTTGTCCACATCCAAAGCAGCAACCTCGAGGACCAGCCACAATTTTTTTTTTTTTTTTTGGCCTCCTTTGCTTTTGGAACATTAACTGCTTTATTGTTTTGCCCTGTAAAACAGCAGCCATAGTCAGACCTTGAGTATATGAGGGACCAATGTCTGCACAATCAATGTATAAATTCAGCAATATCTCCTCTTTTTCTATAAGGCCTATTTGCCATTTGATGGGCAGGATTAGCATGTTTTACCAAAAGAAGTCCTGCTGTAGAATCACCAAAATCTCATGCAGCTGCTTTCAAAACTCTATCCACAAATTTTTGAAAAGGCTTATCATATCCTTGTTTGATCTTAGATATTTCCTCATATAATAAGCCTTTTGCTGGCAAATAACTCCATGCTTGCAGAGCAATGGCACTTACTTGAGCATGTACTCCAGGATTATATTGTAATTGATTTGAATTCCAAAATAAGGGCCTTCGCCTGCTAACATTTGATAATTTATGCCAGGATTTCCTGCTCTTAAGTTTGTTTCTGCAGTTCTATGACACTGTTCTGCATATTCAGATTTCCATAACAAATTGTCTCCCCATGAAAGACAAGCACGAGCTGTTTCCAATCCTCAGGAGGTAGAGCTTCAGTGGTCATTGACTCTAAAACAGACATCGTAAAAGGTGCAGTTGGTCCATATTGAGCACAGGCAGTTTTTAGTTCTTTGAGAGTCTTAAACGGAATGGGATGCCAGTTTCTTACTATTGTCTGTGTGCATCTCTTTCCTCAAGCACTGGACACTGCAAATAGAAGCCAGTAATATCTTCCTCAGCCTCTATGGCTTTGCTTTATACCTGCTTGCAAAGGGGAGCTAGATTAAGAATACTGTGTTAACTTTAACTCTAAAGGATTCCCCTATTTTTGCTCATCATAGCAACCAAAGGATCTTTCACCCTGACAGGAGATGTGCTGTGAGAACTGCAGCAGGAGCTGCCTTTACTCCTAGACTTTTTATTTTCATCCCTCACTTTCCCAAAAGTGGCTTTCAAAGTCTCTTCTAATTTAAAAAATAAAAAAATCTTTTTTCAACTGTTCACAATCCTTAGTAATATCCTGATTTTTAGTTACAGCAAATACTTGTGGAGGTCAACAATCATTTTGATACTTAGCTGCCTCTTCCTCTAAATTGGCCTCTTCTTCAGGAGTTATATTCAGGATTATCATCCTTAAAGTACCTTTTTTTAAACTTTCATATCATCTTTATTCTTTTTTAGTTTTATTATTTATTACAATTTATTCACTTTGTATCCCGGCAATGACCCCCTCCCTCTTCTCCTCCCATGCCCCTCTCCTAGTCCACTGATACGGAACGTCCTCCTCCCTTTCTCTGATTCTAGTTTACCAGGTCTCACCAAGGCTTTTTTTTTAATTATTTTTAAATTTATTACAATTTGTTCACTTTCCTTTTTAAATGCCTCAGCATCCTCATAAAGCAGTGGAGCAGCAGGCTCCTTTACTTTCACTTTTAACTCCTCTTCAACTGTGCTGTTACCTTCTCCTGCTCATGCGGAAGGTCTAAGCCGTCATGAATTAGTCCATAAACTGAAAGCATCTGTGGGGATCTTCTCAGGACCACGAGCAGTGTAGTCATCTTTCACATGTTCACCCACCTTATTCCATGTACTTATATTTACAATGCCTTCCTCTGAAAAACACAGATTTCCTCAACAAATGATAAAAACTAACACCTTGGCTCTTCTAGCTCTAAGTATAACTTTCAAGCATATGTGCAAAAAGCAACAGCTATTGCTCTGACCCATGTCTCCTGAAGATTACTCACCCCCCTACCTTTTTTTCTTGTACCGAGTGCTCTCTCTTCAGCAGTGTCCTTCACTTTGATCTCTCATAGTCATGCGCCACGTTGGGTGCCACCCAATGGAACCAGCTATAGGTAATTTGGGACACAATGGAAAGAGTAGGGATTGAGAAATTACAGGTTAAAAGAAAGACAGAAAACTTAGGATAGTTTCTGGGGGCCTATCAGTCAATACTGAAAGCACCAAGTTTATTCTACAGCTCCTTTTTAAAGACAAAGCAAAACAGTTCACATCAGTACAAGGATGGAGTTCATGGAAAAGTTAAACTTGTTTTCAAAGATTACATTCCTGTATGGCAGACATGGTCTGAGGTCTCACAGACATGTTAAAGAAACTTGGCAAAACCTCTGGCTTATTTCTGTTTCAAGGTAAAGGCTAGGGCAAAAACGTGCACCTTGCTGAACACTTAAAGCAGCCTGCCAAGCAAGCAGCTCTCCACGCACACAGCTTGAGAATGAACTTTGGCTTCCCACAGTGGATAAACAGCATTTTGGAAGCAGAAGCCAAATAGACCCTTTCCTCCCCAGCTGGCTTTTGTTCCTGGTGTTTTTATCACAGCAATAGTAACCATTACTAAGATCTATTTTTTTTCTTCTGACTCATACACTCATTTCAACCTCTCTTCTGGGATGTTCCCTGAACCTTGGAGGAGGTGATACGGATGTTCCATTTATGGATGAACATTCAATAGTTATTTATTCTCACTACTTTGAGTGGTTATAAGTCCTTCAGTGACTACTGCCCACTTTAAAAATTAGTTTCTCTAATCAAAGATGACAGAAGCAATTTTCTATAGGCATAAACATACAATTAGGAGACAATTTAGCAGGTATGTTACATCATTTCACACTCAACAGCCGTAACTTCACCACAATAAGAACCCCTACCCACTGGCTTTTGACTGAGTTTAAAGTAACAAATATAAACTCTGTCCAGTGGAACAGGCCTTAGTCCAGGCAGAAACCAGTTGTTTATACCCCAAGAGTACTGGCACTATTACACCAGTGGGAAATATTGCCTGGCATATTAGTAGATAGTGGAAAATATTGCCGGCATATTAGTATTGTAGTCCAAAGGGTTAACAGATGACTAAGACTTTTTATCACAATTCTCTCCCAGCACAGTGACTTTCATCACTGGCCAACAGGAAAAAAAGCTTCCAACTCAGTCCCAGATTTATTTTTCCATGTCCTATCTATTACTACAATGAAACACCATGACCAAAAGCAAAGGGGAGGAATGGGTTTCTTTGGCTTACACTTCTAGATCATAATCCATCATTAGAGGAAGTCAGGGCGGGAACTCAAACAGGGCTGGAACCTGGAGGCAGGAGCTGATGCAGAGGCCGTGGAGAGGTGCTGCTTATTGGCTTGCTTCTCATGGCTTTCTCAGCCTGCTTTCTTATAGAACCCAGGACCACCAGCCCAGGGAGGGCCCCACCTACAATGGGCTGGGCCATCCCACACTGATCACTAATTGAGAAAATGCCTTACAGCTGGATCTCATGGAGATATTTTCTCAACTGAGGCTCCTTCCTCTCTGATGACTCTAATTTGTGACAAGTTGATACACAAAAACAGGCAGTATATAGCTGACCCCTTGTCAACTTGACACAAACATATCACTCTTAAGCTACAACCTTTCCTTTCTCATTCATCTCCAAAAAATCTCACATTCAAAACATAACTTTAAAAATCATTACAAATTCAAACACATTAAAATTTCAGTCTCTTTAAAATATCCATTCTGTCTACAAATCCAAAATCTCTTTTAAACATTCAAGGTCTTTCAGCTGTGGGCACCTGTAAAAATCAAAATTAAATTCAATACCTTCTTCAAGAGGAAAGAACCAGGGCACAGTCAAAATATGAACAGAGCAAATCTAAACTCCGTATAGTTTAGATTTATAGTATAAAATAACAATGTCTTCTGTCTGGGATTCACACATGGTCTTCTGGGCTCCTCTGAAGGGCTTGGGTCCCTTCTCCAGCTCTGCCCTCTGCAGCATACACAACTTATCCTCTAGCCTCCAGCGGCCCCACTTCATTGCTGCTGCTGTTCTTGGTGACCATATGTTTCATGATACTGGCATCTCCCAAACTGCTAGGGTCCCTTGCTGCACCTGTGATGCACTTTCACCAATAGCCTAGCAGGGGCTCTCTTCCTTGTGCCAACTCTCAACTTCTTTGCATGGCCCCTTCCGTCCTGGGCCTTCAACTGCCACTGAGGCTGCACCTTCACCAATGGCCTTTCCTGGCCTCTCACTGTGCCAGGTGTCGGCTGTCCTCTACAACCCCTTAGTGCCTTCAAGACCAGTACCGCCTGGGTGACTCTTACACATCACCAAGTCTAGCTGCCAGCACAAAGTGCAACCTTGGTTGCCTCTGGAACACAGCTTCTCTGTGCTCTCAGAAAACGCTTCCCAGAAGATGCTGGTTTCCTTGTAACACTGCTAATTTCTTACCTGCAGCAAACCAGTATCAACTGTCACAGTAAAGCAAAGGTTTTGCTTTAAGTAGTTCTGGTATCTTGTTAATCACAGCTGATTCTTCAGCTCTAACTAACCAGAACCACAGAATCTTAAATCACAATAGCAAACGGCTCTCTGTATTGTCTCAAGCCAGGCCTCCATCCTCTGCACTGCTTATCTTCCAGACTCCTATAGAACATCTCCCTGAACTATTAACACCCAATAGCTCTCTTAGCCCAAAGTTCCAAAGTCCTTCCACAATCTTCCTCCAAAACATGGCCAGGCCTATCACGGCAACACCCCACTCTTGGTAGCATCTTATTTTAGTAAGGGTTTCTATTACTACAACGAAACACCATGACCAAATAGCAAGTTTGGGAGAAAAGAGTTTCTTTGGCTTACACTTCTAGCTCATAATCCATTATTAGAGGAAGTCAGGACAGTAACTTAAGCAGGGCTGGAACTTGGAGGCAGGAGCTGATGCAGAGGCCATGGAGAGAAATACTACTTACTGGCTTGTTTGCCATGGCTTATTTCAGTCTGCTTTCTTATAGAACCCAGGACTACCAGCCCAGGGACCACACCACCACCAACCATAGGCTGGACCTCCCCCATTGATCACTAATTGAGAAAATGATCTACAGCTGGATCTCATGGAGGCCTTTCCTCAACTGAGGCTCCTTCCTCTACAGTGACTCTAACTCGGGCTATTTAACTATTATTTTAACATCCACAGGCACAAGATGTTAAGAGTTTTCTCAGTCACCTTATTTGGTGTCAAATATACTTCCCTGAAAGGTCCTAAGAGTTTCATAGCTGTGTTTGGCCCTTTTACCCTGTGTGAATTGATTTCTCACCCTCACTCCTTTAGCTGTCCTTGTGTGTCTTTCAAAGGCTTTGCTAAATCTGCAAAACACTTGAGACTAGCATTACATTATCCATAAAACGAAACATTTTTTTTTTCAAAGAGGGGCAGAATCACTGAATGCCTACCACATATTTTCAAGCAAATGTCAGTTGATCTAACATTTGTGACTAAACAGATACTAAGAAAAAAAAATATTAGCAAGGCCCAACACAGCTTGAAACATTTCCATTGTTTGTGTCAATTATTTTCTTAAAAGACCAATGTAGAAACCAGTCGTGGTGGTGGAGGCCTCCACCTCCCAGAACTATGAGAGGCAAAGGCAGGCGATCTCTGTGAATTCGAGGCCAGCCTGGTCTACAAAGCGAATCCAGGACAGCCAAGGATACATAGAAAAACCCTGTCTTGAAAAACAAACACAAAACAAAAAACAAAATCAATGTTGAATACAGTAGTGCAGTGTGAGGCATCATCTTAGGCCTCCCAATTGCCACTCAGCCTCCTTGAGGCTACCACACATCTCCCACGTCAGTTGATGGGCCCAGGGTTGGCTCTCATTGATCTGAGAAAGAACGTGTGTGGCTGTGCTCTCTTCTCTAGGTCTTCATCTTCAGGATTGCCTGAGACTGTGTTTTCTTTATTGCTACTAATTCCGTTTTTTGGTCTTGAAAAGTTTTATTCATTTTCTTCTCCTGCTTGATTGTATTTTCCCATGTTTCCATAAAAGTTTTACTCAATTCTTTCACCTGTTTGATTGTATTTTCCTGTTTTTCTTTGAGAGCTTTATTTTCCTCCTTTAAGGCCTTTATCATCTTTATAACCTCAGATTTAAAATCTTTTTATTGCACTTTGGGTGTGATAGTATCTTCAGGGCTTGCTGTGGTCGGACCACAGTGGTGTCATACGCCCTGAGTTTTGTTGCTTGTGTTCTTACACTGGCCTGTAGGCATATGGTTGTCTCTGGTGGTAGGCCTGGTGGTCCCTCTGCTGGGTTGATTGTCTGTGTCCTAGGTAGGGTAGGCAGCTGTAGAGCAGGCGGGAAGATCTCCCAGCTGCACAATGTTCTGGTGCCCCACAGGCCTCCTCAGGATGGAGGACAATAGGTTCTGAGAACTGAAGCTGGGTCATCTCCACTGGGTTCACTGTGTCTGTGGTTGTGCTGTCATCTGGTATGTCCACACAGGCTTCCTGAATATGACAGTCTCTGAGCTAAAGCAGCCTTTGACAACATCTGGCTGCCAAGTGGACTCTGCACTATCTACTTCAGCTAATTTCCTGCAGGAGAGAAATGTACACAGATTGATCTTAGTAACTTAGCATCTTTGGGAAAGTTTCTCGAATACATTATTAGGAGTGTGGAGACCCACCAATTGTATGTGGCTCTAATCCCTGGCCAAGATCCTGGACAGTGTGAGTAGAGAAATGGGGGTTGAGCAGACAGCGTCTCCTCCTGTCTGAGTATGGATGTGATGGAATCAGTTTCTTACACCCAAGCTGCCCTCATCATGATGGTCTATACACCAAAACAAACCATTTTTCCCTTGTTGGTTTTGTTGTAGGTTTTTACATTATTTATTTGTGTGTGTGTGTGTGTGTGTGTGTGTGTGTGTGTGTGTGTCATAGGCATGCATGCCACCGCCTGCATGTGAAGCTCGAAATGAAGCTCCTTCACCTTGAAGGAGTCAGATCTTTCCTTCCATCATGCGGGTCCTGGAGACTGAACCTGGGTCATCAGGCTTGGAAGCAAGTGCTTTCACCCACCGAGCAATCTTGCCAGCCCTTGTCACAATAATTTGTCATGGCAATATGAAAAGGAACCATGACAAAATTTGCATTTCTATTTTTTCCTTAGAAATTCCAGCTTGATATAGGTCTTGCCACATTTGCTTTCAAGTAATCCAGACATATCCCAATGACCCGTTGTCTGTTTGCCTCTCATCTTTGGTGGTTGCTTTAGCACTTTATGGACATGATTTACACGCCAGTCTAAATCATTCAGATCTTCTAGGGCTTCTGTAAACATGTCCCAACCACTAAAGCCCCACACCAGCTCTAAGATCCCCTCCTCCACTGAATCAGTCCTTTAACTCTCCTGTGAAAATAGTCTTATCTGGCCTAGAGAACTGGACCTCATGGCTGAGGTCCAAACAAGTATCAGGAACTTGTGGAGGACAGTGAAGGAAGGACAGTTGTTGGGACATCAGCCAATGATAACCAAGTGTAGCTAATGACTTACTTAAATCAGCCCATCAGGGAATAATTCTTGTGTTTACTCAGATTATGCAACTTTGGTCTCCAGGGATCTGGCCATTTAGTTTCTCTGCTTCCACAGTACGCAGACTGACCTCGTGTGCCTCAGCCTCATAAATCAAGTTGTGTCATTTCTTGTTTAAAGGTAGAATACTCTATCAGTTTCCTGTATCAGACCATTACTAAGATCCCCATCTGCATTCTGTACTAGGGATTTTCCCTTCTTTTTTATTAAACTTCAGAACTGATGGTTGTTTTCTATCATTTGTACCTCATGATCTTTCCTTTACAGCCTAAATCTCCCCATGTGTTCCACATTTCAGATCCCAGGAAGGGCTATTTAGCAGATAACAATTCATATGTTCTTTCTCTTATCCTGACCCTCTGCCTTCATCATAAGAAAGGGAAAACTAGAGTTTGAGTGCAGCACTGTTCACGCTGTGGAGCCACTGAGGTTATTAGGCTTACTTACACACTGTGGGTAAAGGATTATGGGCAGCAATATGAGTGACCTATGGCAATGAAAGTCAACATCCAACATGGATGATCACTCCTCCACGGATGCCGAGATAAAGCCCTCTTTCGACCCCTAAGGCCAGGTGGAAGAATGGCATGCAATAGGGTCTGGATACCCAGGTGAGGGTTCAATGTCCTTTCCCACACCTGTCTTTGAGACGGAATATCAGCAGTAAACAAGGCTGCCTGTGATGAATATTTTCAAGCAGAAACAGCTGGTCGTAGGAGGGCGGCATCTATTTTGCTAAGGGGATAATACAGTGCAATTCAGAAACTAGTGCAGAGAATAGCATCTACATGTTTTTCGTGTAACTTCTGTGAATAAGAGTTCCTGGAAATAAGCTATGTCTGCAAAGGCGGGTTGACTGATTTAAAACTTCAGTGATGTGGAGAAGCTGGAATGTTGCAATTCTTACACCATAGTTACAGCTTATCTTCGGCTATTTTTTAATGCTACATTTTTTTTTCTTGCTCCTTTCTGTGTCAGACACAACATTTTAACAGACAAAACCTTCTGAAATATATTAACAAAACCCTAGTTTTTCACCAATCAAAGGGTTAACAGTGTTGCCAGATAGCATAGAAGACCTATAGCGTACCAATGTATTTGAAAGGTGCCTTGATTTATGATTTATCTTTTTCTTTTTTTGTTACTGCAAAAAGTTCATAAAGTTTCTACCTATTAGAACATAGAATTTGGGGCAACCAAAATCTGTCTTCTCTGGGGCAGCCATCACTACTCATATTTGGCTACAGAATAAATTCCTGCTTCTCTTTATCCTCTTTGAGGCGAGGACTGTTTTGTATTGATAGTTATAAGTCCCACTGTGGGGCTCCAAGAAGGATACAGTTCAGAGGAGTCACCTGAAGTAACGTACTTGCATAGACCCACTGCATCCAAGCCATTAGCCTTCCTTTCCTCAGGCAGTGGGTGCTCTCGGAGGGAACTTCTCGGCTCTCTTGGTTTGGTCTTAATAGTTCATTCTGGTGTTTGGCCTGCACTGAGCTCTCTAATGCTTAGGGGAACTCCTAGGCTGCTAATGGTGGCTACATCTTAGGCATTTATGCTGAGTTCTATCTTCAAGCATCGTTGGTGAGTTTGTCAATTGCCTGACTAATCTACCCTGCTAAGCATGGCTTGCATGTTAGCTTGTGAATCTTTGCTTCTGTTTTTCTGACTAACCATGAAATAAAAACCAACATCTGAATAAAAATAAAATTCTGATTTCTAACATGTCTGATGTAATTTCTATCAGTGTTATCAATAGTTGGTACATTAAAAAAAAACACTCATTAAAATAAAGTTTTTAACAATACTGCATTGTTATCTATTTTCTTCTATAATTATGTGGCTTTCCATTTGCCATTTTCAAGCTAAATCAGGTGTAATACCAATATAATGAAACATATGAAGACAGTGTCCACAATGAGAAATATTAAAGATCTTTTCTAGCGATAGAACTAGCCATTCTACAGGAGTTAACAGCTATAGCATCAAATCACTTTGGAATGTACAGACCACTGTCTTCCATAGGATATCTGTGAGGAGTCCCAGTGAGGTTCCAATGTTGATAAAGTAGCAGAAGCCAGAAGCCTCATACCACACCGAGTCACTGCAATAAACATTTGCAAGCAAGGAAGAGTGGACAAAAGAGTGTGCTATGGAAACACTGTGACACACAACAGCTTCCACGATGAAAACTATATTGACAGAAATAATTAACATGAGTACACATATTTCTTCACTTGCAAGAAGCACATAGTATGAACCTTACCATGAACATATGTGTGTGTGTGTGTGTGTGTGTGTGTGTTCGTGTGTATAAAGTTTTGTTTTTTTTTTTCACCAGAGCTCCAAACTGGGATACGTGGAACCCCTGAGTGTGAAAGAGAAGCTCCTGCCCAGGGTGCTAATTCTTTAGTACGGGAATGGGTAGAGCTACTAAGTTTGGTATAAATTCTGACTACATTACGATATGGTGCATGGTGATCCTAGTTAGTTGTATCAGCAGTTACTCCATCACCCACCCAGCTCTGTATCTTGTCAAACTGAGTTTTAAATGTCCCTGTATACATCAACTCTATTCCCTTGGAGTGCCTACAGAGCGCTAGGTACCAATTCATGTTAGCTGCAGGCCTGCAAGCGCATCTGTACGTTAAAAATCTGGATTTCGGTCCAGTTTTGTGACATAGTCACAGTTATCCTCACTGAAGACAATTTAGCCATAAAAACAACAAAACAAACAACAAACAAAACTGATCAAGCTAACTTTTAAGTAAAAAAGCTGTGTCTCATTTATTATTGAAACATTAATGTGAAACCTTGACGTTCAAGAGACTACAAACCATCTAGATGTAAAGACAAAGCTCGCAAATCACATAAGGAATGATTTAATAGTACCTTGGAGGCCTTCCACTTACCCACACCCCCTCGAAAACAAGAGTCCTATTTTTAGTTGAATAAATTCTGGCGGAAAGTATCTTTTTTGCACCTAGGGAAGCACAGCATATCCTAGCAAGGCTCAAGCACGGAACGAGATCTGGTACCTAAGTACACCGGCGTTTCCGGCCGGACACTTCCATGGTCCCCGGAAGAAGGGATGGTTGATAAGCGACAAGCAATGCCACATTTAACATGGCCGCCTCGCCTGGACGTAGCCACACCCAATATGACGCAGTCAGGCCCGCCCAGGCCCAGCCCCCGATGACACTCTTTCGGGAGGCTCTAGAGGCGGCGGAAGCGGAAGCGCTGCGGAGGTGGGGGCCGCAGGAAGAGTCTGTCGAGGTTCTCGGTCCCTCTCAACCACAAAAACAGGCGGAGGGCCGGTGTAAGTGAGCCGCGGCCTGGGAGGCTGTCGTGAAGGTGGAGGTGCGCGGTTTTGGGCAGATGAACGGGTTCGGGGCTCCCACCCCCCCAAACCCTCGCTCTTGGGCTCTGGAACTCCTACGCGTAGAGAAAGGAGTGTCTGACTATTTAGTTCTGGCCTTGTAGGCCTTGCTTGTTAGGCACCCAGCCCTCTATTCCGCCATGCAGAGTCTTCTCTGGGTCTCGGTTTTCATCAAGGAAATGGGAGGTTTGGCTGGACTTTGCGCCCCTCCCCCAGCTCACAGTTTGGGCGTCAGCAATGCAACGATGTTAACGTTGAGTCGTTTAGGCCAGTAAAATTGAGGAACTCCTGATTAGCTCTAGTATGATGCGGTCAACTCAACTTGTGAAAAAAAAAATTGGGAGACCTTGGTTTCCGTCCCAGGGTTACTGTTCACTTAGTGGTTATTTTTGAGCAGATCCTTTCATTGTTTTGAACATGGAATTTCCCATGTTTCAGAGCAAAGTGTTGGAGTAAAACACTGGCTGTATCTCCTTTCCCACTCCCACCCCATCACAAATGGAAGATACACTGGGTTCCTGTAAAGTTGTTATTTTTAGCTGGGAGAAATTGAAACATGGAAAGCACATACCATGTAGTTATAGACTGAGAATATCTATTTTGTAGTTTTAACTTTTGTTTGAGAATCACCATTTTTAGGTGACTGGAAACACTCCATCCCTCTTGTCATTAGTTTGTGATGTTGCAGTAGTACTGTATTTGGGAGAAGGGTGTTGAGTGTATGTGCGTGTTGTAGAACACCTTCCTTCAAGCTTAACAGCCATCAGTCTTTGTCAGAGCATGCAATGACTTCCCACAAAAGTCCCTACTGTTTGTTGACATCCCTTCATAGAAGGGCGGAGGAGCTGTTCATTTGCCCCTCACCTCCCATAACTCTTGGCCAGTTGTATATAATTCTGCCCTAATTGTAGATGGCCTCTTGGTAGGGAGGTACCAAAGTATATGTAGTCTGGGAAGGTTAACTGTAGGGGGAAGAACTGTTTGGGTGCAGCCGTGGGGATGCCCTCATCCATACCAGGCGAAGCCTTGGCAGTCTGGCTGCTTCCCAGTATACCAGACTCCTGTAAGGAGGCCCTCAGCCATGCTGTGTAAGTAGTACACACATTAGTTCCCCAGGGTAAACTTTGATGGAATTGTACTTTAGTTTGTCATTTGGGGCCTCATAAGGGAGATTTATTTCTCCCTAGGGAAGTAATTGAGACAAGTGTGTGTGTGTGTGTGTGTGTGTGTGTGTTGCTGTATGCTAGAGGTACACATTTTATTTTTAGTCAAAATGACATAACAGAAGAGAAAGGGAAAATAGCATTTCACTAAAGTTAGGTGGTGTAAAAATTGGTCTTGAACTGGAATTGAAGGGCCAGATCCTTATTTCAGAAATGGTACGTCCTGCCTCAGTGACAGATGTGTATCATTTTGGTACTCGTTTTCATTATTTGTAAAATAGTTGAACTAGATTCCTTGTCCTTTTCATCAGTAAAGGTTTGGCCCCCACTCCCCTTTTCAGTCAAAGTAATATGGATGATTGACACTTTTGGAGCAAGAGGATACATCTTTGATAGTAGGTACATAAAAAGTTCTCTGAATATTAAGTGATTTGCAAGATTACTTTGGTATAACAAACTGAAGCCAACAGAAAATACAGAGGCATTAGAAACCTTGGTGGTATAAGACCATTGGGGTGATTTGAGGAGATTTTGTTTTGCATTTATGTTTGTTTTTTTAGGGTAATGAGATGTCATTTGATTATACTAAGTTGAAATGATTGAAGAGAAATGTGGTAGAATCTTTCTAAGAGGAGAAGCCATGTGAGAAGGCTTTGCTGCCACCTTGTACTTACCAAACAATAAATGAATGAGTGAGGGGATGGAGGAATGATTAGATATAGTAATCAAAACTGGAAGGGATCTTTTGAAGAGAATTGCCGTTGATTAGATACAGATTGAGACATTTATTCAGAATTGTGAAAAAAAAAAAAATCTTAACAGATCCCTGCAGATGCCCAGATGAGGAGAGGGGTAGTTACTCCTTTCTAATTAGTAGCCAGTGATAAAGGTACTAACGAGATATGTCAGGTAGAAGAAGATTGTCACTTGAAAGGGGTTTAAGGAGTCCAGGAGGTAACGTTTGTAGGCACAGGTGATTTCAAATTTATGCATGGTGTTAAGTAAATACATCTATGATAGAAGTACACAATTAAAAGAACTTAATTGCAAGCAAGGGCATGTTGAAGCATTAAAGCTTAAGACAGGCACAATTTGAGGAGCAACCCAAATGATTTTGTTGGGTTATATTGTCCTTTTAGCTCTGGGATATGGAATGATAAGGGACTATCCAGGTGGCTGTGGGCTGCTGTGTGAAGCCTGACTTTGTGAAGGAGAGTATGGTCAGAATTCTAATTGGAGCGTCCTGAAGTCCATCCCTAGGCTCTGGGGTGCAGCTCTGGAATGTGGAGAGACAGCTGTGGTGGCTGAGGACTGACAGTCTTAGGGGACATTCCATAGGCTAGGAAGTCTGAGTCTTTACACTATTTGACCCAAGGCAAGTGACTTTATGATTTACACCCTCTGGTTCTTTGTTCATGTAAAAGAGTCTCTGAATTTTTATTTGTAATTCTGTTTGCAAGAGAGTAGGAGAGAGAAGCGACACTGTCATAGTCTCAGATGAGTTTGTAGCCCACAGAAAGTCAGCCGTGTAACTAGGTAGTCTCAGAGGGTGCCTTCAGTATTTGATATTCAGGGACTGTCATTTCTGTCAGAGTATCATTTATTGGAGGTTCAGAGCCTCCAAACATTGTTAACTTTAGGAATGATGCTTGGTATTTTAAAATACCATCTTTCTACATTTACATTTATGTGTTGTTTATAGTTGCCTGTCCCTTATCCTCCAGGCTTATCTTTCATCTGCTGCGCGTAACTAGAATTGTCTTCAGCCTGTCTTTTAATCTTCAACTCTCTTACACCTTTGCATTTCTCCAGGGAAGCAGAATGGTTTACTGGTGTGGGGATGTAAGAGGTGGGAAGAAAGGAACATGAAGGCTCGTCATGGCAGTGGCCTTCATCTTTACTTGCTTTTTAATCCCCCTTATCAGGAAGGATAGTCTCTTTCCCGGAGAGATGCTATCCTACTTTGTCATGAATTGGTGTCTTCTTCACATGCAGGAGCACAGGGCCCTGTTCCTCAGTGCTTGAACTAACATAGCTTAGCTCAACATAGCTTAGCTTGGTATGTGATGTAAATGAGATGATGCCCACTTGAGTTGAACAGTTCTGTTGTCTTTTGTCAGTATGCACTGGGGCTAAGGAAAAATAAAAGAGGCCTCATGAGGAAGATTTTTTTCTCCTGTATGTTTCCAGAGGATCTGCTTGTGCTTGAGAGGGCTTCGCCTTGGCTTTATGCCATTCCCTATCAACCTCCTGCTGTAAAGGGCTGTCTCTTACCCAGTGTCATCTCAAGTCCTCCCTTCCCCAAAGACTTACAGCCTCTTTTACCAGACAGGTATGTACTTAAAAGAACACACGTTTAATTATAGGCTTAATGTCGGAGCTACGAGTACACTGTGAACCCTGATAATTTAGTTATTTTTTTTTGTCTCTAGTTTTTTATTTTAGATGCAGAATGTAGGCTAAGTAGACTTCCATGAGCTTGTTAGATACATAGCTTCTATATGATTTATTTCTGTAGTTTTTGAGTCCTAAACAAGTGAATTTTGTAAACTTAATTATATTAAGGCTAGTTAATATGGAATTTTAAGTGTATGAGGGACACTGGGGGTTACTAAATACAGCTTAGAAAGCACTGCAAAATAATAACACATAATCAGAGATACAGTTGTCAGAGCAAGGTGCTTTACATGGGTTGGATTTGGTAGGGTGAAAAGGAACAAGGGCTAAGGGAAAGCAGTAGCCTGTCATTTGAAGGGCTGTCAAAATTCTTCAACCTGAAGCATGTGTTCAGTACCTGGAGGACTGTTCTAAACATCGGGGCAGTTCCCAGGTAGGTTGAGCTCTGGGAGTTAATTATGCTTTAGAGCTCTTGTATGTTGTAAGTAGCTGTTATGTGTGTGTTTATTGGACTAAACTCCTGATAGTATTTATTGCTAAGATTATTGAATGCCGTGGCAGCAAACTGCTAGCAAGAGTGTGAAATGATAAGTGGGCACATACAGAATAATAGATTTATTATAAGTAAAGACTTGTTAGCTCCTGGAGGTGAGATTGAGATCCTTTCCTGGCAAAAGCATGGCAGACAGACGTTAACAGAAATTGCTGTAGAAACATATGATCCAGAGAGTACTCAATCCACAATTTAAATTGAAGTTTGAAAGCTAATTAATGGTTTCCTAGACTAGAGAGGAGGGTCTAGAGAGAAGGGGAAATAGGGAGGGGAAATAGAAATATTGAGTATTCTGGCCAGAGTTAATAACGTATAAAGGAAGATTTGTTTAGAAAGCTGAATGGATGCTGGTCCTACTGTAGTGTACCAGGGAGTCACAGGTAAGGGTTGGAAGGTGAGATTAGAAAAGTAGCTTGAGGCTGGATTGGAAAGATCCTTACCCTTTAGAAGCCAGGGTTCCTTGAAGACTGATTTCCTTCCCTTTTTTTTTCCTTCCGTTCTCCTTCCCCTTCTTCCCCTTCCCCTTTTTCCCTTCCCCTTGAAGACTGATTTTCTTTCCTTTTTCCTTTCCTTCCCTTCCCCTTCTTCCCCTTCCCTTTTTTCTTTGCTTTGCTTTGCTTGTCTTTGATTTTCTTTCTTTTTTTTTTTTTCATTCTCTTTACTTTTAAAGAAATTTCATAATCACAGTCAATCTAAAAATCTCAAATGATTGAGGTGAATTTGAAGCAAAAATGTATTTTTCTTATTCATCTGCTCTTATTTTTCAGTAGCAACCACTGTTAATATTTTGTAAGAAATATTGGCATATTTGTCATTTACTCTTATCTAGATAAAATTGTACTTTAGACACGACCTGTATCTTGATTTTTACTTTTTTAAAACTTAGTAAGAAATCAGAAGAATGTGTTGAAAGGGTTGCTGTACCTACTGTTTAAAATGTGGTATGATATACATATATTCAATGAATTACCTACTGAAAGCCGAACTATGGTTGGCTTTGCTCTCGGCCTTGAGGGCACACTGCTGGGTGCTACATAGAAAGCCATCAACCACAGTATCCTAGGTGAGGATTGATGGAGTCCTGGAATGCGTGTAAGAAGAGTATTGTGGAAAAGTGGTTGATAGCTCTTTGGGTAGTCATGGAAAGTGGGAGATCTGGGTGTGTTTAGGATAGGCAAGGTTTATAAGTTAGGAGTCTAGTGAACCACAATAGAGGACAGTGTGCTTTATGTGTTGTGTTTGCATTGGGAGTAGCTGAGACCTTAGCAATGGTTGTTGGTCAATGAGAAGCAGGCGTGCAGGGGAACTGGCAAAGACAAAAGAGTGGTGAGAGAGGAGACAATCACTTGGGGAAATTAGAGGAGTGGCCACAGAGAAGAGTATCACATCAGAGCCCAAGGATGAGAGGCTGGTTCAGGAGCTACATTACATAAGATGTTTCAACACATCTGGGGAGTAAAGGAAATCCTGAGTGTGTTGTGCGGACCTGAACAATTGTGTGTTGTTAACATAGGTGCAGCCTCATGAAGACCGTAGCCTAAGACCCAAAGGGGAATGGCAAAACTTTCCCCTCTTGTTGACATTGATAATGTAGACAAAAACATGTCCACCATGGCTTTCCCCCAATGTCTACACCCTGAAGACTGCTCCCTAAAGAGACTGTGTGCCTATTGAGATTGGCTAAATCTGTTCTCCTTGATCCATCCAGCTGTACATCATAAGCATTGTCTCGCTGTTTTCTGTGTGCTTCAGTTTCTCCATCGGAGATCCCAGCCGGCCAACTCTCACTCAGTGTTCTGTCTGCCCAGTAAGGTCCAACTCTGGTCCACCCAAGGACATGCAGGCACATGCTGCTGGGACCTCCTAGAATGTTTTTTAAACTCCCTTACTCCCTTTTTGCCCTATTTTCTGACCTTCCCTTAGGTATCATTTCAATTGTTGTTTTCCTTAAAGAAAAAAAAAAAAAAAGTAGTGGATGAGCCTGGTGTGCCATGTGCTCCTTTAAAACTGTTTTGCTTTCAGCTGGAGAGATGGCTCAGAGAAATTGTTTGCTTTCTGTATACCACTTATCTCAGCTTGAAATTTTATGCTCATTTGCATGTTCCTTACCTCCTTACTGGCTTCCAAGGTCTTTTGTTCATGATTCTAGGCTTACTACAGGCTTTGGAAGTATGTGAAGGCGTGTGAATAAAAGAATACTTGAATAAATCTTATTTCACTTGCCAACTCTGTCTACAGTACTCCATTAATACCAAAGAGATCCATATTTTATAGCTATACTATATCTGGACCACCATAATACTTACAATCCCAGACAATCTGACAATCTGGGTATTACTCCCACATACTAATAAACAGAAAACAACAAAATATATTGTTGCTCACCTCATTTTCCTTCCCTTACTAAGACTTTATTTTAAAAGCAAAATGTATATGATATATAAAAGTGAAATTTTCCTCAAAAATTGTAAGTTTTGTATTTTCTTTAAGGAGAGTGTTTATAGATTGATATTATTACATTCACAGAATGTCTCATTTCCTCACTTTTCAAGTGGGAGAATGAAGAATTTAGGAGGTTGGTTTCTCTCTTAGAAATAATAATTTGTGGCAGGTCAAAAATGAAATCCTGGAGTCTCTGCCGTGTTAGGGCTAGCTTACATGAAATGCCAGATTCCTTGATATTAATGGCACACAGGTGAGGTGCAGCTGAAGCTGATAGCTGAAAGGTTCACTCCGGTGAGTTCAGACAGGCCTTTACACATTAATTTTGAACGGGTGTTTCAAACCATAAGCTCTTAGCCAGAAGCAGTTTTGTTACCTAGTTATCTTGTATTACATACTGAAGAAATTGATGCCTGGAGAAAGAGTGACCAGCTGGGTAGGAAGCCCCAAAATACAAAGTAGAAAGTAGGACTTTATTGGTGAGTTTTGTTCATTCTAAATAGCTCACGTTTATGATCTCAACTGTTCTTCGGGAAAAGACATTTTGTGTCTTTAGAACAATTTAATACTTTTGAAAATTTGAATATGGTGTCTTTCGTAATAACATCAGTATTTCTGAATGAATATTGTTTTATCTTGCTTGTAATAGGAACACTGTGGAGTTTGAGTTTGGTGTGCTTCGCTAGGCTACTCTCCTCTGTTTGCCTTTCAGGTGTGAACTAAAACTAGAGAAGGGAATTGTTCTTTGACACTGAGGGCAGCACAGCAATGGGACCACGAAAGAAAAGTGTTAAAATGTGTCTAATGGACAGTGAGATTCCAGAGGAAGTGATAGCAGATGAAACGAAGGACTATATGAATCAGCTGTCACATGAAGTGCTTTGTCATATTTTTAGGTGAGATTTTACTTGGTTCACTTTCATGTACCTAAGATGTAAAAGTAAGAACAAATTGTTTTATAAGTTTTTTTTTTCCTTTAGATTTATTTTACTTGTATATTGCTAGTGGTTTTGCTGTCTTGTCTGTGTACCATATGTGTGCCTAGTGCCTACGAAATCAGAAGAGGGTGTTGGATCCCCTGAATCTGGAGTTGCGGGTAGTATAACCTGGTTGCAGGGAATCAAACCTCAGTCCTGCAAGAACAGCAGCTGCTCTTTACTCTTGAGTCATTTCCCAGCCTCCAAACAGTTTTACGGTCACAGTTTTTACTTAAACTGCATTATAAGAACCGTTAATTAAACCGGAAAACAAAATGTTTTATTCCAGTTTTCATTTCTCCCTTTTATTCATCATCTTTATCCATACCGTTCAAAGACTAGAATACTTCTCTGGAGTTAGAGACCCAAGTTAACATTCTTGATCCACCATTCTCTACCTATCTACTAATGACGGGGAGAGAGGTGTTTTAGGATTCAGTGGTGAAACAGATAGCACTCGTACAATTGAAAGGCATAGGTACGTGATTTAATGATCATGTATTCTCCCATTTTTATGTTGCAATATGTTTTTCACAGTTATAGAAGTCTTTGTTTTCTATTCTGCTAAGGGTACATATGACACAATACTCAATTGTCTTTGTCTTACATATGCTTTATTTCTGCTTTTTTCTGTACTTATAATTAAGATTTCTAAGCTTCTAGATTTTTTTATTAGATAATTAACATTATATTAAATTATTTACCCAGAAAAACTTGCTAACTATGAAGTTCTCAGAAAAATGTTGAAGTTTACACATTATTAATATTTTCAGATTATGAAGTTTTTAAGTAGTGATAAGTTATTTAAGGAGTCATGAACACTTCATTTTTATAATATAAATTTCATATTTTTTATCTTCTGTATTTTTTTTGCTTTTGTGACACATATAGTTTTTGTTAGTTAATTTCTGGGAATAAAAGGCCTAATTTAAAACAATAAATTTTTTCCTACCATCACAAAATGATATTGAAATTCATGTGCTAGAAAAACCTATGTAGAAATTGCTAAAAGTTTCAGTCAAGGCAGCTAACTACCTGATGTTCAAATACATTTTAAAATATACTGTAGTTAGGACAAGGGCTGGAGAAAATAACAAGAGTTGTGTAAAACAGACAGACTAGGCTGTACAGATGTATTCAAATCCATGAAGAGATCTAGTTTAAAAAGTTGGTTTTCATTGGGCATGGTGGTGCACACCTGTAATTCCAGCATGCAGGGAGGCAGAGGCAGACAGCTCTCTCTGGGTCTACAAAGCAAGCCCAGGACAGCCAAGACTGAGAAACCCTGTCTCCAAAAACAAAACAAAACTAAAACAAAGAAAGAAGTTGGTTTTCACATCATTGTGGAAAACATGGATAAGTGATGATGTCATAGGCTGTAAACATTTGGAGAAAAAACTTAAAAGCATGTCTGTTTTACATCTTATTGCTTAATTATAAATGACAAGAGCTAAAATATTAAAACCACTTAAATTCTGCAAAGAAGCATAGTTATAATTGTTAGATGCTAATTGGTGGTCACTACACAGTATATGTTATCTTCATTGATCCCTCAGTGCCCATACAAATGTGCAGAAATTATGTCTCAAAAAGGATTTAAAGTGCTGTGTATTGTGGACAGATTGGACCATATTTTACATTAAAAGTAGATGCCATTTTATAGTTGGGTGGATTAGTCACATGTAAAGGTGAGAGTCAGGCTAAATGTCTTGTACTGTTTCTAATAAACTGAGCACATTAGCTGAACACAGGAGCTCTGAGCTGCTCTGAGTCTGTGGCCTGGGTGTTTCTAGAATAAATAGGTTAGGTTTTATTGTAAAATTTTTACTTGAAACCTCCTACAGTGATTGTGTGGTGATTACTTGGCATATCCCTGAGACAAAAAGTTGGTCTCCCTTAAAAGAGAACTAAGCTTTACTGACTCTTCTAAAATACACACATGTGCTTTTCTAATGGTTTTATTAGCTTACGAAAATTAGGCTTCATTGTGCTATTTTTGATGTAAAATTTGCTTTTGTTCTGCATCTCTCCCTTGTTTCCACCCACCCCACTTTCCGTGTGCCTTTTCAACTCGAGATTTTTAACCACAGCCATCATAGAAGAACATTCATTTCTTCTTTCTAGGGAAAATTTGATGAAAAATAATCGTGATTTCTTTTTAAAAAGTTACTCAGGGCTTATAAAATTAACTAACTAGTTTTTATAAAAAAAAACTAACTCAGGCAAATATTTTGGATTACAAAATATTTGGAATGGTATAAAACTTGAGTTAGAATGTAAAAATTCAATGCTTTTCATTGCTTATATAATGTGTAGTCATATTTTCTGAAAATTGTTTAACTCCCAGAGTGGTAATTAAGTTATGGCTAGCAGTAATGGTTTTGGTAGAAATTTAATTTAGTTATCTTTATTTAAATAGCTTTGAAGGGCCAGTGGTAAGAACACAGTGCAATAGAAAGTATTCAACATGCATGCATACGCTTTGCTGTTGGAGTTAACGTGGCTGTGAGGAATTAGAATCAGCCTACAATATGTTGGCATTGCTGCTCTTCCCACTTACCTAGCTGTAGGGATTTTTGTAGGTTTACCTTCTCTAGGCAGTTTCCCTACTTTTCAACTGCACAGTAGTAGCCCTTACATGCTGAGTGAGGACTCCAGCAGATAAGGAAGACACAGTCAGCAGGACTTTGAAGATAATTTCTAAGGAGCTTGTTAATAGTTGTAGGTAGTACTGAAGGAACCAGTGAAGTACGTTGCAGATTCAACCAGGAGACTTGGCAGCGGAGAGCAAGCCTACAGTTGGTGCCACCTCCTTGCCACAGTGTAGCTGCTAGCTAGAGGACCGGAGGGAGGGTGGCAGAGGAGAAAAAAGGACCCGGGCAAGGAAGGGTTGTGTGGCAAAAAGCCAAGCAGCTGCTCTCCTTGTGGAGTTCTGACACAGCACCCACTGGGTAAAGGTAGCTTTCACTTGACACTCTAGGTATGTGTGGAGATATACTCTAGGTATCTTAAGAGATAAAGATGAGGTTTTCTGCTATTTAAAAATATATGTAGGTATTATTAGAAACTAAGTAGAAACATGGAAAGAGCTCAATATTTTATTTGGGTACTTGAGTATTTGTAGATTTAGCTGCATTTACTCAAAAGCCAAATTGGGGCTGGAGAGTAGGTTCTGTGGTTCAGAGCGTTTGTTGCTCTTGCAGAGGACACAGGTTTGGTTCCTAGCACCCACATGGTGTCTAACCATGTTGCCATCTGTAACCCCCCAATCCCAAGGGATCCAACACCCTCTTCTGACCTCCAAGGTCACCAGGGGTACATGTTGAATACATAAATACATGTAGTCAGATTTTCATAAAATAAGAAAAAAATTATAAGCTGAATGATCTTATGCACTTAAAAGTGCTGTGAATGTTCTTAAGGCCTCACATCATTTAAACGGTGGGAGCATGGTAGAGGGGAAAGGCCTGTATGCATACTTGATTCCCATTTCTTTCCATTACAAAGGTACCTCCCGCTGCAGGATATCATGTGCATGGAGTGTCTTTCTCGGAAGCTAAAGGAAGCAGTTACTCTCTACCTGAGAGTTGTGAGAGTTGTGGACCTCTGTGCAGGGCGGTGGTGGGAGTATATGCCAAGTGGTAAGTAGACAGAGGTTTGAGGGTGCGTCTGAGCCCAGGTGGAGAGAGATAAAAATGGCTCCATAGAATGTGACTTTTTTTTTAAAGGTAATTAATTTATGACATGAAAGCAGAGGGCTCCTGTTTGGAGGGGAGGAATAAGGTAAGTCTAGCAGGAGGAATGAGAACAAAAGGAATGGGAAATTCATGATATACATGTTTGAATATGTCATAAAGAAGCCCTTAGTGTCCTTATTAAAATAATAGTAAAAAGGGCTGGTTTTCTTTTAACAGTCTTCTGTTAGTATGCTTTCCTATTGCTTATTAACTAGAATCTTTTAAAATCATGCTTTAAAAAAAAATAATGTTCAGACCATGAGATTAGAAAATGGATTGAGGCCGAGACAGACAAACTCAACAAAAGAGATAGAACATCAGAGAAGTCCTTACCAGAAATGGACGGCTGAAGAGATAGCTTGTTTCCAAAGTTCTCCTAGACAGGCAGAACAGACTCCCTCTAGAGTTCTGTAAAGTGCAGCTTGGGGTGCCCTGTCCTTTCAAGAGATGCTACATAAATGTTCTGGAAAACAATGTTGCAATGTCAGGCTGGAAATTGGCTTATAGGAAACAAAACACAGTTGTCATTAGTTACTTAAGCTGTGAAGGGCAAGTATTCATTTAACTCTAGAGAGTGATGGTTTGTGGTAGGCAAGATTGTCAGGGTAGCATCTTCTGTTAGATTTTCTTTAGCAGGTGTTGCAGACAGGATGTTGGAGGAGAGCAGAGCTCTTCTGTGCTCCAGCTTAGCATTAACATCATGGCATTTACCAGATTAGGTAGGATCTGTGGGCACATAGCCAATTTTCAGACTGTAAGAAATACCTGTGAGCCCAAAGCTTTTCTTCTCAGCAGTGCATATAAAAAAAAAAAATGGATGTAAGCAGTCTGTAGGGGAAGATTATATTAGCTGGCCTATTCTGTGGCATTTAAGCTAAGCCATGGATCACTTTTTTTTTAACTTTTATTAGTTATACTTTATTCACTTTGTATCACCCCATACACCTCTCCCTCCTCCCCTCCTAATCCTACCTTCCTTCCCCCTTCTTCACACATGCCCCTTCCCGAGTCCACTGATAGGGGAGGTCCCCCTCTCCTTCTTTCTGATCTTAGTCTATCAGATCTCATCAGGAGTGGCTGCATTGTCATCTTCTGTGGCCTGGTAAGGCTGTTCCCCCCTCAGGGGGAGGTGATCAAAGAGCAGGCTAATCAGATATGTCAGAGGCAGTCCCTCTTCCCATTACTATGGAACCCACTTGGACACTGCACTGCCATGGGCTACATTTGTGCAGGGGTTCTAGGTTATCTCCATGCCTGGTACTTGGTTGGAGTATAAGTCTCTGGAAAGACCCCTTTGTTCAAATTTTCTGGTTCTGTTGCTCTCCTTGTGGAGTTCCTGTCCTTTCCAGATCTAACTATTTCCTACTTCTTTCATTAGATTCCATGCACTCTGCCCAACAGTTGGCCATAAGTCTCAGCATCTGCTTTGATAGTCTGCAGGGCAGAGGCTTTCAGAGGCCCTCTGTGGCAGGTTCCTAGCTTGTCTCCTGTTTTCTTCTTCTTCTGATGTCCATCCTCTTTGCCTTTTGGGATGAGCCTGGATCATTTTTTAAGACTGGCTCTCACTGTGTAGCTAGGGCTTGTTGGAATGCACTACATACACCAGAATGGCCTTAATTTCACAGAGATTCACCTATCTCTGCCTCCTAAGTACTGAGATTAAATATATGTGCCTCCATGTCCAGCTGAAGCCCTAAATCTTGATAGAAGTACCTGATGGCTCATATATGTGATCTCTTTGGAGTTATATCCCATCTTAATTACCGTTCCCCATTTGTGGTGGTTATAGTGTATGTAAAAAGAGAGAGGCTAATGTCTATAGGGCTCACGTTAGGCTTTGGATTCTTGCATTGCTAGTTAATTCTTCAATAATAGCATTCAGTAAACACTACAAGAAAATGATAGGACATGTTTTAATTGTAGAGCATAAGTAATTTCTATGGTCACTTTTTACTATTTGTTTTGTTTTTGAAATAGACTTGCTTGTAGGCCAGGCTGGCTTTAAACTTACCAGGTAGGTGAGCTGAGGCTGGCCTTGAACTCCTGACCCTTCTGTCTCTACCTCTCAAGTGCTGAGATTGTGGGCTGCACTGCCATGCCTGGCTCTTACTATTTACCTTTGTGATTCTGTAGCTAGCAACTCTGTATTAGCCCTATTCAAATAGAACATTTTTTTTAAAAGCTTCAGTCCTTTGGTTTCGTTGGAAAGTTAATATTTTTTTTATCAGTGAGCAGACAGTTGGCTTTCAGATATCTTCTGAGGCTCCAGTAATAGAAAATGTATCTGTGACTTGTCTCCATACATATTTAACCTATAGCTGCTGCTGTGAAGGTTTTGCCTGTCTCTGTTTGCATCTTGCTAATTCCTGCTGCAGAGCACAGCTGGCCTCCCAGATACACACTTTTTATTTATTTTTTTACCATCTCAGTACCTGTTCACATTCTATCATTCTTGTTTTCTTAGCCAACTTTCTTCTATTTTTTTTTTTTTAATTTAATGAAATAGTGGGGAGTAACAGTTAAACATATAAAAGAGCAGTTGCAAGGAAATGGTTAGAAAAGGGTGAACCTAGTTTGGGATAGTAATTAGGGGACTAATTTATTTTTTATTTTTTTTTTACAATTTATTCATTATATATTCTGATTGAAGCCCCCTCTCTCAACTCCTCCCAGTCCCACCCTCACTCCCTCTTCCCTCCCATCCCTTTTCTCTAGTCAACTGAAAGGGGGAGTTCTCCACTATTGCCATCTGCCCATAGCTTATCAAGTCTACCCAGAACTGCCTGGATCCTCTTCTTTTGTGGCCTGGCAAGGCTGCATCACCAGGGGCAAGTGATCAAAGATCATGACAGAGGCGGCCTCTGTTCCCCTTTCTCCAGAACCCACATAGAGACTGAGGTGCCAGTCAGCTACATCTGAGCAGGGTTTCTAGGTCCTCTCCCTGCATAGTCCTTGGTTGGTGCATCAATCTCTACAGGATCCCCTAGGCTCAGGTTTTTTAGCTTTGTTGTTCTTAAA
This sequence comes from Psammomys obesus, assembly GCF_907164565.1. Taxonomy (NCBI): domain Eukaryota; kingdom Metazoa; phylum Chordata; class Mammalia; order Rodentia; family Muridae; genus Psammomys; species Psammomys obesus. Next base: position 23,521,316 of record NW_026596040.1, on the reverse strand, counting down.
GATGAGGTCTGTATCCTATTTTTACTTTTAGTGTTTTGTGGAACCCTTAGGTTTTCTAGAGTAGCATCTATGGAGGAAAAGGAAGAAGAGACTGGGTGGTAATGTGATGCATTATCCCTTACCATCTATCAGTCCAAAGTTCACATTAAATAATGTGAGGTTAAATATGTGCTGTTTGTTAATTGAAGATTTAAATGCCTTGACAGTAGCCAGAACAAAAAAAAAAGGACATAGTAGATGAAAACCTTAGCTATAAAGTACCCTAAACATGCAATGGAATACTGAGCAGGTAGTATATATGATGTAATTTCCATGTAATGAGCCTAGGGTATGTTCTCTTTAACAGTTTATTCAGCTGTGACATTGCTTCATAGGACTGTTAAAGGAACCCATTGCTGTTTCACTTTTCGTTGAAACTTACATGTACTTAGTAAATACTTGTGAATGGACGATGAACCTTTTCTAAGTGCTTCTGACCTCCTCAGGCTTCACAGATTCCAGTTTCCTAACGCTTTTGAAGAAGATGCCAGATGTTGAACAGCTATATGGCCTTCACCCTAGATACCTCGAGAGGCGAAGAGTAAGGGGCCACGAGGCTTTCAGCATTCCAGGAGTCCTAGAAGCTTTGCAGGCATGCCCAAACTTGGTGGTAAGTAACCTGTTGGACATGTTACCATCCGCTGGTTTATAGACTAGTGGCTCAGGAGGACTGTGGAGCTTACTCACTCACATGCAGACTGCACGCATAACCAGCGTGTCTTCAGTCCCGTTGCATATTTAGCATCTTGTACAGAAAGAGACGCTTTGCATACAAAATGAAAGCCTTCCTTATGCTTGCCGTGGTGCTATTTTCTAGGGTGTAGAAACATCTCATTTGGAGTTGGTAGAATCCATTTGGACATATATGCCGCATGTTCATATTTTGGGGAAATTTCGTAATCGTAACGGAGCATTTCCAATTCCTCCTGAAAATAAACTGAAAATCCCCATAGGAGCCAAAATCCAAACTTTGCATTTAGTTGGTGAGTACCTGCTTTCTGGTTCGCTTGTCATGCCTTGAAACACTGTAAGTGAATACTCACTGAAACAGTTATGAAAATTTAAGATGATCTTATTGATGGGGTGTAGGAAAAGAAATGCTTGTGAGACGTGTATAAAAGCTGAGTTTTCCATTAGTTAAAGCGCACTCAGGGGAATGTTGCTTTTCAGGCAGTCAACTGCCATGCTGAAGACAGTTTGATGGTTTTATCTTTTTGGGTTTTTCCATCAAGCTTTAACCCTGCCTTTACTCTGATCTTGCCCTTTAGAGAGGGATCTTCAATACAACTTTTGAGAGGAGGAATTTATTTCATGCTGGTTCTGTTTGTGTGTTTGATGTGTGGTCATGTGTGTGCCACGGTGCATTTGTGGAGGTTAAAGGACAAGTGCATACAGTCCTTTCTCTCCTTCCATCTTTATGTGGGTTCCGTGGAGGTAACTAGGCCTTTCCTGCATGACACATGCTTTATCCACCAAGCCGTGGGCCATGTTTTACTGCGATGTCTGGCTTATTCTAGCTACTGATACTGATACTAAGGAACTAAACTTTTAAATTTTATTTAAATTTCTTCTTACTAAAAAAAAGAGATGAGTCAGGATCTTCCATGTAACTCAGGTTGGCCAGGAGCGCTCTATTCATCTTAGCCTTTGCAGCTTCTGAGTGTTGGCATTACAGGTGGGCATCACTGTGCTCAGTTAATTTACTTAAATTTAAACAGGCAGCTGTAGCCTGGGCCTACTAAACCTCAGTCTAGAACATTATAAAACCCTCGCTATTTAGTTTTTTTCTTGAAGTAAAAAAATTACCATGCTCCTCAATCTAGAGTCATTGGAATGAACATTCTGCCTTACTTTTTTCCTCTAAAAAATGGTGATGGAGTGATCTTTTCCAGAACTTTCTTTACTTGCATGGTTATGTTGTGCTTTCTCCATATGCATGCTTTTTGAAATTACATCATTATAATTTCAACAAGGACAAATGTTTTATTTGTTTTGTTTTGTTTTTTTTTTAATTTATCAACTTCTAACTTTTCATCTTTGGCTTAATCTGCTAAGAGACTTTTGAAGGCTTATTAATATTAAAGTCTGACACTATTTTTTATTTATTTTGAGAGAAAATGTTATGTAGCTTAGGCTGGCCTCAAATTCACTAAATAGCTCAGGGTGACCCTCAATTTCTGATCCTCTTGCCTGTTCCTCACTACTTGGATTGCAGGCATGAACTACCATGCCCAGTTTCATGTGGTGTCAGGCAAAGATGAAATCCAGGTAGGTCTTTGTGGCTGCTAGGCAAGTACTCTTATCAACTGAGCCATATCCTCAGCCCAAATATTTTCATATTTTAAGCTATATTTTTAAGTTTATATTTTATTACTGTTAATGTTCATATTGAATTTATGCTATATTCCACAGATTACTCCAGATATTGGGGATAGTCTAACCCTATATTCTAAAATAGGGTTAGATAGTAATAGGAGGACCTGAGGGATAATACGGGAAAGGGTCCACGTCTCTATGTGTGACTAGAGAAGGCTAGTAAAGACCCCTCTTACTTGTCAGCCTCTGGAGTGAGTCTGAGCAAGGATATGAATATTTGGATTTTTAAGTGATAAGGGGTTTTATTTCTGTAATATCTTAAGTTTATAACGTAGCCTCAAGGTAGAAGGTAGTGTGACTTCTATCAAGGTAGAAGATTTTTATATCTTCACATTTTCCATAGTGCCTATACCAGTTAATTGCAAACATTGGTAAGTTTCACTGAAATGCATTAATTATGTGATTGACTAAGTTAGTACAGCTTTGTACTAACTGTGTGCTGGTTAATGTGAAGAGATACACATTTATCCATTGTTTATAGGCTAAATTTGGCAGAAAGTAGGACTGAGCATCAGACAACTATCTTTGGATCTTTCTCGCCTTGCCCTGTGACTCAGACAAGCAGCAGTGCCACCTTTGTGGTAGACATGAAGCTTGATTTGTGAATTCTTTCCTTCTCTTGGTCTGATTTTCTTCCTTTGCTCTTATCCCCATTTTTATTTCCCATCTGTTGCCACATGGTGTGTTTACGTATTAAGAACCTAATCAGTAAACTGCAGTTTTGAGAAGACAGGCCGAGGAGTAGTCCATGTAAGCGATAGTAGGGGCATTACCCAGAGGTTCGCTTTTAAAGAACCTGCTGCTTTTAAGTTCTGTGATTTTGCTTTCTTCAGCTGTTCTTGAAAGCAGTCTCAGAATAAAAGTGGCATTGTGTTAATTGTATCAGTTACTCTTAGGTGCCATCACCCTGAACTCTTAGATTTTCTCATAGGCTTTTGTCTAACATGGTGTTTTGACTATTGCAGCATGTTGCTGAAGCTACCTCCTTCCATTAGGATTTACAAATTATCAGTCTTTTTCTTCTTTCAGATCTGCTGATAGCTCCCCCATTACACACCCTTCCCCTTTTCCAGATTGAGTTCTCCATAGATATGATTCATCAAAGGCATAAAACATTCTTAATAGCTTGAGACATTAAAATAAATAGCTGTCAAATTTTGTTCTCAAAGTCATGTTGGCTTCTTCTACATATTTACAAATGGCTAAAATTCCCATAATTATGGAAATGACTTCAAGGTGTGTTTTGCTACTACAAAGCAAAATATTATAATTCAGCTGGCCTCACTTTGTGCTGAGAAATTTAGCTTTCTCAGTGAGGGGAAATAGTGGTCCCTGGCAGCCACGCATATTTGTGCACTCACCTGCATCTTCTGAGAAACCTACTTTTAGTTTGTACCTATAGGATACAGCTATGAGATAGATGTGTTTTCAATACACAAACAGATTTTAAGTCCCATTCTTTATAATATGGTTTGCATAAAACTTCTTTAATAGCCTGTTTTAAATAAACCAAATTTAGTGGGCTTTAATTATGTCATTGGTTCAGATAAACATCTTCTTAAAGAATAGACTGTCAACTGAAAATTGGACTCTTGAGCAAACTGTATGCAGAGTACACAGTATTTTTGTCACTGTCTTGTTCTTTTGTGTGTGTGCTCTAGGGGTCAATGTTCCTGAAATCCCTTGTATCCCTATGCTAAGGCACCTGTACATGAAGTGGGTGAGACTCACAAAACCACAGCCGTTTAAAGACTTCCTTTGCATCAGCTTGCGAACTTTTGTCATGAGGAACTGTGCAGGTAATACTGTATGCAGTTACAGTTGAATGAAGCGTGTACTTGGAAAAATGTCCTTGCACAGTCTGCATTTGTATTGTAAATTATGTTATTACTATCTATGTTTTTTGACTTGTGAATGCAGTATTTGTTTTGTTTTGTGGACAGTAGAAATGTAATCAACCTTAGCAAACAAGACAAAACCAAAAACAAAAATCAACAGACTAGCTGAGTGTTTTATATAAGCTCAGATTTTAGTTCACTGGCTTATTTTAATAGATTTCAGTCTTTTTAGTCTCTGATTTTCTAAACATTAACAACAGTTATTCTACCTTATACTTTGGTTTCGTGATGTTCCTCAGCTGAACAAAGCCCCTGGTGCCGCTGTCTGTTGTCTGTACTGTCAGGGGTAACATTCTCTTCAGGGTTCAGTCTGACTAGAGGCATTTTCCCTTATTTCTTACTCCTCTGTCTGGTCACATCTGCCTGTTTGGTGCTACGAGGATGAATATAGCTCCACTTGTTGTCACCCTGTGACACTGTCGTCTTACCCTGAGATGCTTAGGTCATCTTCTAAGCGTAGCGTGGCTTCCAGGGTCCACTTCCTGGCATCTTGTTTTTTCTTTTTATGGAGTACAGCATGTCTTAACTTGTTACTTCGTATATTCAGTCTTTTTTATCATTTCAGAATTATTTATATGCTGTTTCTCCATTGGAAGTCTTAATGGGCAGGACCGTTGCTTCTTTGGTCTTTCCTAGGATCTAGCATACTGCTGGACATAAAGAGATGCTGAAAGGGTAAAGCAGCTTATTTGAGTGAAGGTTCAAATTGTCGTCTTGAGATTTTTTTTTCTCATTTGTTATTTTGAAGTGAAAATTATTGACACTTACATATATTTGCAAAACATACTTCATATTTTTCCATTGCTTTTGAAAGGTTCTCGTGCTGAGCAAGTGTTTTGTCAGCAAACTAGCATTTGATTTAGTGACGCATAGAGCACAGACTACCACCAAGAGTTTTGTCTATCATTTTAAGACAAAGGGTTTATAAGTTACTCTTTTCAATTGCTGTTTCAAAATTTTATCTATTAAATAGTTTATTATATATTTTTTTTGTTTTGTTTACTTTTTCCAGGACCAACAAATTCTTTGAAATACGTGCCCTTGGTAACAGGTCTGGCATCTGCCCGGAACTTAGAACACTTGGAAATGGTTCGAGTCCCTTTCCTGGGAGGTCTCATCCAGCATGTGGTTGAAGACAGCTGGAGATCAGGTATTCTTTTCTTTTAGTTACAAAACAGCTTTTAAAATTAGCTTTTGATTTTTTTTTAAGGCTTTGTTTAGTCACCTCTTATTTTTAAAATAATGCTTATAATTGTCTTTGCTTTTTTATGGTGTGTTTGATGATGAAGGTAAGTATTGTTGAGCTCAGGCTAATATTCTTTGTCTTTTTATTCATGTTAGACCTTTTCAAGAGAAGTGAAAGAGTAATAAGGCCAGTTTTCTAGTTTTTTACATATTAGTTGGTAAATAAGTAATACCTTCTCTTATATTGAGCTCTTTCTTAGAACTGCTGACTCGGTGACAAAACTTCTACAGCATGTTTAGCAGTATTAACCACATCTATGTTATCAGTGTTACTGGAGGGTTTCCATTTTATTATTTTTTTCATTTTACTTTCTTTTCCATCTTTATTAATAATTCATTAACTACGTTTCTAGTTTTAATTACTATTATCTAGATCAATTTTTTTTTTTTTAGCAATGAAATGATTAGCAAACTGTTAGTTCCCTCTCTCCTGCAGTGAAGGGGGTATTAAGAGTGAGTGTCTTTTCTTTCAAGAGCCATCACCTGACAGATGAACCTGATGTCCAGGTACCAGGCATGGAAACTTCCATACACTATAACAAATACCAGACACAACAGCATTACTAAAGCCTGAGCTCTTCTGGAGACCTGAGATGTCCAAGTCAGGGATTATCTCTTCTCAAAGGAAAATGGAGTTGGGTCCTAACACTGCAGTGATTTGTTCACACAGGCGGCATGTGTCTGTAACCCTATACCAGGAGGAGGAGACAATGCCCAGCCACCACAGCCAAAATGGCAAGTTCTCGCTTCAGTGAGAGAACCTGTCCTCAAACATAATGTGAAGAGAAGTAAAGGAACCTCTGGCTACCACGTGGGTGTGTGCACTGGTACACACACACACACACCCACACCCACACACAAAATTAATTAATTACAACAAAATTTGAAAAATCAAACTTGAAAATGAATTCAAATAGTGTTATCTTGTTCCATGATATCCTGGAGGTTCAGGATTTGGCCAGGAAGGGTCAGTCTTTCTGTACTTCCCTCATGGGTTTTCAGCATTTTCTTTGTTTTAAGTCTTGAGTGTTCAGACGCTCAAAGTGTGTTTTCACAAGAGAATCTGTTTTGGGGAAATAACTGCTAGAACTAGTTCACCTTAAGGCAATGTGGTTGCAGAAACACAGCATTTACCTTTAAACAAGTAATTATTTTCTAAGGCATGTATAACTTCTTTACCAAAAGTTCTCTGGTCAGAGAAATGCTTATTTTTGTTCCTTTTTCTCTTTAACCAGGCGGCTTTAGAAATTTGCACACCATTGTTTTAGGCGCTTGCAAGAATGCCCTTGAAGTAGATCTTGGTTACCTCATCATCACCGCTGCCCGTAGGTATGTTTTGTCCTAGAATTAGATGTTTTAGAAAACTTGGGGCTAGTGTATCTATCCATATTCGGTGTAGAATTTGGTCATGTCCTATTTGGATTTAAAATACAAAAGGACTACTTAAGTAGCAGATGGCATCACTTCATGTTTGTCTGACTTTCGAGCGGGAGCGGTGGAACTGCCCTCTAGGTTCATCAGTCCTAGGGCCGTATGGTATTGTGGCATAGGAAAGTGCCGCCTGAGTGTAGCGTGAATAGCAGTTAGTGACAGTGGTACCTGAAGCCTCTCTAGAACCATTTTCCATCTGTACTTGGTCTTCTGAGTTGTTTGAGCTGATGATATACTTCCTACTCAGAAATCTGTCTTAGAACGGCCTTTGCAGTGTTCTATGTGCAGAATATTTTAACATATCTTAGGTCCCTTCATCCTACATTAGCTATTTCCCAACTCTCAGCGGTTAGACTTACCACAGCCTGCATGTGTAATTCAAAACTCTGGCCAGTCACTTCTCACCTTCCACTGTGGGTTCTTTGGAATGACCTCGGGTGCTCCCTGAGTTCATCCACCAGCTCTGCTTTCTTACCTTGATTGTGCTTAAGGAAGTTCTTAGGGGGAAAAGGTTCTTGGGCAAGTTCTAGGATTCTAACTGTATGATTGATTGTTACTAATTGCAGAGCTAGAGCATACTGCCTTATGTGAGGCTATACTTGAAAAGAGAAATCTCGAAGTTTTGTTTGTTTGGTTGATTTTGTTGTTGTTTGTTTTTTAATTGAAAGAGGGGAACATTCTTGATACCTGTGGTAACTATAGTAAAATTATAAACTCGTTTTTGAGCTCTGTTTTCAGGAAGACTCTGATGCCATTGTTTTCATTTAACATGTTTTTCTATTTGTAGGTTACATGAAGTTCGCATCCAGCCTTCTTTAACCAAAGATGGTGTCTTTTCTGCCCTGAAGATGGCAGAGTTGGAGTTTCCCCAGTTTGAAACCCTTCATCTGGGATACGTAGATGAGTTCCTGCTGCAGAGTAAGAGATCATGTTTTATTGCCAGGATTTGCTGTGGGAAAAAATGCTTGATAGACTGAAATACTGAAATCTGAATATTGTGTGCCTTTCTTTTCTTTTCTAATAAATTACAGTTTATTCGCTTTGTATTCCAGCTGTAGCCCCCTCCCTCATCTCCTCCCATGCCCCTCCCCAAGTCCACTGGTAGGGGAGATCTTCCTTCCCTTCCCTCTGACCCTAGCCTGTCAGGTCTCATCAGGACTGGCTGTATTGTGTTCCTCTGTGGCCTGGTAAGGCTGTACCCTCCTCAGAGGCAGGTGATCAAAGAGCAGGACACTGAGTTCATGACAGAGACAGTCTTGTTCCTATTACTAGGGAGCCCACTTAGACACTGAGCTGCCATGGGCTACATCTCTGCAGGGGTTCTAGGTTATCTCCATACATGGTCCTTGGTTGGAGTCAGTCTCAGAAAAGACCCCTTTGCCCAGATTTTTTGGATCTGTTGCTCTCCTTGTGGAGCTCCTGTCCTCTCCAGGTCTTACAAGTATTTCCCACTTCTTTCATAAGGTTCCCTGTACTCTGCCCAAAGTTTGGCTGAGTCTCAGCATCTGCTTCGATACCTTGCTGGGTAGAGTCTTTCAGTGGCCCTCTGTGGTAGGCTCCTGTTCTGTTCCCTGTTTTCTCCCTCTTCTGATATCCATCCCATTTGCCTTTCTGAGTGAGGATTGATTATCTTATCCACGGTCCTCCTTCTTACTTAGCTTCTTTAAGTGTACAGGTTTTAGAATATTTATCCTATATTATATGTCTCATGCCCACTTATAAGTGAGTATGTGCCATGTGTGTCTTTCTGCTTCTCACTCAGGATGATTTTTTTCTAGTTCCCACCATTTGCCTGCAAAAAAAAAAATATGGAATGCTTCAGGAATTTGCGTGTCATTCTTGTGTAGGGGCCATGCTAATCTGTATTGTTCCAATTTTAGTGTATGTGTTGCTGAAGCAAGCACCTTGATTTTCTTGACCATAAAGCCGACCTAATAAGCGAAGTGCTTGCTTGTCCTGGAGAAGAACTCTTTTACTTCGATGTGCTGACTTCCTCTCCCATGTGCTGACTTCCTCTCCCATATGGTTTCTGGTGTTAGCATGCTATTAGGAATGTAGTGATTAATACTATGCCAAGAAAATCCTTATCTAGGTTTGCAGTTGTTTCCACACTACTGTCCACATTTCTTTCTAATTCTGCTTTATTTTTACAGAATGTCAATCATAGTTCCATTTGTTAAATTTGATCTGTTACATTTCTTGAACTTTTGATGGTCTCAGATGAGGTCCCATTCTTTGCTCATACTTTGCGTTTCCATAATAAGCCTGCTGGGGTTGTGGACTCTGCAGACACTGTGAGCACAAAGTGCTTTGTATCCATTGCTGCTAGCCTGTTAACATTTTGTGTATGCATTTACAAGTAAGAACTCATCCCTTGGGGTTGAAGTTAACTCAGTCAAATTAATTATTCCAACTTTTTCCACATGGCATTTATAAGATAGTTAAAATTTCTACCAACATATGTTTTCATTTTATCAAGAATTAATTTGTTTCTCAGATAATTTATAAAAAATCTTGAATGCATGTTTTTTGTGTTTTCTTTGTATCTAATTTGCATTATAGAACATACAAAGGTAAAAAATGGTTGACCACGTCAGCCTAGTCAAAGCATAGGACAGTCCTGGGCAAAGCACATGACTATGTTCCTCATTCATTTCGGCATAGGTTACAGTAGTAGCTTTTGTGCTTTTGTTTTTTTTTCTTCTTCATCATTGAGGTTCTCATTAGTATACATGTAGGATTCTTTTTAAAAAAAATCAAAGCACCCATTTCTAGACAATTTGTTGCCAGAACCACTTTGTGTAGCTTGAAAACTCTCGGGTTTTATCAGAACAGCATTAAGAAGCTAAGGTAGTATAATATAGAGTATAGTGGTTATTCAGCTTTTCTGTTTCTGAAAGAAGCTGCTAGTACCCTATGTTTCTGTAGCATCTGTGTACAGATGCCCCAAAGTCAGAATCTGTTCTTTGTAGGACTTTCTGCTCCTAAAAGCTCCTAACTTCCCTGTCTTCAAGGTAGCCACCTGTAGGCCTATGGAAGGGTTACCTAATGAGTTAAAAATCTCACTTTCAGGGGATAGGCAGATACTTCCTTCATTTGCAGTCAGTTACTGTCTTATTGTAGTTTTCTCCCCTCACCACATGTTTTCAGTAGGAAATAAACATTACTTTTTCACTGTTATTTCATACTTTGGATAGCAATGTGTTTGTTTCTTTCATATTTACTAGGCTCTTGGTGTTGGTTTTTTTAATAAGCCATTCCCTTCTTAGACCGTTCAGCTTGTTCTTATATGGATTCTCTGTTTCTCCAGAGACTTTCATGGGGTATTTCAGGATAAGTGTTAGGTTAGAGACCATCTTAAGAAGGATAAAAGCTAGGAAGCTGGCTCGGTAGGCGTAGTGCTTGCCAGGCAAGCATGAGGACCTGAGTTCAGATCCCCAGAACCCACATAAAGCTGTATGTGATAACATATCTAAGAATTTCAGCTGTAATGCCAGCTTTCCTTTGGCAAGGTGCAAGGTAGAGACAGGAGAATCCCTAGATATTCTCAGGACAGCTAGCCTGGCATTACACCACTGAACGACAAGAGATCCTGTCTTAATATAGAAGACAGGGACCTACACCAGAGACTGTCCTCTGACCTCCATGGCACACAGGTATGTGTCTTCTCACACACAAGACAGAAGAGAGAGGAGTCACTGTTCACTCTTGCTCTTTCACTTCATCTTCCTTCTTAATAATTCACATCTTGAAGCAGGAGAGTGAAGGAATGGTACTCTCTTGTGAAACTATTTTGTCTGGTAAAATAGATAAATGGAAACATCATCGTTGTCCTCTGGCTTTTATTAGGATTGGCAGTACCAGATAGGAAGTGATGAATGTGCTAAAAAGCTGATGCTGTGTGCTGGAAATAAAGATGGCTGGGATTCAGTGACCTAAAGAATACTTACAGAAGGAGTCTCTGTTTACATAGATTTGTTATCTCAGAGCTTATGAGAAGGTGGTCAGGATAGAAACTCAGTAACATAGACTTAAGTTCTAGAACTTGAGAGAGAGAGAGAGAGAGAGAATTGAGAGTTGCCTGTTGTTAGTCATAATATTGTATAAGATACTTAGGTACTTCCCTACTTTTCTCTTTAATGGCTCTAGGAGAACAAAATGATAAATACAGCCATGTTGGGTGGCACATACCTATAATCCTAGCATGTGGGAGCTGGAGGAAGGAGAATCAGGAGCTCAACATTATCCTTTGCTACATAACAAGTGGGACACAATCCTTAGCTCCATGAGACCATTTCCAAAATAAAACAACAGCAAAAAGATAAATATGTTTGTAGCAATCTCTCATACTTGAGGTATCTAGTAAATAGTGGTTTTTACCTTTAGCTGCCCTGAAGCTTAAAGAGAAAAGGAATAGAAATGAAATCCTAGTATTATCAGAATTTTAAGAATTAAAGCCAGTAGAGGTTTTAATTTTAAGAATTAAAATTAAGAATTTTAAGAATTAAAGCCAGTAGAAAAAACCTCAGGAGCAGGAATGAGTTGTACTACAGAGAGGGCCTTTGTCATTTTAGAGTGGAGCATTTATGTCAACAGCATCTGTAAAGAGGCCAGCTCAAGATTTCATTCATCGTAAGGGAAAGAGCAGTCTGCAAGTCCAAAGAGTAACAAGAAGGTTGATGTTTAGGATGGCATGAGATGACTTCTGCAAGAAATAGCAGTAAATAACTGAAGTTTACAACAATAGAGTGTGAACTATACAGAAAATAAACTTAGTAGTTCTTGGAATGAATGATTGGTTCACACATATTTCAAGCTAAAAATATATATTGCTGTATTGACAGTTTCACCAAGAGCAACTTAGTTTTCTTTATAGGATTGTTGAGTTAATTTCAAGGACTACAGTCTGTGTGTTTGTGTGTGTCTGTGTGTGTCTTAGATTCCTAGTACTACCCTACACACTAAGGATACAATTGAACTAAACACACCATCCTTCAAAGAGCTCTTATGTTTAAGTTAACTATCCTGGAGAGTGAGGACCAGCCATACAGAGGAGAGAATGATGATAAGCAAGAGATGAGGTGTGGTTCCCAGTGGCACGATTAAGGATGATTTACATCCACCCCCTAGATTGTAACCTGACCGATGGCATATGTCTGAGTTAGAATCCAATTCAGGGGACAGTAGCCTGTTGTAAAAAGTTACTAATATTTACTATGGGTTTAACTTCTGGTAACGCTGCTGTTAATCCTCAGCGGCTGTATAACCAAATCACCACACAGAGACTGGGTTTTTAGTTAACCTAGAACACAATGCTGGGTAATATTTACTCCCTCCTAAACCTCCAAGCCCTCAGTTTCCTAACATTTAGATTTCCCACATTTTACTTGCTTTTTGTGAAATCTTAGGTCTGGTTCATGCTTTAAGTCCTCCAAGCTCTCTCCTCCCGCTCTGCTCTCCTCGTGCTCTCCTCGAGCTCCTCCTCCTTCTCGCCCCTTCCTGTTCTCTAGCTCCTCCCTTCTTTCCTGTCCTCTGGCTCCTCCCATTGCACAACATTGTATCTAGTTGCTTTATTTTGTCCTGTTTACACAAGAGTTGAGACAGGATGCTTATAGTGAGTATCACAATGCAATATCCAGATTGAAACCAGAGAGCTGGGGGTGGGGAAATCAGCATTTGAATTAACAAGGGTAAGGCATATACATTTTAAAAGAACATTATACCAACAGTAGACATCTGTCTTCACCTATGTAATGGGCTCCAAAGTACGATCTGATCCTAATTTCGCATGGCGTTATATCAGAGTTCAAAAACTTGATCTCTCTGTGTGTCTGTATGTGTGTGTATGAAAGGGTTTCATTTTTATGATATTTTTTTCTTTTTAAGAGATAGTTGTATGAACCATTACATCTCTCTGTTGCAGGATATTTGATCCCATTGTGAACCCCAAAATTGTAAACTGTAAAGCCTGTTTATTTCGTTTGGTTGAGCCCTAATACACACCTTTAATCCAAGAGCTGTTTGTATATAGAATCTAATAAAGTTAGATCCAAGAACTGTCTGCATTCTAAATCTAATAAAGTTGACCATAGGTCAAGAGGCAGTGCAAGAAACCAGCTGACAAGGATTAAAGAGTAGGAAGGACTCTGTGTTGAGGGGTATTAAGACAGCTTGGAGAAGAAGGAGCTTTAACTCAAGCTCTGGCTTTAGCTTAGGCTTCAGCTCCTCAGCTTTCTGGCTTTTTGGTGCTTTGAACTAGCAAGCCTCTGGCCTTAGGGTTTTTGGGCTTTTACTCCTGGACTGTAAGTTGAGCTAGTGAGCCTTTTGGGCTTTTCCATCCAGATCTGAGCTGAAAAGGAAGGTTAGCTGGTTACTTTCTCTGCCTTTCTGAGATAGCAGGTTTTCACCCCAGTACCTGGCTCCTGAGTCTATTGGTAAAATAGTATGATTGGGATTTTCATCTCTCAGTTATGCTTTTTTCTCTTTCTAAACAGTTAAATACATTTATTAACTATTAGCTATTCTTTGACTTGTAAAAATCCTTGTTTGTATGAGAATGCTACCATACATGCAGAACACTGACTTGAAACTTCATTGAAGCCAGCCGGATGATGACCATAGATGGAACAGAACGGTTTAATTAAATGGAGCGATAAGATACGGAATTGACAACACTCCATGATACTGAGACTTTCTTTGACATTTCTTTCTTTCTAGGCAGAATGGCAAATGCAGACTTGGTGAAGTATGGTTTGGCTGATGTGGTAGAAAATCCTGGTATCATCACCGATATAGGGATGAAGGCAGTCAATGAAGTTTTTTCCTGTATCAAATATCTGGCAATTTATAACTGTCCCCATCTACACAACCCATACAATTGGATTTCAGGTACTGTAAACTTAGAAATACCACTAGGTTTTCTGACAGTGAAATAACATGTCCTTTATGATTATATTTCTAATGTAGATATTTTATATACATATATCTTATGTGGCATGTTCGTACAAGTTCTGAGAACCATCATTCAGTCATCTGGAAATACGTTCATTGCCTTTCAATTTTTAAAGCTCTTAGCATAGAATTTTGCACTGTACCTGTTAGATTTAAGTGCCCTGATCTTCACGTAAGATTAAGAGTCACTGCCCACAACCTAAGATATTATTGTTTCCTTTGAGAATTACCTTCACATCATGTGATAAGAACCTTACTTATGTGACATATTAAACTCTAACCTGAAGTGAAAGCTTTTATTGACAGAGGTCCTGTTTCATTTCAACCTCTCCTGCCTACCACTATCATGTATAGGAGTGACTTTTGTACTTGTTCGTTTTCTTTATGGCACAAGTTCATTTTCTCCTGAAAGAGTAATGCTGTTTATTTTAAAAACATTTAACTGTGTTCACAAGGCCTTAAATAGATCAGCAATTAGAGGATGAGTTTCTTGTGATGCCTATTTTAGCCAAACAAAGCCTGTTGTGAATACCCACAACCCTTGACCTCTGCTGTCACAGCAGTTGCCAAAAATCTGCACCTCCCTACAGAGCTGCTGTCAGGACTGTACAGTGCTCTTGAGCCTCCTCTGAGACTGCTTGCCCGAATGGCTATACCTCACCAATCAGTGGCCCACATGACCCAACATGTTACTGGAAATTAGGAATTTTAGTGGATAGCAGGTATAGATCACTTAAAAAAATAACATTTATTGGGTTTTTGGTTTGTTTTTCTTAAATACAGAAGAGTAAAAAGAAGAAAACAAAAAATGGCTTATAATCCCATCACTCAGAACTCCTGTTAACACTTAAATTAAAGTAACACATGCACTTGATAAATTTCAGACAGTGCAGAAAGGTACAAAATGAAAAGTCTCCTCTTCTCAAGGTAACCATCATCAACAGTTTCTTATATATTCTTCTGGACAAATTACTTTGTGCATATTACATCCTATACAGATAGAGCATTGAAAGTGATGTATAGACAGATGGATCTTCCGATGTGTCCACTGTCTTGTGCCTTCTTTTTCGTACTGAGTATGTTCGGGAGAGCGCTCCATCTCAGCAAGCATAGAGCTCTTCTCATTCTGTCAAAGCAGGTGCATCCGTTCCACTAAGTGAATGTGCCATGCTTGCTTTACCCAGTGTCCTGTTGCTGAAAGGCATGTAGGCTGAGGAAGAGATCACAGCTAAATCAGGGCCACCTTAGTATCACATCAGTGTTCCTGGGCCATGTGTTTCTCACAGTAAAATTAGCTGTGGAACCATCATATTAGGGAGGCATCAAGCTTTAAAGACCATGCAGGGAAAGGTTACTCAGAGGAAAAGGATTGGAAAGTCTTGGGATCTGTAACAAAAGTTCATCAGTTACTTGGGCACAGTGCTAAGCACATTCTCTGTCGTGTCACTTTCAACAGACCACTCCAGATGGACGCGACTGGTTGATATCAACCTGGTGCGCTGCCATGCTTTGAAGCTGGATTCTTTTGGCCAGTTTGTTGAATTATTGCCCAGCCTGGAGTTTATTTCGCTAGACCAGATGTTTCGTGAGCCACCCAAGGTAAATCACAATTGAAAATTTTTGTTTCTTGAGTTTTTTTTTTGTTGTTGTTGTTGTGTTGTTTTGTTTTGACCTGTTTTGATTCAGGGAAGAAAGCAAAACAGTGTGTGGTGTTTATTTCTCCATAATAAATGTGGCTTTATGCTGTTACTGTATTTTTTTAAGTTTCAACTTCAGTGAAGGCATAACATCTGTAACAATGGATGGCCTCTTGTTAATTATCAATGAGTGTTAAGGGTTCTTCAGAGAAGGGAAGGCAAGGATGCTGCCTCTGTTTTGTAAGTTACAGGTGAGATAGAGGTGAAGCTGTGAGTCTGAGTCAGGACAGAGGTTTCTCTAAGGTGTTACGGCTTAGGGCAGGAACTCAAGTCCATGGAGTAGGGATTTACTTGAAATGTTTTACTTTGCTGCCATGTCCTAATAAGTTATATCTTGAACAATCCAAGGTTGCCCAGTTGTACAAAATGTTATTTTACAACTGTCTCGCCAGCAGAACTCTATTCATGCTAATCTGTGCTATGTGGTTTTATTCTTAGTGTTGAAACAGTTTGTTATAATAGGAAAAGCATAGGACTTGAGGTCACAGAACCTGTTTTCAGTTCCCAGTTAAACCACCTTCTGGTCATGTGCTGCCACACTTATCTCCCAGTATGCACCTGATACCTGTAAATCAGGCTAGTCATGCTTTATCTTGCTTGAAATGTGAGTCTGAAATGAGATCTTTATACATTTCAAAGCATTTCATTTCTTAAGTTGTATTTTTAAATACTAGTCCTATGTAAAGATGAAATGAAGGTTACTAATGAGGTATTCGGTAGTAACACAAATTAATAAGCACATGGTTTTTGTTTTGGCCCAGGGCTGTGCTCGAGTTGGTCTAAGTGCAGGAACTGGAATTGGGGTTTCCTCGGCACTTGTTAGCAACCAGAATTCCAACAATGACAATGATAATGCCCAGAATAATAACGCCAACCTCCATGACAATAATCACCATCACCCAGATGATTCAGATGAGGACAATGACTTTCGTCCAGACCTACAGCCCGGAGAGCAGCAGTTTGCAGCTGATGGTAACTCAGGTCTTTCATGAACTCCAGATACAAATGAATTTTGCTTTGGTTTCTCTGATCCTATCTTTTTGCTTTTCTTTTCTTTTCTTCTTCTTCTTCTTCTCTTCCTCTTCCTCCTCCTGCTCCTCCCTCCTCCTCCCTCCTCCATCCTTCTTCTTTCTTCTCCTCCTCCTCCACCACCACCTCCTTCTCTTTTTACTTTTTGAGCTTGTCACCCTTTGTCCACACACAGCAATCTATGAGAGAATTCAGAGAGTGGGAAAGATGGATGAATACTGGGAATTAGGGTATATTGATCGCATTAGAGGCCTAATTTAAATGAGTTTCAATGCTGAGGGTTGTGGCAAAGCAGCCTCTTGAACTACTTAGGTAAAAAAGAATTGAGTACCAAGTGCATGCATGGGCATGTTTCACATACCTTTATTCTGTGAGTCCTCACAGCTGTGCAGCAGATAAAATACACACGCTAATTGCAACCTTTGATATTTCAACTCTGTAATTACCTACCCAATTCTTTAATAGTTACTGAGCAGCTGCCGTGTGCCAACCTATGTACCAGAAGATTCTCTCTACATAGCCTTCTGCTAATGAGTAAGAAGCTGAAATGATTTCTAGGAGCCTTTCTAGTTTCTCAGTTGATCCTTCAAAACTAGAAAGATTATTCCACTAGCCATCTTTGTCTTTCTTTTGTGTATTCTCTTAGACATTATAACTAATAATGAATAGAGTGTTCTGATCCTGTGGAATGACTTTTAATTGAAGGCATCCAGTGAACACAGATGTCCTAACCAGAGAATCACCTCTATACTTTTTTCTTTTCTTTTCTTTTCTTTTTTTTTTTTTTTCAGCAAGTCATTAAACTGACTCCCAAGCCAGGTGGTCAATTGATCATTCTGTGTGCTTCTACCTTCCTGAGATATTTTCTTCTCTGGGTGACTCTGTAGCCATTCACCTGATTTTAGCTTCAACCTCATTTAGCATTCCTCCTCAGTTTCTTCTCCTCCCCTCTTATCTTCTATTCATTGTCATTCAGAGTAGTATCATTAGTGCCAAATATATATTGAACCCTAAATCTTTTTCTAGCCTTGAACTTTCCACTCTTTTAAAGTAAATGAGGCCATGTATGGCTCTAAGGTTTGTTCTTTTCACATATGGACTTCTAGACATTGCAAGCTTAGAGTCAAATCATTCTCTTGACGTGAACCCCAATAGATACAACAGAGTATAGAGCCAGCGGGTTTAAAGATGAGGGAAAGAAGTCTGAACTGAGTATTGTCCATTTGATATATCCAGGACAGTCATGTTCCAACAGTCATACCATATGCAGGTCACAGACACCATAAAAAAAAAAAAAAAAAAGGCTTGAAAGACAAATCATCTCTGGGAAGTTCTTACAACTGTAATGCAAAACTGCAAATCCTGTGAACCCAATTGTGATAGATTACAATGGAAGATTATGTGCCCACAGCTCAGTACAGAGGAAAGAATACCTTTTGTTGCAGAGTCTCATCATTGTATTCAGTGCTGCTATTGTTCTGACTCAAGCAGAGATCAGTCGAAGATTTTGGGGACGTAGGATATTGCTAGAGTAAGGGTCATAAATACTGCCTTAAGAGATTTTGCACTTAATTTTGTAAACAATTGATGAAGTCAGCCATTAGTAGTAGTTGTAAATTGAAGCTTATTGGTCTTAAGGTTTCATGAGACTTATTCTTTGGAATAATGTGAGAATAAAAACACATGTTCTCTTTTGTTAATAGGAACTAGGTATAGTAAACACTGAAAAACATCAAGCATTTAAATGCCATTAAATATTAGAAACTGTGTAGAGTTTATTAATGGTCCTTGGCATACATTAGTCAATAAATGACAACCTAACCTCTAGAAAGTGCATGAGAAAGATAGAACTTGAGTTTGAACCCCTAATATGGCCTGGTTAAGACAACAGGTACCACAAGGCTCATTGTTCATGAGATGATCATCGTCTTCCAGCAAATGCTGTAGGGGAGACCTCATCCTGCCATCCTTGGTAATACCTCAGGGATAAATAAGGTCATTTCAACTGTGACCTTTTTCCCTGCTTTTATCTTACATTGGTTGATGCAATAATCCTTTCCCATCTGTGGTTTTCTTTTCTGTGGATTAGCTGGACATGTCTTCCTGAAGCAGTTACAAGCTGCTTTTCTAAAATCAGGCCTCGTAATGACTAGAAGTTGTATCCTCAGTACTGCCACAGTTTCACATGCATTGTGGGTTTTAGGTTTTCTATAGTTTTCATCTTATTTTTATTTAAGCGTTGAATGATATGGAAGACATGGTGCAGGAAGATGGAGAGGTGGTAGCCGAGAGTGGAAGTGATATGCCAGCTCATAATCAGGGAATTCTTCCTGTGGATGCTGACGAGGAACAAGCAGGTAATCATCACTCTACAGCCATCATTCTGGAAACTAGAGCCTGAGTCTAATGGAAGATGGGAAGTACTAAGAACAAGTACTGATGTGTTATCTGCTATTCACTATTGGGAATTGTTAGGAACCATTGCTTTTGCAGGGGAGTGCTTTCTTTTGTTGTTGTTGTTTTTTTTTTTTTTTTTTTTTTTTTTGGTTTGTTTATTTACTTTTTGGTGTTTCAAGACACGGTTTCTCTGTGTAACAGCCCTAGATGTCTTGGACTCACTTTGTAGACCAGACTGGCCATGAACTTACAGAGATCTGCTTGCCTCTGCCTCCTTGAGTGTTGTGTGGGCCACCGGTCCCAGCTCCTTATGCATCTATATTTTAGGAGTGTTTTTGGTTTAGTTTTTTTTTTTGTTTTTGTTTTTGTTTTCTTTTTTGGTATTTTTCCCCCTTTGTAACTTTGGCTAACAACCTTTTTTTTTTTTTTTTTTTTTTTTTTGTATGTCTCATATGTGGATGTGGTAAAAGAAAATACTCAGACTGTTGATGAAAAATAACCTGATTAAATACTCTTCTGTCTGTATGAGCAATGTTCAGTGGACACAGCAGGCTGTGTGTGTGTGTGTGTGTGTGTGTGTGTGTTGTGTGTTGTGTGTGTGTATAAGTTAAGAAATCATAAATGTGAGAGGTTGGCAGAGAGGGGTGTGAATGATGGAGTACAGAACTCATTTATGAAAGCCTCAAGAACTTTTTTTTTTAATTTAAATTTTGTAAAAAAGGTATTTTTACTCTGTCCTCATTTCATAGGGGAGGAGGAGCAAGGCAGAGGCTCATCAGGGTTAATGTTTAGACTAAAGTGTAGTCTCTGACACCAATGGCAGGCTAATGCCATAGGCATTTAAATGACCTTGAGCAGCTCTTTGCTTTATGACTGGAAACCGTTTTTCAGAGCCAAGTGATGTGCTCAGCACTGCTTGAGAATGACAGGGTACAGTTGAGATTAGAATGCGGCACTGTCCTTCCTGGCACTAGCATGATACCTTGGTAAGTGTCTCACGGATGAGTCGCTTACCAGCAGACTTACTGAGTGTCAGCCTTGCCAGGCTGTGTACAGTGTGACACAGAAAGGCAGGCAGGAGTCCTGCAGCTAGTGCTTTATCAGCTGTGCTAGTGTTAGTCAGTTGTTAGGATTGGGTGGGAAGAGTTGAGGGTCTCAAGTGCTACCAAGCAGATAGTGCATGCTGTACACTAGTCCCTATTCACCACCAAAGTGTAGCACGTTCCTCAAGAGAGGCCTGCACTCACCACTGCCTAAGTAAGCATTCTGAGGTTTATCTTCTTTGCTGTGGCTTAAATATTTGCAAAAATAAGAAATTCTGTCTCTTAGTCTTTAAAAATATTGCAACTGTTACTTTGATTATATTAGGATGATGTATTACGCTTTCTGAAATAGTGAAATTGAGACAGATTTTTTGTTGTTGTTGTTCTGTTTTCGTTTTTTGAGACATAGTTTCTCTGTGTAGCCTTGGCTGTCTTGGACTCACTTTGTGACCAGGCTGTCCTCAAACTCACAGAGATCCGCCTGCCTCTGCCCCCCGCCCCAAGTGCTGGGGTAAAGGTGTGCACCACCACACCTGGCAGACATGTTTTAATCTGCCTCTAGAAATGCGTATCAGTTGTCTTTCCAGTCAAACTTAATGTTGTCATAGTGGCTTTAGCTTGTTAAAATGCGTTCACTAAAGTAAGTGACAGAGACTGCCCTGTGGGAAGCATCTCTATGGCAACAGATCTCTGAAGTAGTACTTTCTGTGTGAGTTTTTCTTGAGCAAAAAGTATTCTTAGTCTTGTGCTTTTTGTTCTAGGACCTAGTGGTCTACAACGTGTGGTAAAACCTACCCCAGTTACTGTTCATGATTCAGAGAGCGATGATGAAGAAGACAGCCTAGAACTCCAAGAAGTCTGGATTCCTAAGAATGGTGCCCGGCGTTATTCAGAACGGGAAGAAAAAAACGGAGAGTCGGTGCAGTCCAGGGAAATGGCGGGTGAGAGGATGCCCAACTCTGGCTTGTTAGTGGGAGGCATCAAAACTGCCTCACTGGGCCTCCTAATGTGTCTCTACTGTAGCTTACAGTGCAGGTGACACATTATGACGTGTGCTAGGAAGCAAGAAACAAGCAGGAGAGTGGGCAGTAGTGCTGTGGATGAGTAGGAAGTGAGATGTGGGAGGGGCCGTCAGCTCAAGGCATCTTTCAGTGGGGCTTTCGGTAGCTGTGGTGTCAGGTTGTCAGTGGTCAGCAACAGACCTTGGTTTTTGGGAGGATTGTAGGTTAGTATTAAGGGGAGAGATAGGAAAGTCCCTCTCCACTGACGCTCTGTCCACTTGTAGTCTGACTATGATGGCTGCTGCAGTACTCGAGGGAGTCCTAAAATGCAGAAATGTATGGTTTTCCTTTGTGTATGTGGGTTTTAGGTGGTGCTAGGCCTTTAGCGTGTTAGGAAGCACTCTGCCACCGAACTATGTCTCCAGTTCCTCAAAGTCTGTTTTTGTTTTGTTTTGTTTTGTTTTAATAATTTCCTGGCTTTCCTTTAATCCCAGACAGCCGCTTAGTGTATTTGCCTTACTAAGAAACTAGTTCTTCTCTTAGGTTCCCAGCTCTTCCTTACTTTGCTTTTCCCCTCAGTTCTCAGAATCATATACTCACCACTGTTACCGAAGGATACCTCTTTTAAATTGTCTTTACTTTTTCTGAACACCTGCTCATTTTCCTCTTTACTCCTTAATGTGTTTGAACGTTCAGTACAGTTAACACTGTACCTGAATTATATATAATCTTCATTTTGAAAAACTCAGGTTTTTTTTTGGACTTGGAATAATTTACTAACCACTGACTGATTATTCAATTTTTAGTTCACTCCTTTTTAAATTCAAATAATATATTTGAAAAGAATATAGTTGAAAAGAAGCTTCATGGAAACTAAAATTTAGGGTGAAATGTGACCATCTTGACTAACTCATAATTTTTCCTAGAAAATTTGGTTTCTATATCAGGCAGCTAAAGTATATGCTGGCCAGAAACCTACCTTGTTTGCTTGCTCCATTTTGTATTCATGAAGCCTTGGTGTGCCGTAGGGGCTTTGTAGGTGCTGAGAAGGATCACAGCATGCATTAAGTCACAGTCTGTCTGTCCTTCAGAGTCTTTAGTCCAGGTGAAGTCAGGTAGAAAGCTTGGATCACACTGTTGCAGGTGTTACTATGGCAGCTTTAGGGTGTGTCACTCCCAGGGATTGCACAGAGCTCCAGGCCCTCGGGTGGTGAGGCTGTGCTGTATTGAGGGAAACGTTGGAACTGGGGGCAGAGTGCAGGTAGATGGGGCTGGATGTGCACTTAGTTTTGAATGAGATCATGGTGGGCACTAATAGGCAAGTTGGAACTATTCAGGGAAGCACTGAGATGGTTGTAAAGTTCTGTAGCAGCCAAGAATCCAGTTAGGAAAACTGCACATTGTCTCCTTTTCATATTTATGCTTGCTTTTCATCCAGAATTTGTACTGAAATCTTGTCTTTCCTCTGGCCATTCTTTTTTTTTTATAAGCAGTAAGTGGAAAAGGCAAGACTCCACTTCGAAAGAGATACAGCTCCCACCAGATGGGCCAGTTGAAGCAGTCTCCCCTGGAGGAGAGCAGCTGTGAGAAAGGCTGCCAGGTCACCAGCGAGCAGATCAAGGCCGACATGAAAGCAGCTAGGGACATTCCTGAAAAGAAAAAACACAAGGATGTGGATCCCAGCTGCAGGAGCACGGCCGCCAGCGCAGTGGGAAACTCCAGCTCCCCCAGCACTGCTCCTCAGAGCCCCGACTTTGCAAGGACGGTGACCAGCCCTGCAGAAGTGCATGTGTCCAGGCAGTGTGTCTGCTCCCCGAGTGGCTCAGAGGACTCTGAGGCCATGGATGAGGGAGATGCAGAAAGCGCTGTCTGCCCCAGATGCTGCTGCCGCAGGTCCCAGGAATCCCAAAGGAGAACTAGCAGGTGCTCTGATGAGGAACGTCCTTCAACCAGCCGAGCCTGTGTTGTGAATGGCCCGGATGGTACGAGATCCGCCTTTTCCTTTAGGACTCTGCCTCAAGGGGGGTCTTCAGGCCCAGCACATGATGAGAGGACTAATGGGAGTGGCTGTGGGGCTACAGGTGAGGACAGGAGAGGGAGCTCCCAGCCTGAGAGTTGTGACGTGCAGTCTAATGAAGACTACCCTCGGAGGCCCCTAACCAGGGCCAGGAGCAGACTGTCCCATGTACCGCTGATATCTGAGTCAGGTATGGCAATGCTCCCAGGACTAGCAACTACAGCACAGGGCTGGAGAGTGGCCCGAGCTTGTTTCATGAGCTTTCTTATAAAAAGCTAATGTATGGTAAATGGGAGTTCTGTTTATCACAGAAACTTTTAAATAATTTTTAAAAAGTGTTTTGGTGGAAGGGGGTGTAAAATACATTTGATTCAGAAAACTCAGAATCATTTCACCTTTAAGAAAAGTTAAACCATGTATATTTGCCCTGGATTCCCCATAGAAGAATGCTGCTCCACCCCTCATGTAGGACGCCTTGGGGAAGACCTAGTGCTTAGGGAAAGATAGGAGCATGAGGAAGCTGGGCTGGTGAGGTCTCCTGTGCATTCCTGGTTCTGCTTCTGTGGGGTTTAGTGATTGTTTTTTGTTTTTCTGAAATCTGTTTTGCTTCCAGCTAGGTTTGGCAGGAGATAAGCAGGTAAGTAATTAGTTTTCCTCAGATTATTTGGTTGAAGGTCCATGCACACACACACATACACAGGCACGCACACGTGCACACGCATACCAGTTCATTTCATTGATATGTTTATAGTGTATGTGCTGGGACATTGGTTTGAAATGAATGGAACACATTTCTTAATCTCAGTTACGTTTCTGTTATAAGGTGATCCCTCTTGCCTTTATTAAATTACTAATGAATATCAGGAGATAGTAATGGATTTTAATTTTGTTTTAAGCATCTCAATTTTAAAATCTTAAAACTATTCCCACAACAGAGGGAGGGCCTATTTTTTCATGTACTAAATAAGCTGAATTCATGAGGCATTAAGCCCACAAAAGTAGTACAAGACTTAACTATTTGCAGATATCTATAGTGACATCGGTTCTATAAAACATACGTTGTATTTGAAGATACATTATGATTTGTAAACTGGGGTTTTGTTATATAGCAAAATTACTTTTTCCAGTTTGAATTTTAGATGTTTTGTGATTCTTTTTAAAAAATATATGGGAAAGTACATGTGATATGAAATGGTATCATTTTGAAGTGTACAGCTACCTGAACAACACTAGGAATAGTCAGATCTGCTCCTCCCACCGGCAGGCATTCAACTTCTTTATCGTCCTGAATCTGAACTTCAGCCCTGCGCTATGAGACCTTTAGTTGCCTGGGTTTCATCTCCATGACGTCTGATGTACAAGCTTTCCTTACTCTGTGAAAGGCCTGCCCTCATATGTTCTAGAGAAACCGTCTTCTCATTTTATTAAATGCCTCTGCTTATTTCTTCTTCAGTTATGTCAAGAATTTGGAAAACTTTAAGCTGACTGAAAGCACTATCTTTCCAGCATTCAGTCCCATTTAAAAGTGTTGTATATGTCCAGTTATTTGGTATCTGTCTCAGTGAAATTTTATAGTTGATTTTAGAAGATTTTTTTTTAACATAAACCATTTATATTAACTGTTGTGCTTTAAGGTTCTCATGTTTTTGCCTTGGGTTTTTCTTATCCCTTTTATAGTTTTGTTCTTATCTGTCTCATGGCCTGACTTCTTCTTTTTTTTTCCATAGGTTAAGTAATTCCCTGGATTAAAAATAAGAAAAATCTTACTTTAGACTTTCTACTGTTTTCCTGCATAAATTAGTTCCCAATATTGTTAAAATATCATGCAAATGTCCAATTTACTTTTAATAAGTTTGTCTGGGAAGAAAAGAAATCAGTACTTTCTAAAAGTATTATTTTAGTATTATCTTGGTCTCTTGGGAAGGAAAATTATTTGAGTAATTTGCAGATTATTTTAAAGCTAACATGTCAATTAAAGCCACTCTCTTTCAACAACATTAAAGACAGAAATATACCTAATACATGAATGAATTTGGTTGTTAGGGAAATTTTTAATCAGTTCAGAAGAACATTTAAATTGTTCAGTTTTTTTTTTGTTTGTTTGTTTTTGTTATTTAACTTAGGGCCTTGTGGCGTGGAAAAGGTATATTAGAAGTTAATAGAGTTACTTTTGTGTGATTTCCGGTTTTTGAAATTAATGGTTGTAAGGTTTTTTTTAAATCCTCATTTTATTTATGAAACACATTATCAAAGCACCTAATGTAGTGAAAAAAAACCACATTGAAGTAGTTCTCATAGTTATCATGCTCTTTCCTTGGCTCTCTGAACCAAGGTGTGCCCACTGCTCTCATGTTGTTGTGTGTCAAAAATGAGGACAAGGCTGAGCACCGGGGAGCGCACACCTGCAATCCTGGCATTCTGGGAGGCAGAAGAAGGCAGATCTCTCTGAGTCTAGGGCAGCCAAGACTACACAGACAAACCCTGTCTCGCAAAACCAGAACAAACAAAAAAGTAAAGATAAGACTTTCAATATCTTAATTGATTTAATAGACTGTGTAGGTTTAAGCTTAGATAGGAATTCACTTGTTCTTATAATTAAATTATAACATTTTAGTAAAATACTAGTAAATTGAGGTAAAGCCTTACTGACAAATACTGTAGGCCTGGTAACGTAGTGACTCAAGCCAAATTGAGTGGGTGTGGCTCCTGCTACCCACTTACCACCTCGGCAAGCTATTTTACCTTCTCATGACTCAGTTTCCTCATATACTTGGTGAGGAAAATTTTAAAAATCAATTAATTTGAGTACTGTTGTAAGAAATGAGCTAATGCAGGTAAAAGCCTTAAGCAGTGCAGGACACACAGGAAGCATTTAGCACGTATTTCTTTTGTCTGTGTACCTGCAGTGTTGAATGCCAAGGTTTTCAGTCGGTGTTCATATTAATTCATATATGGCTAGCGCTGAAGAAAAGTTGCTGCCTTTAAGAAATTTTGAGTTTAAATATGGAGACAGATATATTGGAAATTATAGAACAATACATAATAGTTGAAGTTGCAAATCAATTTGTTAGATGATTGGCTAGGATGGGTCATCTTTCAAACCCTGAAGGCACAAGAGATGTTCTGAACAGAAAGAGCTGGAGTGATTAATGGTTTCAGCCATAGGTAACAGGAGATAATTGAGGATTACAGTGAGAACAGGTGTAGCTGAGGCATTTACCCCCAGTGTCAGGAACTGAAACGTATTCACTAAGCAGCAGTTTCTGTAGTGGGGCAGTCATGAGTTTAATTCAGCAAAGGTATCTAAAATGTGTTGAGTCACAGGGTAACGCCAACATAGATGAGGTTTGGGAGTTGCATGCTGAATGGGGTGCTTAAGGTAGGAGAGGTGATCATGACTCAGAGCAACCTTTTAGAGACACCTCCTACCTATTTCAACAACCACGTTGAGACTTGGGAGTCGTCATGGAGTTTTCATTGTGTGACTGAGAATGCTCTGTGGGAGGAAGCAAAGAAGGGTAAAATTTGGATTTTTTTTTTCCTTTTATAGAAGTTGCCAAAACAAAGCCATGTCATGCCATGAAACGGAAGCGCACCGCAGATAAGTCTACCAGCACCAGCGACCCTGTGATTGAGGATGACCATGTACAGGTAGAGAGGAAGGCTCATTTCTCAGGCCAGCCCTGTTCAGGCAAAGAAACCAAAGTTTCCATCTCTCTAGACTTCCCATATTCTAAAGAGAATGTTTGGTTAACAGCTTCGAGGTTGTCACAGAGAAGACTTTGACCCCTAAGGAAAAGAAAGCACTGGGAAGATACACTCACTTGTAACTTTTTAAACTCTTACCATTATAGGTTCTTGTATTAAAATCCAAAAATCTTGTTGGAGTCACAATGACCAATTGTGGAATCACAGATTTAGTGCTGAAAGACTGCCCCAAGATGATGTTCATCCATGGTATGTATTTGGGGTTGTATTATGTAAGAACATCATGAATCCTTTATAAAATTAAGGCCAAAACAGTTGATGTAGGCAGCAACCCCAGCTACCCAGAAGACTGGGGCTGGAGGATTTCAAATTTGAAGCCAACTTGTACCATGTACTAAGACCTAATCAAAAAATTAAAAGTTAAGAATTAAAATATGATTGTGTGTTGTACATTCAGAAATTTATACATTACGTACACAACACAGTACAAGGTATGAATGCTAGAAGACAAGTGATTCACACCTGTAATCTTAGCACTTAAGAGGCTGTAAGCAGGATTGCTGTGAAGCCAGTGCCTGCCTGGGCCAGAGAGCAAGACCATCTTCAAGGAAACATCCAGCTGATACCCTTTTCTGTAATATTAGTATTGCAGGAATATTGTTAAATTTTTCGTTTCCTGTAGTACTGGTGATAAGCAAAGAAATTCCATTAAAATTCATCTTCCAAACAGGTCATAAAACTAGGAGAATAGAAAAAGGACAGATAAGACCCTCTCTCCTGAAGATGTCAGACGCTTCATACTGAAAAATTTTGAAATTTTTTGTCTGTTTTATTTCACCCGATAAGGTTTTTGCCACAGAATATCTGATCAAGTCACTACCTCCTTTTAGAGTTTCTTCTTGATACAGAAAGCTCTGAAGGCAAAGGCATGCATCAGGGTTGTCCTTCCATGTTAACTGTTGCTTAGGACTCCACCCTCTGCCCCTGGGCAGCTAAAGGGACTTCTAGATGCTCCCTTAGCGATCTCATTCTCTTAGCAAGGAAGCATGTTTTTGTTTTTGTTTTTAATTACAATTTATTCACTTTGTATTCCTGGCTATAGCCCCCTCCCTTGTCCCCTTCCAATCCTTCCTTCCTTCCCTCTTCTCCCATGCCTCTCCCATAGTCCACTGTTACAGGAGGTCCTCCTCCCCTTCCATCTGACCCTAGCCTATCAGGTCTCTTCAGGACTGGCTGTATTGTCAAGGAAGCACTTCTTAAATAGAGACTGGCTTAACTGCTCTGCTGTGCTTCACCAGATGATTCTCCCTATGTTCCTAGTTCTTAGCCTGCTGTTAGATCATGTGGCCTCAGGTCCACCTTCTGCCCTTTAAACCAAGTTGATCAATTCAGTTTGTCCTGAGATACAAGATCTTAGATAAGTAGTTCAATCTACAGATAACAACTAAGGTTATGGCAGACGGAATGCCGAAATGAGTTAGATCTAACCTTAACTATGTCTGGTTTCACAGCACAGAGCCATCAGATCCATATAACCACCTGGTTTTCTCTCTTCTTTATTTCTGTCTAATTCCTCCTTTCTCCACGTGACAGAGGAAACAGTGCTCCTGAAGGCAGGAAGCTGGCAATGTTTAGACATGGAAGTTAGCTCCAGGGTCGCATTCTCCTGGACATGATGATGTTTGGGCTGAGGCTCTTATAGAAGATGCCTTTATGAAAAGTTTTTGTGACGTGTTAATTGCATCCACTTGATTCTCTCTGAAACTGAACAAGGCAGTTTAAAATAAGGAAAGAGGAGTGCTAGAGATGTAGTTGGTAATCTAGAGTAGTAAAGATCGTGTGCTGAGAAGCAGGAACTCCTCTCTCTGACCTCCTGTTTGCTGTGTTGAACAAGAACAACCATCATGTTTTTGATAACCTTTTCAGTAGATCTTTGACAGTGCTGAAATGTCTAGCCACAGACTTTAGAATCCACATATTTCTGGGCCTTTTCTCAAGATTGTTTCTATATTTGTGACAGGAGTTAAAATTAACTGTTCAATTCCTATCATTAATACCAGGTAATATTTGTAAATTTTTCCAGGTATGACCTTTAACATACATAGTCATGTCACATTCGATAAACTTGATTATTAAATGTTTCCTGGGCAGTTTCAGCTGGGAAGTTCTTGTCTTTAGCAGGCAACATTCGAAAGAAGAGGGGCCATGATATTCCTTTAGCATGAGGACAGCTGGCTCCTTCTGAGCTGATTCATGTTGTCAGAGCTCACTCAACTGCTGTGGATGACCAGCACGGTACCTGTGTTTACAAGCACAGTGCCTGTGCCTGTTTTTCAGAGATGCTTCTAGAATGTGCTGTGTACTCTTGTATACATTATTTATAGAGCTTATTATTTTATTTTATAGCTACCAGGTGCAGGGTACTGAAACATTTAAAGGTAGAAAATGCACCGATTGTAAACCGATTTGACTATGCACAATGCAAGAAACTAAATATGGATCAGGTACTAGACCAAATACTGAAGATGCCGCCAGAGAGGAACCGCATCATCTACCTGCGCCCCATGCAGCAGGTAACAAGTGCTGCTTTTTATGAAAGAATACACAGTGTGCCGATATTTGTTGACTTAATCCCTTTTGTTCAACCATCAATAATGATTCTTTAAAATCTGGAATTTCTATAGCCGAGCCAAATTGTCTTGCCAATATTGTTTGTTAATGCTTTTCTACTAGACCTTTAGGGACTCTTGGCGATTACACAGGACTCATGCAGCAGAGTGGAAGTTGCCTGTTGACAAGCATATGCTCAGACCACAGACCCCTGTTCAGATTGTGCTGTGACTTAGAACAAGTTCTTTAATTTTTGTCTCATGATTTCTTAGATGTAAAATTAGAATCCTATACTTACAGTGCTGGAACAGATGATATACTAGGACAGTTGCTGGCATACTGTAAGCAATAGTATGATAACTAATTATTTTTAAAAGTTAAGTGTGTATGTAGGATGATGTTTCTTGTCAAAAGTAAACATTAAACAACTTCTGGATTCTGAGAGTGAGGCCCCCAAATAAGTTCATCAAATTCTTAAATGTCTTAATCTTAAAACTGGCTATCATGCTTACAACTAAACAACATTATTCTTCCTTCAGGAAGGTTTTCTTTTTATACAGGAATTAAACACATGCTCCACTGAAAGCAGGGTGATACTGCAAAGCTGTCCTGCCAACACAAAATCCACAAAGAGGCCCGAAACATGTTGTCCTTAAAAGTTAGCAATTGTTCCAATGAAACCAACTTGTGCTCACCATGAGTTCTGTAATTCAGCCTGCAATGAAACCTGTTAAGAACATCCTCAGAGGATATGGAGTTGACAGAGACAAGCTACCTGAATCAGCTCTCTTTGACTTAACAGCTACTTACAGAGCAGTGGGGGAGAAATTGCTGAGCCTGCTGTGCAGAGAATTTGCTAAAGCTTAATCCAAACATGGCAAGCTGTACTCTGGGGACAGAGCTATAATTAATTTGATTTTCAAATCAACCAGGAGTTTCAAAACTATCTAATAGACACGTCTCAGACTTAATCTTAGTCCAAAGACCTTTTTCTGTTGTCTTCCCTAGGTAGATACACTAACTCTGGAGCAGAAGCTATTTAGTGGTCCCTACCCCTATCACATTTGTATTATCCACGAGTTCAGCAATCCCCCCAACGTGCGGAACAAGGTGCGCATTCGCAACTGGATGGACACCATAGCCAACATCAATCAGTAAGTGACTGTGCCCCTTCTGTGAAGTCTTTCCCCATCATTTCTTCTATTGGATGCTCCTAGGAGCAAATCCAAATTTTTTATTTTAAATGATTCTAATTGGGCTTATAAAAAAAAAAAACTGATGAAACAAAATTTCAAACTTAAAAGCATATGTACATTTATGTAGATTTTATTCGAACTTAGAGAAAAAATTATTAGGAACTGCAGGCATGTTTTATGTTGTTTCTCCAGTCCTGGAGGATAGAAACGAAGATAGTGACAGTCTCGTGCTTCACTTTTCAGAAAATTGTTGTTTTTTAATCATACAAACATTGTACTAGTTACCCTTAATGTACAACTTATTTGCTCAGTGACTTCCCTTTTTCTTTCCTTAATGTGATTTGAAAGATAATAAAGAATGTAGCGTAGACCTGGTTAGACTTGTTCTCAAGTTGGAGCGACCGGAGGCTGCCAGAGAGTCATCGTTCCCCCTGAGACAGTTGGTGGGCTGAGTAGTCAGGCAGTGACTGTCTACCAGCATTCTTCTCTCAGTCATAAATACTTGATTTTCTTCCTGTTGCCTTAAGAGAGCTCATTAAATATGAATTCTTCCTGGAAGCCACTCGAACTGAAGAAGATTTAAAGAAGTACCCTAAGTACCCCTGGGGGAGAGAAATCTACACTTTAGAGGGTAAGAACTTACCTAGATTAGAGGACTAAATTGTAAGCTTGTGCCCTGGGTGGGAGGGGCAGGCCGAGGGGAGGTAGAGTGTCTCAGAAGTCGTGAGGCCAATGAGAGGTTTGCACCCCTGCAAGAGGCAGAAGCTAGATACATAGGTGGTCTGTGTGTTTATCTTCACCATCCCTAGCATAAGCAGAATCTGTTGACATGTAAAAGGTAGATAAAAATTAAGAATTATGATGGCTAGAAATAACTTTGAAGGCCGCTGGCTCCGTCTCTGTACTAGCTATAGCTCTTAAGTCTAGTTTGCTGCTGTCAGCATTCCCATACTAACAGGGCACTCACAGCTGTCTGCTTATTTCAGGTATGGTGGATGGAGCACCATATTCCATGATTTCTGACTTCCCTTGGCTGAGGTCACTGCGGGCAGCAGAACCCAACAGCTTCGCCAGATATGATTTTGAAGATGATGAAGAGAGTAATTATGACCTGATTTGGCTTTTATTCTCTAGATTGAGTCGACCTTACTCTGTTAAATAGTTCATATTTTGTTTGCAAATTAGAGACAATGCAGAGTTTTCATTTGGTTTTCATTAATATTTTAATATGTCCTGAAAAAGTCCCAGCTCTGAGTTGGTACCACAGATGCACGGTGGATCTAATATGTCTTCATGATGAGAATTCCTGCAGATTTTCCTTTTTTTTTTTTTTTTTTCTGGTACATATGTATATATGCTAGAGATTTAATTTAGGACACTATGAAAATCATACCTGCCAGTTATAAAACCATATAAAACTTGTTTTTTTGAGACAGAGTCTCGTGTAGCCCAAGCCTGTCTCGAATTGTCTGTGTATCGACTCTGGCCTTGAATACCTAATCAAGGTTGCTGGGATTGCATTTGGTATGGTTCCCCATGCCTGACTTACAAACATGCTATTTCAGAATTGTTCAGTTGTGCTAATGAGTTGCCTGCTTTTTCTTGGGAGGTACTGTTGTGTGTCATGGCAGCTTATTGTGATATAAGTAGAGAAGTTGTGGGGAAGCTTTTAATACAATTTTTCTAAGTTTTAGCATATTTGTCTATTCACTTATAGGTAAAGCTTTGAAATAAATACAAGAAGGTGAATTTTTTAACTACTGGTATTTATGCATAATTTACTCCTTGATGCATTATTTTTACCTGGAGATTTTGATCATGTGTGCTGTCTTTGGCATCAAATCTGATATAAAACCTATCGTGAAGACAAATTTGATGAGCTATTCTTGCATCAGCTACAGGACATACTAGTATTTACTAGTATTTCATGTCCCAAGTGGTTCTAATTACAAGTATCTCTGTTCTTTTTCTCACTTACCAGGTACCATCTATGCTCCTCGGAGGAAAGGACAGTTGTCTGCAGACATTTGTATGGAAACAATAGGAGAGGAGATCTCAGAGATGCGCCAGATGAAGAGGGGTGTATTTCAGCGAGTAGTGGCAATTTTCATCCACTACTGTGATGTAAATGGAGAGCCAGTGGAAGATGACTACATTTAAATAGACCTTTCCCGGCTCTTCTGGCCCAAAGTGGCCAGGAATCTACATGGGAACCTTGGGCTTGGAATTGGGAGGCCCTGGCTCAGTTTGTTATATAGGAAATATATACAGAACATGGAAATTGTATACAGAGATTTATATATAGATAAATATACAAAGATACTTCGAAAAGTAACGTCTTTATATCCTATGTTTATACATCTTAATTTAAAGAAGTCATTTGAATGAAGGCAAATAATTTGAGCATTGATTTTGTTCACTTTTCCTAACTTAGTTCTCAGTGTCAGATGACTGAGCCCATTCACTCTGCTACTCACCATTGTCCCTTCGGTCTGTGCCTTTTTCTTCTCCGGCAGAGCTGTCTCAGTGCACCTGCTAAAGTATTGTATCTTGTGTGTTTTTGTCACCATAATGCCAACTAAACCCTTAGTCAGAGAAGACTATGTTTCTGTACGAAGATGTAGTTCTTTTTTTCTTAGTGTTTATATTTGGCATATTCGTCTAAATGAAAAGATTCACAAACTTAAAAAATGAATTTGAAGGGCAAAGAAAGTTTCCAGAGGATTTCTAGTTATTTATTTCCGCATTCAATTGTGTATATGCTTTAACTTGAACATAAAAAAATAAACATTTAGTAAAAACTTTATTCTTGCCATTGACTTGAAACATATTTTACAGTAGGAAATACTACACAGAAAAGCAGTATGTCCATTCATGTAGATAACCTAGAACCGTGCACAGTTGTAGCCTATGGCAGCTCAGTCTCCCAAGCGGGTACCCTAGTAAGGGGAACAGGGGCTCTCTCTGACATGAACTGAGTGGCCTGCTCTTTGATCCCTCCCCCACCCCCTGGGATGGGGCAGCCTTACCAGGACACAGGGGAAGACTGTGCAGACAGTCCTGATAGGCTAGGGTCAGATGGAAGGGGAGGAGGACCACCTGTATCCCTGGAGTAGGGGAGGGGCATGGGAGAAGAAGAGGGAGGGAGGGGTTGGGAGGGGATAAGGGAGAGGGCTACAGCTCAGATACAAGCTGAATATATTGTAATAATTTTTTTTTTTTAAATCTCAAGAAGAGCAGTGTGTAGTTATATCTAACAATGCTAGTATCCACTTTCTGATCCATTTTAAAAGTGGCTGTAAGATGCTCAGCACACTCAGACCTGTACAGAATGATGGGAAAATAAATCACAAAACTACTTCAGAGGAGCTGCCTTCCTCTGATGGCCAGAAGCTTGCTCCCGGAGGCAGTGATGGTGCCGGTCACTCTTAATGCATCACCAGCACCCCAGTGCTGGCTTTGCCATTTGGCAAATAAGTGACCTTAACAGGCTCCAGAAGCTAAAGGCTGAAGACAAAAGAAGTGTGTGGGTGTGTGTGCGTGCGCGTGTATGTGAACATCTGTAGAAAGTGTCACGTCTTTTGGGATTTGTATAGCTTCTGTTTCCAGGGATGAACTTGAGACCAAGAAAAAAATGACTCAGTCAGTTGTGGTCAGGACCTGGTTTTTGCTGGGTAGGACAAAAATCTGGTTTCTAATCCTTTATTTACTTGCTAATGACAGAAGAGCAAGAGTGCCTGTGAGTTCCCTAACACTGAACTCTTGAATGATCAATGCCTGTGTCCAAAGTCTTTACTTCAGGACTTTTGAAATTCTTGAAATACATGATTTTTTAAAAAATCTTAAATATAGTTATAGTTCATCTTTTCAGTGCATTGTTTTAATTAGCTCACCGTTTGGGTTATAACTGCTCAGGAAGAAGCAGAAAATAGAGGCAGAATAATAACCTGCAATCCTCAGTAAGACTCAACCTGTCCCTAGTTCGTCCCTTCCTAGAAACTCATCTAAACAATGCATCCATCAGCCACAAGAGGTCACTGCTCTTTAACTACTTTGGTTTACCACAAACTCATTAAATACAGCAGGGGCCCTAAGAGCCTTTGTAAAGATGACAAAGGTAGGCGAAAACACAAGACTGGAGGCCACCCACTCTCATAGACACTGAAAAATGTCTATGAACAAAGAGCCGCTAGTGTTTGCATTATAGCAAGGCTAGCAAGCTGTGGACTAAAGAGTAAATATTTTGTGCTCAATGGGCCACGGACATTCTCTACATGTGTGAAAGCCGCAGACAGCACACAAACATGGCTATATTACGACAAAACTTTATTTATAGACAGAACTTCGAATTTCACATAATACATCACAAAATAGTACTCTTGAATTTCTACTCAAATGTATTGAAAAGTAAAAACCATCCTGAAGGTTTACATATGTGTTGGCCCCCAGGCCAGTGTGCCCACACCTGAAGGAAAACAGTTTCCCATCCATTCAGTTATGTCACCAGCTTTGTGGTACAATGGCCTGTTTTTAAAAGGCTTTAGATGGTTCACAGATGACCTATGTCAGCTTCAGAAGGAGCCATGTATTCCATGCTGCCAGGGATATGGGTTTAGTGCTTTAAACAGCTGACAGTAGGATTCTTGAAGTGAATCCTGACACAGAGCCAAAAGTCCTGGGTTCAGATTCTGACTCCCTCAGACAACAGCTGTGAACAGGAGACAGTTACAAGCTATGCTGGAGCCTCACTTTCCTCGTTTATAAAGTGATAATAGTTACCCACCCCCACCAGATAGGGGTGGGGGTCAAATGTGAGCATCCAGTATAATCCCAGGTTCGTTATAAAAGTCAGCTTTGTTTGGTTGTCTGTGAGAGTGTATGTGTCAGTTTATTTTCACAGCTTTCCCCCTCATCTTCCCATAGTCTAGGATAGTGATCTATGAGAACTCGTCAGGCAACACTTAACACTGGCACTTTGAGGGGTTGATTACCGAATGCCTCCTAAGCTCGTCACAACTTAACACATGCTCACCCAACTTAGCAGTATAGATAACTCGGTCAAAAGCAGGTGCTTAGGGATTTGGGGAAGCAGAGTCTGATTGCAAATACATGTCTGTCCCTCAAAGGGGAAGGAAGCCAGGTGAGACTCGTTGTGGGGCTGACTCTTGCCAACAGGACAACTGCTCTGTCTGAGCTGCCACTTCGTCCAGAAACCAGGCCAGCTGAGCTCATGGAAGACACTGGGTGCAGTTAGCTGTGGAATCACCCACTTTGCAAGGCTTACAGCATGAAGCACTCAAGGGTTGATGTGAAATGATGTATGGGGTTTACTGTTGAAGGGCAAATAGCAGATTACGTACAGCATCGCCTTATTCATATAGAACAGCAAACAAAACCACAGATTACTGAATTACATAGGCCAAGTGATTAACAACGCTTTCCCAACCCCCACCTCCCCACCCCTTGCCCCCACCTTGGGAATGGAATGGGACTGAGGTGAGAGTGAGTATTTAGAGTGGGAATGGAGTGCATAAATGTGTCGATTATATAAGCCATAATTAATGTAGGAGGAAAGCACTGTACTAGGACAGGAGGACCTAATGAGTTTTCCATCCGGCTTCTGTCACGTGTCTTTGGGTAAGTCACTTGCTGTGACAAAGTCTTGTCTATAAAACTGAACCACAAGCTCCATAGCTCGAGCTGCTGTGAGGTTCGAGACCTTGTGAATGGGTGGAGAAACTGTAAAGTGCTCAGAGTGGACAATGGATACACTCACTGGGAAAATTTGGCTTACGTTCACATAGAGTTTCAACTCAGCCAAGAAATATGGATAATTCAAATTGCCTTTTGCGGGGCCACCTTGATAATGCTCTGCAGTGTTCAGGGTTCATCCATTTGCCTCTCAGTTTGCTGCTGACTATTCACTAACCTCAGGCTCTGAGTGCTGGAGAGCCTGGAAGATCACTGCACAGCACCTTCCTGCTGCTTTGCCGTGGACCAGAGTACCTCCATCATTTAATTATGGAGAGGACATCCAGAGGAGAAAACAGAAGAGCAAGTGAATGGCAGAGCTCAGACCAGAACAGGCACAGCTCTGGGTCCCAAGATGATATGGGAGGAAAAGTACTTAGGGCATGTGCTCAAAGAGCTTGCCCCCTGTTCTCTCCTAGCACAGTCCAATTCTTCACTGTAGAACAAATGCATCCTACCATTGAAGGCCATTGGCAATGTTTAAAAGATGCTGGACCTTTAGAATCAGGAGGTGTGGGCCTAAATCCCACAGCTATACTTGTCAGGGCAGTGATGTCACATGGTATCCCCGCTAAGGTCGGCTCATTTTCAAAGTGGGAGTAATGTTGGTACTTGTAGGAAAGGTTTTTATGAGAAAATCCATGGAAAACCCTTAACCAAACGCACAGCATAAAGAAATATATTAGATGTCCACTTGTCTTATTGTTCTGTTATTACTATTCATTAAGTTTATAAGGAGCTAAAATACTAGGCAGGGAAGGAAACACTCTGAATTAAATATAATACTGATAAAAATATTATGCAGTTTGTTTTCCTTCTTTGTTTGTTTTCCTTCTTTCTTTGTTTCCAAAAACATGGAATGTAACTTATATTAAATCAGTGAATTTCTATAGTTTGGAATTTATTCTCTAAATTCTCTTTCTCAATGCTTCCAACTCCCAGAGAGAAGGAAGGGAAACTTCCTCCTCTTTCTGGTACATGCAGAGGCAGGGGACACATTCCCAATATTGGCATCTGGTTCGAATTTAATAGTGTGGTTTTATTTTTATTAGTTTATATCTATGGCTGCTTTCTATTTACAGTAGATAAAACGGATTTTTCTATTTTGGGTCTGATAAAATGTTTCCTTCTAAACTAAATTTCTGTAAGTGAAATGATGATGTTACGCATTTAACAGTTCAGGCAAAGCATGTATTTAGCAAACCTTGTAACAGTGGCCCTTGGTGAGGCATGTTGGAACATTCACAGAGATCCAGCTGACTCAGAAACCATCTGCGTGCTGTAGAACACAAGAGCCTGAAGCAAGTTCTGCTCAGGGCCAGCGCAACAGTGTGCCTGAACAGAGATCTTCAAGTCTGTCCCTGCATTGTTTACATGTATATCAAATACTTAGTCTTAGTTTTCTACATTGTGTGGAAAGAGGACAACTTTTTAACCAAAAGAGGCAAGTGTACTGGCCTTTGTTTTCCTCCCAGGCCCAGCATTTGGGGGCAGCTTCTGACCCAGGCAAACTGAAGTATTAGAAAAAAAACAAAGCACCATCTGTCTCTCACCTAAGAGAGCCACAATACCAAAGAGAAATAGCTAGCTAGCACAGCACCAAGAAGACATTGTGTTCTTGCTTGAAGACAGTATTAACGGTCATTTGGTCGTCTCCACCCTCTGGCCCCTCACTGCGTCTCTCCCTCACCTACTCCCAATGTCTACCCTAACCCCATTTCTCACACAGTTATTTGCTTCAGGACAGAGCAAGTTGGCAGCAGGAAGTAGAAATGTTAATGAAAGTAAAAGGTGAAATCTCAGATATTAAAAAAAAAAGAAAACAATACATTATACGTTTTATTCCTAGTTGCTAGTGGAGAGGGTTGGTGACCCGGACCTTCTTCGGCGACAGCGTTCTAAGTGGTATGGCCAGATGAAAAGATAGGAAAGCTGGGGTTGGGAGGTATTGCACAAGCTATGTATTAAGCTGAGCAAGCTTATTAAGAAGCATAGCATTTTGTATACTATTTGCAGAACGAGAATGACCAAGGTCAGTAGAAAGCTGAATCAGAAAATGTTGGCAAGAGAACACAGGATACCTCAGACACAGCTGCCTTAGGACTGATAACCACAGTCCTTCAGAGGGGAAAACTGGGCTCCAAGAACCAAAACCTTAACTCCTTCGAAGTCCAGGCCTTAGGCTGGACCTTGCCAGGTCTGCTTCTGGGCTAGAACTAGCATACCCCTATTCATCAGGGCCTCTGAGCCTTGGATCAGTGTGGCTCCCAAAAAGTTGAGATGGGGATCTTCAGAACTGGATCTTCCCCTGGACTACAAAGTCAAATGCAGTGAATCCATTTATCCCAGGTATGGACACAGACTTCCTTAAACATCCAGTGGTTGCCAGTGTGGAATGAACTTCCTGAAAGAGGATGTTCCTAAAAAGAGGGCAAGTTTAGATCTCCTTGAACCCCATACACCTACATGTCTTCTCAGTCTTCCACACTCAAGCTGTCATCTAAATTCCTGGAAGCCATGGATTGAGCTAATGCCAGGCTACTAGCTCTCCAGAGAGAATGAATCCAGTCTTGTCTCATGAGTTTGCATTTGGATTATCGCCATGTCACGTCATTCCTAAACCCTTCAATTTTTCATGGAAAAACAGAGATTCGGCTCTAAGTAGTTTACTACTTTTCAGTGTAGGAGAGTCCCATAAGTGTGGTCACTATGTTTAATTTGCCAAGGGCTGTGGAGTGTCTTGGGATATGAGACTTTCAGTGTTAAACCTAGATAGTTGGTCACTTCATTCCTTTGTGAGGGATGACCATCCCTTCTCACTGTATCTGAAGATGGGGAATGAAAGGATGGCCCGTGAGGTTTTCCTTCATAGATTAAACAAGGACAAAGAAGGAGTTGTGACCTGTCATCACAGGAAGTAGAAAGTCAAATAGAACTTAGTGCGGTGGTTCAAGCCTGTGCCCCTAACACTTGAGAGATGGAGGTAGGAGGATCAGGAGTTCGTTTCAACTACACAGTGAGTCTGAGGCCAGTGTGAGCTATGAAAAACCCTGTCTCAAAAAAGTAAAAGAAGAATAATAAGGGATAGAGATGGAAGGGGGGAGGAGAAGATAGAGAAGGAATGAGGAGTTAAAACAGGGCAAGGAAAACTTGTGGTTGACACATCCCGATCTTGTAGTTGGCAGCATGATGATGCCGGGTCATGTTCACCTTCTCTATTTCCTCTGTTTCACCAGTACTAAAGCAAACTGGTCTTTGTCAGCAGAAAAGAAGGAAAACCTTCCTCTGAGTCTCAAGTCTTCTCTTTGTCTTGAAGAAATAACTGACCCAGAACGAAGAACGCGGTGATGGCAACTTTAAAATGAGGAAGAAAACATCTTCTTGGGGTTTGGAACAAAGGACGTTTGCAAAATGTGCTCAAAATGGAGGTGAACTAGCTTCCTGGGCAGGCAGGCAGGAGTCAATGACAGTTTCCACTACAAGAAGATGTGTTTGTTCTTTACTCAAAACAAAACAAAAAAAATGGCCTAGGGCCAGACCTCTTCCTCACAGGACCGTGGTCATCCCTAAAAGGCAGTTTTCCTCCTTAACTTTTTTTATTTTAG
The DNA here is from genome assembly GCF_907164565.1 of Psammomys obesus. NCBI lineage: Eukaryota > Metazoa > Chordata > Mammalia > Rodentia > Muridae > Psammomys > Psammomys obesus. The sequence goes on along the minus strand of NW_026596040.1, from coordinate 23,481,322 downwards.
CTTGTTTTACTTCTGTGTGTGTGTGTGTGTGTGTGTGTGTGTGTGTGTGTGTGTGCGTGTGTGTGCATGTGTGTGTGTGCCTGAGCATATGTATGTGTACCATGTGTGTGCAGGAGCCTGTGGCAGTCAGAAGAGCTGTCTGGTGTCTGGTCCCCTGGAACTGGAGTTGCAGATGATTGTGAGCCACAATGTGGATTCTGGGAGCCAAACCTGGGTCCTCTGCCAGAGCAACAAGGGCTCTTAACTACTGAGCCATCCTCCTAACTCCCTACCACATACCTTAATTCTTCAATTATAAGACTGTTCTTTGTCAACATCCATAGCAAACAGGGTTCTAGTCCACTGTCATGGAAGGAAAATGAATAGAGATTCATTCTAAATGACCCAATAGCTCATATGCCATGGGGAAAATGGCAACTTTACACACACATGAATATGTGTGTGCATGTGTATACACACACACACACACACACACACACACACACACACACACACACACAGACAGACACACCAGCTGTATAGAAATCTCTTGGTAATAGATCCAAAGGCAAAACCTAAGCAGAGTCTTTAAAATTTATCCTCAAGTAGTGTGCTATGAATAAGAAAGAAAGAAAAAGGAGAAAGGAAGGAAGAGAGGAAGGGAGGGAGGGAGGGAAAGAGAGAGAGAAAAAAAGAAAGAAAGAAAGGAAAAAATGAAGAAAGGATGAAAGAAAAAGGAAGGAAGGAAGGAAAGAAAGAAAGAAAGAGAGAGAGAGAGAGAGAGAGAGAGAGAAAGAAAGAAAGAAAGAAAGAAAGAAAGAAAGAAAGAAAGAAAGAAAGAAAGAAAGAAAGAAAGAAAGATGTGCACGGTTGTAAACCAAAACTCCTGACATCTTCCATGTCAGTACTTCAGTGCCTCCAGACAGACACCTGGAGCCCACCAAGGCTTGTCCAGAAGGTGGATAGTGAGTAAGAAACTGGAGGTGTTCTAGTGACAGAGAAGACCAACTGCACTGCCCCAGCAGAAGCTCGAACAGCAACTGACTTGTGTGCCAATGAATGACAGAGATTCCGCACAATCGGAGCATTCCTACCACAGAAGGGCTTGCACTAGGAGGTGGTGAGCTCCTATGCTTGGAGAGGTGCAAGCAGAGATTGACCACATGTCAGTATGCAATAGGAGGGGCCAGTTGGGCTCTGGGTAGGGCACAGGGTCTGATGATGTCTGAAGTCTCCACACAGTTCTGAAATCCTTGATGTGCTGGATTCAGGTTCCACTCAACACCGTCTTCTGTGTACTTTCACTGGGCAGTGGCCCCCTGTGTTTCATGCTTCACTAGTGATGCCCAGGGTCAAGAGTGAGTCCAGGGTATCCTGTTCATGCAGACATGGATGGGAATGGATGACTAAATGGCAAGCCATGTCTTCAATCAGAAGCACGATTCCAGGGACTCTGGGTCATTGTGTATGGGCAATTTCTCCAGTTCCTGGTGATGCCTGCTGTGCAAAACTGTATACCTAAGGAGAAAAAAAAGAAGGCATGAGAACGCAAGGGCTTCCTTCAAAGGCATCAATACACCCCTCTACTCTCCACCCTGCTTGCCTGCATGAATTTGAGGGGATAGAAAGGTGAGAATGGAATGGGATGGGACTTCACAGAGAGGGAAGACCAAAGAACTCACCAAGATTGTCTAAGTTAAAGGTAGGAAAACGGAGTGCTGGGGGAAATAGGCCTAGGATGCACAGAGAGTGAGAGACAAAGCTGGGACAAGGACCCAAACTTCTTTTTCCAAAGTGGTTCCTGTGCCACTTGTCAGAATAGACCTGTGAACAACTGAGAATTGGACCTCAGTACGCCCTTTCGGAAGTCTTCTGGTGCCTGTGTTAAAATGATGTTTAGCTGTGGTTTCTAATTCCAGATGACAATACCCAGTGACTTGGATTGAAGGGGTTGGGGTGAGATGTGTAAAACTGGTGTAGTGAATGACTGTACCTCAAACCAATCAACTGCCATCTTGGGGCCTTCATCTGTGCCCCTTTTGGGAAAATCATCCAATCTGTGATTGTTGACAATTTACATACACCACACCCTTCTTGAGTGTCCTCTGTACCAACACATAGCTCTGCACTTGGCCAAGGAAGAGCCAGTGTGTGTGTGTGTGTGTGTGTGTGTGTGTGTGTGTGTGTGTGTGTAGACGCTCACATGTGTGTAGAGGCTGGGAAAGACTGGGGCTGGGGCTCCATCTGTGTGTCTATGGGAAAGGCCTCATCTTGTTGGGTCAACCTCTCTGGGTGTGACCAGTTGCTCAGCAAGTAATAAACTCATTCGCCAGAATGAACTTTGGTGGCATTGTGCCTTGGTTTGTCTTTGGGACCTTTGGAGAGGTTGCTTATGTCTCCCCCTGGGAAGGAATTTTAGGGACATTTGTCGGAGTCAGAAGAATAAGTTTGGGAAGAGCAATGACGTCCCTGATATCGTAAATGAAACAAGTAGATGGAGTGAAGTGATGTGAGGGGAAGGGGAGGGGGCAGGGATGGTGACAGAGGAGACCTTGACATGGTGGTTTATCCCTGTAAGGTTTGTGGAGATAGAGGAGGCAGATATATAATAGAGGTGAGGCCACTTTAGCAAGAGCTGTCAGGGGGAAAAACTCCAGGAAGGCAGTTTTCCTCCAGGTGGTATGGAGCGGCAAGGCTGTTTGATAGGCCCGGGTCTCCCCGGGGAGTTGGAGATGTTCTGAGAACTGTCGACGATCTGGAGCAAACAGTACAAACCCTGGGAGTAGCATATCGGGGGAGGGGGGCATGGTGCCAGTGAACAGCTGCCAAGGCGGCTTGGATAATGCAATGGATAACACAAGATCTGTTGGAGGCTGAGGGGGCATCCCAAAGGGGGAAGTCAGGGGGCCTGGAATGCAGTGAGAACGGAATATAAGGTTGGGGTTTCAGCGCTGGCCTCTCTCTGAGGCCTGCTCTCCCCACCTCTTTTTAAAAATCACTCGGGGCCAAAACGAGGCTATGACTAGTAATACAGAGGTTTTACTGAGACCCCAAAAACTGGATCCCTGGGAAGACCTGGGTAGAGATGAGAAAGAATCCGCTAAAGGTACCCTGTGAGTCTGATCTTTGATGCAGAGAAAGAAAAAAAAAAATCCATGACTCAGCAGGCAGACAGAGGTTGTAACAAGGGTCCAGTGGGAAAGAGCACGATAAATCGCTGGAACAGGAGAAAAGCTTTAAACGAGCAATGGCAGAATCCTCACAGACCTGGCACATGGGGGCAGATGGGATCAGTATAAGTGCTGGAGAGGCAGAGGTGGACATAGCCACACACCTATCCTCCAGGCACAAGCTGCATAGGCTGAGGCAGCATGAAGGGGGTTGGTTCTTGACCAACAGGCTCGTAGGAGCCACTTGAGGTACTTGATCATCCGCATGGAGGCCCCGGGAATATCAGGGGTTGGATGGAGGATCGTGGAGAAGGGACAGGCTCCTGAGGAAACTGAGTGTGAGGGAAATGTACACTGCCCAGTGCAGAGGGGACTCATCCACCAGACCTAAGGAAAAACTGGCTTCAGCAAAGACCTGAGACCCGTCAGGTCAGGGGGCTTTAGCAGTTGTACTGAGCCCTTTGGTGGGACAGGGTCTTGGTGAAGTCAGAAAGGCTTTGAAGGCTCTAAGTGACTTAGGCCAGCATGGGAAGAGTGTCCCTAAGGTGGTTGAGCAACATAGCATTGACAAGAGAAAGACAGATTAGAGGAAGAAGTCTGTCTGGGTTCCTGGAAGACAAATTCTAGGTTTTTGTCGAGCCAGAATCCTAAGGAAAAAATCATCAGAAAGCCAAGTTCTGTCCTGTTCTGCACTAATGAACTTCTGAAAGGGGTTAAAGCCCAATGAGCAGTCCACAGAAAGTCCCCTGATAAACCAGTTCAGGCCCAGAAGGTGAAGCATTTCCCAGGGATGGGCGCTTGTGCCTCTGGATGAAACAGGGTAACCTTTTCTCCTGAAAAAGAGTATGATAGTGATGGAGATGGTTTGCCCATCCAGGGCCTCTCCAGAAGCCAGGCATGGTGGATGGAGGAGCCACAATGGCAGCTACATTCACTGTGCCAAAACCCAGCCTTTCTGACCCAGGGAACTGGACTGAGAAATGGGTGCAGTGGGTGGCAGTGGGGCCTCATTCACACTTAGCCTTGGGCAGTGTGAGCCAGCCCCACCAAGATGGGAGGTGCAGGGAGGATCAACAGAAGAGCATCAGGATTGAGAGCAGAATGGTCCAGAGAAAATGGCTGACGGCTGTGGAAAGCTAATCATGTGTGTGCCTCCTGTCAGGCTGCTGTTGATACTCATGCATGCAACGTTCTCATGCTCCGTTAGACCTTCCTTAGGTTTGACCTCGGCATCTCCTTAGTTGTGACTGTCTGTGGCCACCTGTCACTTAGAAATGACTTAAAAGATCCTTCACCAAGACTTTCTCCACAGTCCCACCATTTGGCATGAGACGATGGCTCAGAAGTTGGCATCGTGGCCCTGCCCGTCCTCTTCGGAAAGGCTCCATCATGCATAGATACCGTAACACTGACCTGTGAGAGTTTTGCGTTCTTGGATACTCAGTTAAGAGCTATGAGAGTGCACCTGGAGAAGCTAGCATGAAGACTTCTTTCGCAAAGGGTGCAAAGGTCAGATGCTGCTGTGAAATGATAGGGGGATTTATGGTGTTGTGAGGCATGAGTGAAACCCACCGAAGTGACTGGGGACGGTTTCTGACAGCCTGTGCCTGTAAATGATAAAGAGTGTCCAAAAGGTGAAAACAGATGCTCCTAAATGCCACGAGGTTGGAGATCCCAGGGCTAGCACTAGGTTACCTCTGTAAAAGCTGTTAGCCACAGAGGCCCTAGAGGGTCCTAAAACGATGAGACTTTGGCCACAGTTGTTGGTACCTTCCAGAACCAGATGGTCTGACTATTGCTGAAGAGGTTGCAGGCTTTCTTTGGCTGCCAGGCTTAGAGAAACAAAGCTAGGGCTGGACCTGAAGCTGCGAGCCCCTGTAGTACCAGAAATCGCCTACTAACAGAACCTGAGGGCTGGGAGATTAAGGCCCAAAGTCCTACTCTGCCAGCTGTAAGCATTGTGATGGAAGTGCTAGGCAAGATGTGACAGAGCCCAATCGTAGCTTGACTGGTTGTGGCTAGAGCCTACTTTCTGATTGGACTTAAGGCCTGAGTTACAGGGGGAAATTCGCACCTGGTGCTGGGAACTTAGATGAAACACTGAGACCAGGGGAGTCAGAGGCTCCAGTGCAGAAGCAGCTACTACTGGGAGGTTGTAATGTGCCAGCTAACGCACTTCCCACATTGGTGTTTATAGGCTCTCACTGCAGTCCATCTCCCCTTGGATGGTCTTTCATTTCTTTCTTATCACCCATTTCCTCACTTGTGGGAGAAGCGCTCACACTCCTGCAAGTAACCCCTCACCTATGCTCTGGGAGGAAGTCCAATACATTCATTAGTTCCCCAGAATTATACCTTCATGTGTCATGGGACCTTAGGAGAAAGGGTACACACGGCTATGTCTCCCACCAGGAAGGAATTTTAGCAACTATGGGAAGAAAGGCATTTCAGGTAGAGAGGGGAGAGGGCCACACATATTGTGTAGCGGCTGACTATAGTCAGCTGAACACTCCTCCCAGAACCTAGGGACAATGCACTCAGTGTGTGCTACAGCGCCCTGCAATGTTCAGGGTATGCTACTGTTCAGGCTTATGCAAATGTTCCTAAGCTAGACTGTGGCTGCCATTTTGAGGAAGAGCAAGGGTTAGAGGAGGGTGTGGGGCAAGGGAACAGAAGGAAAAGGAGGAGGGGAAAGAATTGACATCTGCAAGATATCCAGGACCGGCATTGAGGTGAGGCAACCCTGAAGATCCTTGTGAGATCCTTGAAGTTTTTACTGCCTGGAAGGAGTTTGAGCAAAATGATGGCCCAAATGACCTTGGAATAAAGGCGTCCTTTGGCTGGCTGCTCTGTTGAGAGTACAGTCATCCTTTGCTCAATGACAGGGATGCTTCCTGGCAAACGTATCATTAGGTGATGTAATCATTGTGCCAATGTAAAACTAGATAGCGTACTCTACTGCACTCCAAGTTCTATGATGCAGTCATTGACTGGGCTGAAATCCTGTGCAGAATGCATCGAACACTAGAACACACAGGTAGAGTACAAGGTCAGCAGGAAATGAGAATTTTCCAGTGTCAGTATAATCTGTGGGAGAACTGTGCCACAGATATGACTCATCAGTAGCTGAAATGCCATTATATGCCTCATGACAGTTAATAGAAGGGTGCGGGACGGCGGGATGACTTGGTGTTTCACAGCAGCGACTTGGGTAGTGCTGTGGCCCTGGCAACAGGAAGCAATCAGATCCTGTATACGGACAGTACCCTCAGTAGTACGCCATGTTCCACGGTGCTAGATTTCCCCTTGACGTGTTTCTCATACTGCCCTGTGTTTGGGTCTCTTGACATCTAGAGTGCTGTGCTGTGCAACATGCTAAGACTTCACGTGGGTCCCGGCAGACTTAGCATCCAGTCAGGCTCGGCCAGCACAGACTATGTGACGTTTGGTGGCTTGTTCCACCTCACTGTGCATCTCCTCTCTCCTGTGCGGCTGATGGGGGATCTATTCAGCTCAGTATCAACTGTTAAAGTATTTTCCTTCCTTATTTCCTTTGTTGGGAACACCTGGAAGACCTCAAGGCCTAGAAAATTCCTCGTTTGCTTCTTCCTCCATTGTCAGAATCACACACCTGCTTTTGCAAGCACATTCGTGCTCCTAAGTGGTGCTGATTGCTCTTCAAGCCAGCAGGCTCATTTTAATAGCACTGCAGCTTGGCAGGCCAAGCCAGGTAGCCAAAAGACCAGAACTATACAAAGAAGAAACGCAAGGCCCGGGCTGAAAGATGCTGAAAGATGCTGAAAGAGAGTCCGGGGGTGTGTGGTGAGTAAGTGACAGGGCCTAGACTAGACCCAGGTCAGGCCCACACTTGCTGGCCTGGCTCCTGATCAGCATTGCTTAATGGACTAACATGGATTAGTGGCACCGAAACAAGTAGCTCTAAAAATTGGGCTGTTCTCTCCTACCTGTGGTATAAGGATCTCCCTGACATAAGTTCCTGTGCAGAAAAACAAACAAACCTACTGGCAATAATATGAAATCATCTATGGCTCAATTTGTTGATGGAAGAAGCTGCTTAGAACCATTTTTAGCCATGACATAAATGACTTCATTTACATAATTATTTTTCACAACTAAGTGTTGGCTGCTCAGATTTATTTTACAGATTAAGAAAAAAAAAAAAACCTCAGGCTCAGAACTGCTGATCTGGTTGATCCTGGGTCTCAGTGTGTGTTATGCCACCATGCCAAGTTCAGAGCACATTCCCAAACTCTGCCAAGCTCGACAATAATAGAAAACGTTCACTGGCAACCGATGGCAGTTCCCCCTACAAAGCTCATATAGAAAGCATATCCTGATGAGAAGGAAAACTGGTATTTTGATTGTCCAAGAAGTTCTGTTAGTGAGGTGGGTAGGGGTTCCTGAGACCCCACCTGAAAATGAGGAGATAAGGACAGTTGCTTATGCTTGCAGAAGGACGTGGCAGAGCTGAGTGGCTCGCACGCGTGGTGACAGGAAACAGAGACTTCTTTTTCCAGCTTCTAGGAAGGTACTCCTAGCATTCACAGCGCTTCTTTCCATTTAGTTAATCTTCTCTCAATAAACCTTCTCAGACACACCCAGAGGTGTGTTCTATTAACCTCCTGGGGTTCTCTTCCTCCAGGCCGACAATCAAGGATAACCATGATATGAGCTAAGGACTCACCTGACAGGATAACTAGAAAGGAGGTTGGAACTAGAGATGACTTTCCACAGAAATTCATCGGGAAAGAGGGAACCCAAAATTCTTCCACCATGCTGACCTGTAGGCAAGT
>NW_026596040.1:23451492-23473349 GCF_907164565.1 Psammomys obesus | reverse complement strand
AAAGAGGGAACCCAAAATTCTTCCACCATGCTGACCTGTAGGCAAGTCTATGGGGCATTTTCTTGAGTAAAGACTGATGTGGAAGGGTCTGGCCCACTGTGGTTGGTGCCACCGTTAGGCAGGTGCTCCTGGGTTGTGGAAGAAAGAAGGCTGAGCAAGCCAGTAAACAGGATTCCTCCATGGCTCCTCCATCTGCTGCTGCTTGTGTTCCTGTCCTGTCCTGTCCTGTCCTGTCCAGACTCGTCGACTGAGTACAATCAGGACCTGCAAGTATTTTAGCCTACAGAGGTTCTGCCATCGCTTGTGTATTCCCAAGTCTCTATGACTTACTCCATTTTTACTTTGGGGGTTTGCACTTTGACAGAAAATAAGCAGTATAGAAAACACATTTACAATAACCTGGATGACTATCCAGTAAACTCACCCTGCCTGAATTCAAGGCTCCTGTTTGCTTACAGATCCATGCAGAGGTCATGGACGGAGTTTCTTCAGTGTTTAAGGAGAGGACCCAAACCCCAGCTGCCCATGGGCACACTCGTGAACACCCAACACCCACCCGTCCTCAAATTGAACAAGTGTGAGAGAAAAGGGGTCCCCCACTGCTGGCAGAGAAGGCCTCTCCTGGGTTTGTGACCAAGCAAGTTATCCCTGTGTGCCTGATACCTCTGGGGGAAGGAGAAAGTTAACATCTCTCACGATGCTGGACATGTGGTGGGTGGGGGAATCTTCACTGAGCTCAGAAAATGGGATCTTCCTGAGGTTGAAGCAAACACATACAGGACAATTAAGAGCAAGAAGTTGGTACATGAAGGGTCGTTAAGAACTCTTGAGGCAGAATGCTTGGGTCCAAACCTTGGCTCTGCCTCTCACTTGGTGTGTGAATTGTTCGAAAATTTCTGGAGAGTTGCGACCACTAACTGATATAACTCCTATCAAACTCTTACTTGCGATGGCTAGATATTGAATAATAAGTAACAGTGATAGTCTAGTCATAAGATGTCTAAGGGCAGGGCTTTCACCAGCTTGAACCCAATACTTAATTCCTGGTCTAGTGCAGAATCCCATCCCATAGTCAAAGATGAATGTTAACTGATGAAAGAAACTTTGAGGATGGCACAACAGATAAAGAGCACATCCAGGGACCAGTCATCATCCTTTCAGCATGACAAAGGCCTCCAAGCTCTGGTGTGGGCTCTAACTGCCAGGCTGACCCCAGTGGGCTGGCCAAGCCCTGTCACTAAGCGATTGTGTCTTATGAGTTTCATGACCTGGGAAAAGTCACTGCTGTTTAGCAATGTAGAAGCAGCTGTCTACTTTGCATTAATTTATTCAAACTAGACAGAAGCCACATTAGGTCTGGTGATTATTTGAATCTACAATTTGTTCACTACGCAATTAGTATCAAACTTGGAGCAGCCTGGAGAGAGCAATAATTAATAGCATAACCATGCCCCTTCTCCCAGCCTGGGCTGGCACGGCTGGGAAATGCTTAGGCTTTATGGCACAGGACCTCAGGCCTCCTCTGAGCAACAGCACTTGCTTGTTCTCACTGGAGGTGCTTGCAAAACAGGAGGCAGCTCCATTTAGATATAGATCGAACCCTGAAGCAGATCAGCAGATAGGAGCCCTGTTACATGGAGATACTTCTAGGGCAGGTGGGGCGGGGGTATTCTTTTCAATGTTTATGAAAGAATGAGCTTTCCTGTCTCGTTTGTTTGTTTCTTGAAACAGGGTTTCTCTGTACAGGCCCTGTGCCAGGCCCGGGAGAACCTGAGGCGGAAAACCGACACAGCTGTTTCCTCACCGAGCTCACGGTTTGATGCGAGACCCACGGTCAGATGGAAACTTGCAAAAAATGTGAAACACTTGCAGTAGAAGTTAATTGGTGCTGAGAGCATATGAACCCAGCGGAGCGGGTCAGGGTAGTTTTATGGAGAAAGTGACCGGAGATGAGAACTGAAAGATGGGTAGAGCGTCACCAGGCCAAGGAGAAGAGGGTGCAGATCCAAACAACAGCAAGTGGCAAAACCCACAGTGATGAGGCAGAGCGGAGGAGGGGCGTTCATTGACCGGGAGGTGTGATGTCATCAGAGACCCAAGCTCCTAAGGACCACTGTCCTCATCCTAAGGGCAAAGGGAGCCAGACCAGGGTGTAAGCAGAGACAGGACCTCACGATTTGTAGGATAATTAGCTGGTGGTCTGAGTGAGGCTGGACTGGGATACGACAGCGCATTGGGAACTGTATTAGCTTTCTGTTGCTACTGTAACAAATCACCCCAAATACAGAAGCTCGGAATAGTATACGTTTAAAGTCTTTATAGTTCTAGAGCTCATCAGCCCAAACAGGTCTTATGGGGCTAAAAAGAAGGTATTGATGGGTCTGCCGTCTTTTAGAAGGCTCTTTGGAGTAATTCATTTCTTGCCATTTCTGCCTCCAGAAGCTGCCCACATTCCTGGGCTTATGGTGTCACTGTGTTGACTTCTGCTTTCATTATCATGTTCTCCTTCTCTGACTTTGGTCCTCTTGCCCCTTCCTTATAAGGACACATATACAGTGGGTCTATCCAGACAGTCCTGGGAACCCTACTCATGTCAAGACAACACAGAATTCAATCATATCATAATTAACCTTTTGCCACGTGATATAACATATTCATAGGTACTGGGGAAACAGGATGTGGACCTCATTGAGTGGGCATTATTTTGCCCAACACTGATGATTTCGAGCTTCCTCAGACCAGTCTGTGGCTCAGAGTGGCTGTGGCAGAAGGTTGGGAAGAAGACTCATTTTATATATTAAGTGAAGAAAAAAAAAAAAAAAAAAAACAACTCTAGGTCATGATAATGCCTTGCCATAGAAACAGTGAGGTACTCTAGACCCAGAAATGGGCAGGGAAAAGACACAAGAGCAAGGACTACCACTGGGCACAGGCTTCAGGTAAGAGCATCCTGCACAGTGAGGTAGGAGAACTGATGTGCGTAGGCTACAAACTCAGACTCACCCAAGATGCTCAATTCAGCCCCTTCCTGGAACCAGTGATGGTGCCTGGCCCCATTGTCCTCTTCGCTGCCACTGTTGCTGCTCCTGTTACTCCTTGTCTTTTCTAGAGACTGGCTTGAGCTTCAGATGTCACCCCTTCCCCGAAGTAGCCATCGTTCAGCTCACTTTCCATCACCAAAGCATTCCAGCCAGCCTCAGTACAGCTTTGAAAGCTCTTAATGCTGTTGCTGGATTTTAGCCTCATGTCTCAGTCATTATTTTCCACCTTTTCTGGGGGGTGGGGCCTGCTTTATCTGCCGTTGTTGGATGTTTGGTCCAGTGTTTGCATGGCCTCTTTGAAGTACACATCTCAGGCTGTCCTTAGAGATAACATGCATCCGCTCTCCATGTGACTCTATACCAAGTGTTCTGTAAGTATCGCATTTTTTTATATTGACTGTGATGCCAGTGCTATTTTTAAATGTCCACATTCCAGAGATGGGAAGATTAAGACTCTGGAAGGGTGAGCTTCACCAAAGGTCACTCAATTAGTAACTCAGAGCCAGGATTTAAACCTAGGCCTCTAGAATCCAGAACATTTTTCGTTATTAGTTTGTCTCAACCTCATTTTCAACACTTAATATATAGCTCCTGATACTTCACAAAGCATGAAAACTTTTAGGATCTATGGAAACATTTGCTAAATGGATAATAGCATCGCCTGGCATTTGCACTGGTTACAAAGGTAGCGGCAATTAGTCTCCTGTTGGTGTTCCCCGAAGCTTTCAACTGCTGTACCACTCCCCACTGTTCTGTATCCTGAGCATCTGCATTATCTCTCTGTGTGCGGTGCTGTATTGTTCTGGGTGGGGGCTGGGTAAAGAAATCTATTCCACACTCCTTCAGAAATACTTGTGATATGACTATTTCTGGGTCTGGGCATTTCTCTGAAAAGAAGACTGAAAAAGCTCCTTAGCACCAGATGAGACTATTCTGTAAAAAAACTGTTAGGCTAGGGTCAGATAGCAGGGGAGGAGGACCTCCTGTAATCAGTGGACTATGGGAGGGGCACAGAGGGAGAAGAGGGAAGGAGGGTGACACTGGGAGGAGATGAGGAAGGGGGCTACAGCCAGTACAAAGTGAGGAATTGTAATAAATAAATAAAATCAATGAAAAAGGGAAGACGTTGTGGAAGAAATTCTGGAGAACGTGGTTTATAGATTTCTTTTCACCATTTAGTTCCTATGCTTCCTATGTACAAAGGTCAGTTATTGAGCTGGGGTTCTAACTCAATGGTAGAGTCTTGCTTAGTATGGGGAGGGCTCTAGTTTCAATCCCCAGTTCTGAAACAACAAGAACAGCAAAAACCACCAGTCAGTCAGTGATTTCTGCTATCCAGAAACCTGCACTGAGTTGACAACCAGGGTAGTTCTCAAACAGTTGTAGAATTTTCTTGTCTTTCTCAGCTTTTTCCCTCAAGAAATACACAGGCTTGATTTGTATACCCCTGTAGAAATTCTAACACACAACAGTAGGGGTGGCTACTGAACTCAGAAAGGGGATCTGCAGTGGTAACACTCACTGAACTGACTACATGAGATGATTGCTGAGGTGGTACCAACACACTTGTGAAGAAAATTAACAGCAAACCAACTTGGGCCAATTAGCACATTTTAGAAAAAATACCTCACATTTCTCCCTAGGCCATTATTTTAGACTTTGGTAATTTAATTGAAATGTATAATAACAACTTTGAACCAAGTTGTTTTCAAAGTGACATACTAGTAGGTAAATAAAAATAAAGTCTAGAGTTCTGTTGAAAGGACTGGGCAATGGTAATTATCTAGTTTTAATAAATGTACCATGGTTATATGAAATATTAACACAAGGAGACAATGGGCCAAAGGAAGATAAGTTTCTAAACAATTTCTTTTCTCTGTGGATATAAAGTTGTTTTAAAATTATTTTTAAAAAGTGGTCATAAAACTGGAAAAAAATGTTCTGCCTGGCTTACATGTTGTGGTTCTAGTCTAACAAGTGAAAAGTTCCACAGATTTAACTAAATAAGTACATAAACCCTCAACTCTTCCTAGAAATGTAACTGAACTGAATTCACAGGGCCAAACCCCAAATGCATAAGACAGAGGTACGGTATGTACTGGAATAGCATCCTTCAAGAAACCACGGTGGATGGAAAGGCCTGGCCGCAGTCTTCAGACTGATGGAAGCTCAGAATGGCATCTGATGAGAGAGGAAAAGTCCAGGAGATCCAGCAATGGGGGCTCTCAAACTTTTATGAGATTCAGCGAGGTTCTCACAGTAACAGAGGAAAATCCATTGTTTCATGCCAGGAGAGAGGGAGGGAGAGGGAGAGAGACAGAGACAGAGAGAGGGAGGGAGACACACACAGAGAGAAAGAGACAGAGAGAGACACGGAGAGAGATCTCAAACACTTATGTTTTTTTGTTTTTGTTGTTTGAGCAAAGTTGGCTGCAGGAGAAACCAGTCATCTAAGTGACAGAGAAGAGGATGTGTAATTCTTGTTTGTTCTAGCCACTGGTTCCATGGAAAATAGCGGGGGAGGACCAAGAGATGTTTTTGAAGTTCACTTTCTAGAAGTATAGTCTCCCTAAATGATGGAGTCTAGACAAAAAAAAAAAATTCTGACTCCAATAAGACAGAAAAAATCCAAAACATTGAAAAGTGGGACCAGATAAAACCACGATGCTTCAGTCTAGCAAAAGAAACAATTCCCAGAGTCAAGAGACAGACTACAGAATAGGAAAAAAAATCACTACGGGCTACACAGTAAGCAAGATGTTAATATAAAGAACTGCAAAAATTAAAGACCAGTACCCCCAACTCATCCAACCAGTAGATGGGCGATGAATACATAGGCATATCTCAACAAAGAAATACAGGTGATCAATACGTACTTGAAAAGGTGCTCAATATCTCTAGCTATCAAGGAAATGCAAAATAAAGTACTTTAAGATTCCATGTCACCTCAATTAAAATGGTGGTTATCAAGTAAACAACAACAACAAAATTACAACAAATGTGAAGATGTGGGGAAAGAGAAACTATCATTCACAACTGCTGTGAGTGTAAAGTTGTGCAGCCATTATGGAAATTATTATAGAGTTTCCGAGGAAACAAGGGAATGGGATTACCATAGGGCCCAGCTCTTCCATTCCTAGGTGTATACACAGAGAAATCTAAGTCAGCATGTGGCAGAGATACTGGAGCACCCATGTTTATTGCTGCCTTGTGCACAATAGCTAAGGAATGGAACTTGCTTAACTGCCCACTAACAGAGGAATAAAGTCACACACACACACACACACACACACACGGAATTTTAGACAGTTATAAAAATGAAATTTATAGGGAAAAAATGGAGACAGAGATCACTATGTTAATAAAACAAGTCAATCTCAAAAAGACAGATTCCACATTTCTTCGATAGCACAAATTTAAAGTTATATATGTGTTAAAAAAACGAAATCTGATGCAAGTATAACAAAAAGAATGTCAGAGCACAATTCAATGAAACCGAGAATAAGAAATCAATAGAGGAAAACCCATAAAACAAAAAGCCAGTGTTATTGAAAAAGTGATAAATTGATAGTCTAAGAATCAGGACACACACAACTACATCAAACATCAAAGACAGGTGCACATCACTACAGACCCCATAGATGTTGAAAGGATAATCTAGCACTCCATGCCCACAAACTTGATAATCTACATTGAAAAAAAAAAAAAAAAACAACCCATAATATTTAAAATTCATCGCCTAACAAAACTCAGAGGGAAGAAATTGACATAGAATTTGCCCACATGTATCTAAATTAATAGAATAGGCTTATAGCTATTAATGAAATCAAATCAGCTAGTTAATAACCTTCTGAGATAGTAGCCAGGCTCAGAAGTGGTGAGTGATACATGAAATCACATCATCGGGCCTGAACACATCCTCATCCCCTGAGGCCAGGCAAGAAAGCGCTGCCAGGGGGAAGTGATCCAAAAGCAGACAACAGAGTCCATGTTAGAAACAGATGTGCTTCGGAAGGTTGATATGGGGGGAGGGTGCTCCCTTTTTCTTGGGGGGAGAGGGAGAGGGGAAGGACAAAGAAGGGAAGGACGAACTGGGAGGGGAGGAAGGAGGGAGCACCCTTGTGATGTAAAGTAAATAAACTGAAATAATAATAATAATAATGATAATAATAATAATAATAATGAAAAAAAGAAGTAGTGAGTGGTGAGTTCTATCAGATAGTGAAGGGAGGAAATTATATTATTTCTCTGCAGTGTCTTTTCAAAGACAGGAACATGGTGTGAGACTATCTCCTGAAGTCTTTTCATGAGGCTAGCATTACTTTATACTAAAACCAAAGACACTGCAAAAAAAAAAAAAATGTCTTGGTCCAATTAGCACTGCTACAACACAATATTTAAGAGTGAGTTGACTAAGAAAACTGGAATTGGCCTCTGCTTCCAGTGGCTGGAAAGTCCAAATCGCATGTTCCTGGTAATAAGGAAGCCATCCCCCAGCTCAGGCCTGCATCACAAGGAGGTAGAGTCTGGCATGTGAAGTCACTACATGACAAAACATGGAGGAGGAACCATGAAAGCTGAAACCTCTTTATAACAACCCAGTCTCATGGGAATTAAATAGTAGTGTGGAATCTAACACATGTCCTGTAAGTTGTGATCAGTCCATTTAGAGAACGGTGCTCTACCTAATCACCCATTTTACGTCCCACATCCATGAATCTCCATCACCTTCAATACTGTTATACCGAGAACCAAACTTCCAGCACATGAACATTTAGGTTGCAAATGTCACTGAAACCATAGCAGTCACTCATAAGCATAGATGTGAATATCCTCAACAATAGCTTAACAAATAAAACCAATGTACAAAGAGAACTGTGTGGCCCCCAAGCCCTCAGATTTATTTATTTAGGGTGTGCAAGAGATATTTAACTTGAATTCTGTTAGGCTGGGGATGTGGATAGGGGTAGAGAGCTCTGCCTGGAATTAATAATACCCCAGTCCAGTCCTCAGCATGGAAAAAAAATAATAAGCAAAGTCAGTTTGTATAGTGTATAATATCAGCAGACTAAACCAGAAAAAACAGATGATCATGTTAATAAGTACATGGAGGGCATTTGGCAAAATCCAGTTGGCAAATATAATAATAAGTTAAGGAGGCTGAGCTATAGAGGTGGGATAGATGGTTGTTCCAAATATATGAGATTCTGGAAAAAGAAGAAGTATGGACATAGAAAGATCTATACCAATACCCATTAGTAGTAAACAGTCTCAGTAAGCTAGACATAAAAGCAACTTCTTCAACTTAATAAACATCCTAAAACACATTCAACCCACATATGTGGTTAATGGAAGAAACTCAGTTTTCCTGCTAAGATCGGGAATGGCGCTAGCATGTACTGTTCCTGCTACTTCTCACCACTGTGCTGGAAGATTTAGGTAATGTAATATGACGGGGGAAACAAAAATTGTACAGATAGAGAAAGAATAAGAAAGACTGCCCTTGCAGATTATGATAATGACATGCATGTAAAAACATGAAAAACTCTGAAACTAGTAGTCCATTAATTGACTTTTTCAGAAATCTATACATAAGCGTTTAGGGCAGCTTTGATCAAAATCATTAAAACTTTGAGGTAACCTAGCTATCCTTAAGTGAGAGTAGACAAAACTGTAGCCTATCTGACAATGGCATAGATGTAGGAGGATAAACTATCACGTCGTAAAGTATGTGGAGAGAATTTAAGTATAAATTACTAAGTTAAGGAGGTTCAGCTATAGAGGTGAGATAATTGGTTGTTCCAAATATATGAAATTCTGGAAAAAGAAGAAGTATGGACATAGAAAGATCAATGTATGCCAAGAAGAACGCTGAAAGTGAGAGCTGGATGAATGTGCAGAGCACAGGATTAGTGCAGTGATGAAATGATTCTATAAAGTACCACAGTACCATTGCACACTTGTCCAAACCCATGCTCTACACTGTCAAGCATGAGCACTAATGTATCCTATGAGCCCTTGCTGGAAATGGATGTCAGGGCAGCTAATCAAGGAACCCCTCAGGTGAGGGATGCTGATAATGGGGGAAGCTACAATAGCAGATGGCATGTGGGGAATAGCTGTATCTTTTAATATTTTGTGAGAAAATAAAAATGTTCCATAATGCCAAAGTATACTTAAACACATCTTAAAACATTGCCTTTACTTAGTCACAGTGATTGCTTGAGGAACATGAAGGAGTCCCCCATTATAGCAAGGTGATAAAAATGAATTGGACATGGGGAGTAATCCGTATAAGAATTCTTCCAAGGATCATGGTTACATTAGAGCTCCACCACGGTGCATACTTTCCATTAAGATTTGCAAAGTGAGGAAACCAAGAACTCCATTGAGAAGTCAACAGATGGAAAATAAACCTTTTATGGTATATGAACCTTGGCTTCCAGGTTAATAGCCAAGATGCAGGAAGGCATCTTGGGCTTAGCAGGCCTCCCCTGTACACTCTTGACCCACTTGAGGGAGGTTGGAGGTTGGACATAAAAGGATTGTGTTTTGCATGAAGCAATGGATGGGCAGGTCCAGACAGACTCACACAGCCTTGAAGAGCACGCTCAGAGTTAGACAGGAACAGGTCTATTGCAGAAGAGTAGGAGGAAACTTGACACAGATGAACAGCCACAGATGAGAAAGAGCCAGGAAGAAGTTGGAAAAGAGAGAGAAAAAAAAAAGGTCAGTAGATGCTTGGTTTAACATCCAATTGTTCCCCATGGAGCATAGGGAGTGGAGCATGATCATTGTGCAGCATTGTTTGGCCATACTGTGCAATTAAAGCACTGCTTTATAGAGGTTGGTATTGTATTTTGAATATGTAAATGTGGGGTAAGAATATTTGATGTCTTTTGAATATCTAATTACACTACTAATCCACTTAGAACTTAGTAAGAGCATATATGTAATACATATATACACCATGTGTGTCTTTCTGCTTCTGGGATACCCCATCAGGATGATCTTTTCCAGTTCCCACCATTTGCCTGGAAATTTCATGATTTCCTTATTTTTTATTGCTGAGTAGTAGTCCACTGTGTAAATGTACCACAATTTCTGTATCCATTCCTCAGTTGAGGGGCATCTGGGTTGTTTCCAGATTCTGGCTATTATCAATAAAGCTGCTATGAACATGGTTGAGCAAAAGTCCTTGTTGTATTCTTGAACATCTTTTGGATATATGCCTAGGAGTAGTATAGCTGGAGCTTGAGGTCTCACAATTCCTAATGTTCTGAGAAAATGCCAAATTGATTTCCAAAGTGGTTGTACAAGTTTACATTCCCACCAGCAGTGGAGGAGGGTTCCCTTTCTCCACAACATCTCCAGCATGTGTTGTCACTTGAGTTTTTGATCTTGGCCATTCTGATGGGTGTAAGGTGAAATCTCAGGGTCGTTTTGATTTGCATTTCCCTGATGTGTAAGGATGTTGAGCATTTTGAGTGTTTCTCTGCCATTCATTCGATATTGCTCTATTGAGAATTCTTTGTTTAGCTCTGTACCCCATTTTTTTTAAATTGGATTACTTGTTTTGTTGTTTAATTTCTTGAGTTCTTTATATATTCTGGATATCAGCCCTCTGTCAGTTATAGGGTTGATGAAGAACCTTTCCCAATCTGTGGGCTGTTGTTTTGTTCTGAGGACAGTGTCCTTTGGTTTAAAGAAGCTTCTGATTTCCATGAGGTATACACTCACTGATAAGTGGATGTTAGACATGATATAGGGTAATCACACTAAGATCTGTGCACCTAAAGAAACTAAGCAAGAAGGAGGGCCCTGGGTAAGATGCTCAATCTTCATTCAGAAAGGCAAATGGGATAGACATTGGAAGAAGGTGAAAATAACGAACAAGACAGGAGCCTACCACAAAGGGCCTCTGAAAGACTCTGCCCAGCAGAGTATTAAAGCAGATGCTGAGACAAATAGCCAAACTTTGGGGCAGAGTGCAGGGAATCTTATGAAAGAAGCGGGAGATAGAAAGACCTGGAAGGGTCTGGAGTTCCACAAGGAGAACAACAGAACCAAAAAATCTTGGCCTAGGAGTCTTTTCTGAGACTGATACTCCAGCCAAGGACCACTCATAGAGATAACCTGGACCCCCTGCACAGATGTAGCCAATGGCAGCTCAGTGTCCAAGTGGGTTCCCTAGTAAGGGGAGCAGGGCTGTCTCTGACATGAACTCATGGGCTGGCTCTTTGATCACCTCCCCCTGAGGGGGAGCAGCCTGACCAGGTCACAGTGAAAGACTATGAAAGACAGTCCTGATGAGACCTGATAGGCTAGGGTCAGATGGAAGGGGAGGAGAGCCTCCCCTATCAGTGGACTGGGGAAGGGGCATCAGAGGAGATGAGGGAGGGAGGTAGGTGGGATTGGGAGGGAATGGGGGTGGGGCTACAGCTGGGATACAAATTGAATAAATTGTAATAAATAAAAAATTATTTTAAAAAACTTCAAGTAAAAACCATATATACATAAAAGAGCATATGCGTACACATACGAGGGCATATATGTATGTATGTATGCATATCCTTTGCCCAGCCCAAAGAATTAAAAGTTTTAAGTATTGGGCATTAAACTACTATACTTTTCCTCTAAAAACACTGCAGCTTTAACTCAAACCTTTAAAATAGAGAAGACTGAATGAGTGTCTCGGTAAGAGGACCCAGAATCCTTTCAAAATGTGTCCAAGTGGTGTAGCTGGATCATGAGGTAGACCTATTTTCAGTTTTTTTTTTTTTTAGGAATATTCACACCGATTTCCACAGAGGCTCTCCCAGTCTGCAATACATTTTTCCCCTTTCCCACAATCATGCCAGCATTTATTTATTTGTTTGTTTGCTTATTGTTTTTGCTGTTTTGAATGGGATAACATAAAATCTCAAAGTTGATTTAATTTGCATTTCCCTAATAGCTAAGGGTGTTGAACACTTTAACAAGGATTGCTTAGCCTTTTTTTTCCCCTTCTTTTGAGAACACTCTGATTAGTTTCATGCCCTGCTTTTTAATCAGTGATTTGTTTTCTTGGTGGTTAGGTTTTTTTTTAAGTTATTTTTTTATATTCTATATATTACACCTTTGTCTAGCTGGTAAAATTCTTTTTCTGGTTCCATAAGCTGCCTCTTCACTTGACTGATGGTGTCCTTTGCTGTACAGAAGCTTTTTAGTTTTATGAGGTCCCATATATCAATTGTCAGTTTGAATTCCTGTACCTTTCAAGTCCTATTCAGAAAAGTCATTTTCTGTGTCTATAAATTAAAGCATATTCCCAGCTTTCTAATCTAACCAATCCAGAGTGTCTGATCTTCTGTTGAGGTTCTTCATCTGCTTAGAATCTAGTTTTGTGCAGGGTGAAAGAGAAGGATCCAATTCCATCTACACGTAGCTGTCCTGTTTCCCTTACCATTTGTGAAGGTGCTGTCTTTTCTTCAGTGTGTATTTGGTGTGGCTTTGTTCAAAAATCAGATGGCTGTAAGGAGCCTAGTTTTATATCTAGACCTCCATTTCTGTGTTACTGATCAGTGTGTCTAATTATTATCACAGTACCATGCTGTTTGAGTATTATGTAATCAAGTAATATAACTTGAAATCGAGGATGGTGATAATTTCAATACTGTTTATTGATCAGGATAGTTTTGGATATCTGGGGTCTTTTTTGGTTTCATTTAAAATTTTATTTTAAGTTTTCAATATCTGTAAAAAAAAAACAAAAACAAAAACAAAGCACACACCTAAAAGTTAATGGGGATTGTATTGAACTTGTGGATTATTTTTGGTAGTTTGGCCACTTTCACAATACTAATCCTAGGAGAAGACTTTCCACCCTCTACAGTCTTCTTCAGGCTCTTTTTTTCAGCGTCCTGAAAGCTATTTCTAAAGTAGAGTTCTTTTACGTTTATTTTAAGATATTTTATTTATGTCTTTTTGAGACCACTGCAAATGGGATTGTTTCCCTTATTTCTTTTGTTCTGTACATCTTTGTTAGTATATTGGAAAGCCACTGACTTCTGTGTGTTAGTTATATTTGTGTGCCCTGCTGCTGTGTTGAATGTATTTGTCAGACATAAAGGTTATCTGGTGGAGTCTCTAAAATTTGTATAAATATGATAAAATCATCTGCACAGAAGGATACTTTGACTTCTTCCTTTCCCGTTTATATGTTTATATCTCTTGTTTGCCCCTTGTCTTATTGCTATAGCAGAGACTTAAAGCACCATATCAAACAAGAGTTGAAAATGTAAACATCTTTGTTTCTGACTTCAGCAGAAATATTTAAAGTGTTTCTAATGTTGGCTAGTTGATTGCTTTTATTTTGTTGAGCTATGTTTCTTGTAGCTCCAGTTTCTCCAGGACTTTTATCATGAAGGGATGTTGGCTTGTCAACTGCCTTTGTTGCATCTAATGAGATAACCATGTGGTTTCTGTTCTTGATTCTGTTTATATGGTAGATTGCATTTATTAGTTACACTCAACCATCCTTACATATCTGTGATGAAGATGAATTAATCATGGTAGATTGTTGTGGTTGTTGTTGTGAATCCAGCTTACAAGTAGTTTACTGAGAATTCCTGTGTCTATGTTCATCATGGATATTGGTATATAATTTTGTTGTTGTTGTGTGTTTTAATTTGATTTAGATATCATATTAAGTGTAATTTTGGCTTCATAAGAGGAATTTGGAGCCTTTCTCCTCTCTCCTATTTTATGGAAGACTTTGAAAAACATTGGCTTTAAGTCCTTTTTTAAAGGTCTGTTAGAATTCTGTGGGAACTATATGTGGTCCAGGGATATTTGTTTGTTTGGGTTTGTTTGGGAAGTTTTTATTACTGATTCAATACATGAGCTTCTGAGAAGATTGTGTACTATTTAGTATTTTGGTGGAATGTTTTGTAGCTCTCATAGGTCCATTTGATATGTGATAGCATCTAGCTCTGTTTCTCTGTTTAATTTTATCTAGAGTATATGTCCATTGGCTAAGATGGATAATCGAAGTCACCTGCAATTAATGGATTGGTGTTAGATTAACCTGTTGCTCTGCATCAGCAGTGCTTGCTTAATGATGTTAGCTGCATATATACTTAGGATTGTAATGTCTTCTTGATGCATTGTTCCATTGAAGTAATTTCTTGTTACTTTTGATTTAAAGTCTGTTTTTATCAGATATTAGGACAGAAACTCTTGCTTCCTTCCTGGTTCCAACTGGTTGGAATACCTTTGTCCATCTTTTCACTCTCAAGTGAGGTTTTTCTTGAAGGAAGCAGATTGGTGAATCTTGTTTTGTAAGTCAGTCTGCTACCCTGCGTTTTTTTACTAGGAAGTTGAGACATTGATGCTTAAAGTTATTATTGAAAGATATGTGTTGATTCCTGCTGATTTGTTGATTTTGTGGTCTCTTTTTTCTCAGGTTTCTTTTGCAATGTCAGGGATGCCAACACTGTCCAGGGCTAAGGGCTAGCAGACACTCAAGGCTAGCAGCTAACAAAGCACAGCTCAGAGATGAACAGAGGGCAGCTTCAACCATCCCTCATTGAGCGGGAAGCACACAACAGCATATAGCTGTCTCCGGACCCTTTCTGTTCATCTCTGGTGATCACCAAACTGCTGTTCAGGCCCCCGAGAGCCACAGACCTCCTGTGCATTGTCAGCCTCTGCACTCAACGTGGATTTAGATTTCTCCTGCCTGTTTCCTGGCTTCTTTGATCTTAGTACGTGTCTTCCATAATAGCCTGTTTTTCATATGCTTACCTCCAGCCAAAAACCATGCTGGCATGTCAGGCAGTGCCCCTGCACTTACGGTTTCTCTGATGTGTATCTGACACCCAGAGATTTCTCTTTCCTGGCCCCTGATTCTTCAAGGATGCCTATTGGGTCAGGACCTGTCCCGAGACACCTTTTTAAACCCCATCTTCTCCATCTTCCATGCCTTCCCCTCCCACTCTGTTCCTCATTGCTCTCCTTATTATCACTTTCCTCTTTCTCATAGTCCTCCTCACCATCACTCCCCCTCCTGAACTAGCTTTGAAAAGCTGTTTGGCTTCTTCTACTCGTCTGCTCACCTCCTCTGTCTTTTTTCCCCTTCCCCCTTACTTCAAATATGGGAATAAGCCATTCAGGACAGCCCCCCCCCCACTCTGCTGGACTGCCTTCTCAAGAACAGCTGCCACCTGGGGCTCCAGATAGACATCAAATGCCACCAGTTAACCTTTTATTGTTACATGGCTTGGCAACAGTACAAACTAAACATTGGATCTCCCTGGTCCAAAAACATCACTTTCAATCTCTCCTGCTCCATGTTCCCCTCACCCTCCCTGTTCCTGTGAAATCTCTCTCTCTCTCTCTCTCTCTCTCTCTCTCTCTCTCTCTCTCACTCTCTCTCTCTCTCTCTCCTGAAGAACGGATGGACTGTTGGTACCATGACATTAGTGAGTGCTCACCCCATTTCTGTAAAAACCTTACTTTCTCTAACCATCATTCCCTTCCAACTGGTGTCTTCTCTTTTGGATCCAGCTCATTCTCCTGTGTGGCTCAAAGCAAAGGGGTTCATGCATCCCAGTAACTGTCCTTCCCAGACCAACCTATTACACTGCGTGGGAATTATCCCTCCTGCTACTACATTCTTCACATGCTCAAAGAGGGCTGTTCACCTCACTATGGTGGTGAGCGTCAACTGACATTCTCTCTGGAAGCTGCAGGGATGGCAGTGGGGCTTGGGTCACATCCTTACATCCTATAACTGGCTCTTGGTGGAACTAGTAACAGCAATAAAGAGCTCAGCTAAGGCCCTCTGAATGCTACAGGAACAGCTCTCTTCTCTAGCCCAATTTACCCTCCTGACAGCAGAAAAAGGAAGGAGACTATCTCTTAGTGAAGAATGCTGCTATCTCATCAACCAATCGGGTCAGGTAGAAGTGGACAGTAAAAAACAAAACAAAACAAACAAACAAACGAAACCTCTAAACCGTAACCAGCCATTGACAGCTCAGTGGAGACTCATGAACTTCTGTACCATGAATGTCTTCAGTAGTTCAGTAGCATCTGGCCGTGCCTCCTGTCCCTTCTTGGACCCCTTATTGGGATCCTTTTCCTCCTAGCCTCATTCCTTTTCCCAAATCCCCTACCATACTTCTAACCAACTCCTTCCTAACCTGTCTCTCTTACCCTTAGGCTCTCCTCAAGCAGAGGCAACTCTTTGACTTGAACTGGCCATTATCAGCCTTCCTGGCCCCAGATTCAGCACTGTAGTTCAGCAGGGAGTAGCTAGAGCAGAGCATTAAAGCCCTCTATCATCAATGGAAAGCTGCCATGTTAGGCTGGCCAAGTCCCTGGCCAATATAGAACCACCTAAGATATCAAGATGGATGGACAATCCATGTGGGAACTTGCCCCTTCTTGAAAACGGAAACTGCATGTTCTGCACATGTCAGGAATCTGACCCTTATCTCAGCCAGAGTAGCCTGACCTCTTAACAACCTTAGCATCCTGTTATCTTAACAACCAAAGGTCCTCTCAAAAAGTTTCTGCTCGTGACAGTTCCTTTCACACCAGTTCCTTTCCCCTTAATGCTCTCCAGCACTATCCTGCCCAACCTAAGCCATCCTATACAAACACAGACTCTCTTTGGGCAGGGTTTCTCTCCCTGCTCTCAGAGACAGCCTGGCAGTTAATACCTCACTAAAGCTTTGGTCATTGGCTTCAGTATGGCTCCAGAGGTCTCGCTCTCTTGCAAACCTACTATAACACCTCCCACTTTATAATCAACTCACTCCAGTTCTATAGCACTTGTTCTTAATTATTTTGTTTAAGCAAAAGTCTGAAAGTGCTTCACTCAAAAGAAATGTGCCATTGCCTTTGGTCCAAACCAAGTAAAAAACGAGTTCTGAACAGAACACAGTAGTTCTGCTATCAAATACTCTCTGGCTCCTCACTGAATGCTCCAGGTACCTCTGCATGTTCCTGGTGTAGAGCTGGGATCTAGCAGGTTCTGAAGCCAGTTCTGTCCTGAGCAGGAACCGTTTAGAAAGCTGTTGGCTGCTGTTAATAGACCACTCACTGCAGCATCAACAATGAACCACCATACAAGGCTTGTGTTTGTGTGGTCAGGGCTTTTTCCATCAGGCTTGGCCATGAGCAGTTAGCTAGTTACAAATGCAGTCCCAAGGCCAAATGACTGGAATGCAATTATCCTAGCTTCCTGTCTGTAGAGGTCTGCCAACGAGTAATGCTCATGTTTGTCTACCTCATCAAGCTCCAGGACTCAAAGGATAACATTGGAAGAAAACTAACAATTATCAGACATTTTGATGAAGAAGCAGTGCCATGTGAGAAAGAACTCATGACTACAGAATGCAAAAATCCTGCTATGAGCTTGTATTCTGTCTCTTGAGCCATGGTATCCAGCTCTACTACTCTTAAGTTTCGTTTTCCTCTTTCTTGGAGTGATATCAGTGAGACCAGTGGTTAGGCTGGTCTCGTCTGATGAGATGGTGTGTGTAAAAGCGCTGAAAACTATGATAGTGACATTGATGGTGGTGATAGAAACAGCAATAAATGATATTTGTTGAATAAATACCATGTCAGGGGACCATAACAGGTGTTTTTGTAGATATGCACAATCTCATTTAATTCAAATTTCTTTTGAAGGTGTGATGATGACGATGATGGGGAGGAGGAAGAAAAGGAGGAGGAGAAGAAGGAAGAGGAGGAAAAGAAGATGAAGGTGGAGGAGGTGGAGGAGGAGAAAAATAAGGGATAGCAAGCAAGACGTAGTTGCACATATCTATAATCTTGGCACTTGGAAGACTGAGGCAGGAGGATTGCCAGGATATTGAGAGCAGCCTGGGTTATATAGTGAGTGCCAGACCATTTAGAGCTACACAGGAAGACCTAGCTACATAAAAACAAAGGTGACAATAAGGCACCACTTCATAAATGCTTCTTATGCAGCAAGCTCTAGCATCAGGCTTCATGCCTCTTGGTATGTATATTACTATCTACTTGGCAGATGAAGAAAACTGGATATATAACTTAGATAATTTACACCGGATCACTGTAGGAGGCCACATGGATTCAAACACAGACATTTTACCCTAGAACAGAGTTTACCGAACTCTAATGTCAGTAACACTTTTCAGTAAGGCTGCACTTTATCTAGCAGCCTTTCCCATTTCTTAGTAAATGTGGCTTAATTCTGTCCTTATTGCTCTTTGGTTTTGTATCCTTTTGTAAACATAATAACCATTTTTATCTCCAGGTTAAGCTCAATCAGGTTGATTTAGTTTAGCAACAAATATCTAGTTTTATATAGTATATATTATATATATTCTATAAATAATTTCAGTTTTATGCATAAGGAGACTAAAGATCAAGGGCTCAGTAAACTTGCCATAGGCCATTTAGTAAGTGCTGAAATGAAGATTTTTAGTCCAGTTTACCTGCTTTCGGGAAAAGTGTCAACCCATGCAGCATCTGCTAAAATGTGAGATCATGACTAAAAGCAGAATTCTGTTCCAGCCCCAGTCAATTTCCAAACCAAGTTTGCTTTTTATTCCTGGAGTTGGCTTGGAAACAGAACAGAAGGCTGAGTTAGCAGTCCTGATGACAGATACCGTGCCTGATACCAGAGTCATATAATAAATATATTTCTGTTGGGTGAAATAATTAATTATATTTTAAAAGTTTGAGACAGAGTCTTAAATAGTAGCCTCTAAGTGGCCTGGAAATCACCATGTATACCAAGCTCAGAGATCTGCCTGCTTTGCCTCCTGAGTGCTGGGATCAAAACTGTGCACCATTGATTCAGTGTTTGAATGTGAATTAAGGTAATAATGGTTCCCTAATTGAGATCATATGTACTTGGTTGTAAATAATGGGATAGTTTCCATAGAGCTATTTTGAGGAACAGAATATTTTACATCAAACAATATTGTTCCTGAAATGAATCATTCTGTTGACAGGAATGGCACCAGGAATTTGTAGTATGACTTTGAAATCAATGTCACAGAGCAGAGGCACAGTAATAGGAAAGATTTTATGATTTCATCACAAATGGATGTTATATAATCTCACATTAAGGCAGAATTCTTTTTTTAACTTTTGTGGGGTTTTGTTTTATCAATCAAAATTCTAAGAAGTATGTTAAAAATGTTGTGCACCTATTCAGAATTTTAAAGAAAAGGGTGATGTTTTTCCACGAGACCTTCCCAGGGGTCTACTGTAATTTAACCGTAGGCTCTGTGGTAAAATTGTTCTTGTGGAGTTGATATCTGCCTAGGAAAGGCAGAGGTGGGAGTCGCAGGGTGTAGCAGCAACTTCCTGGGTTTCCAGATGCCCTGATTAGTGTTAACCCCGCAGGGCACCCCCCAAGATTCTCACAGTCACTCACCAGGTCCCAGCTGGTCTGGCTGGCGAGGTAAGCTTATTCATCTAGAGGAAAAATTTACAGTGACTGCAATTATCACTTAAGGACTCCCCCGGGGCAGGTAGACACAGAGTGCATCCATAGAGTCCACCCCATTTTATACATAGCTCCACAATCGGGCACATACGCTGCCACAACAAAGACTGTTGTTTTGCATCATTCCTATCTAATCTAATGCTCAGCACATAGTGGGTGTTAAATAAAAGTCGTATATACAAATAAAAACATAGATATCCCTTATCCCTTACATTCTTAATAACAATGTTCCATTTCTGTTATCTCTTGTTCTACTTAAAGAGTCACTTTTACCTCCTCTATACTGTTGCCGTAATGATTGGTTCATGTTGAGATAGCCAGACATTCTTTTCAGTGCAGTATGTTGGTATGAGTATCCAGGAAGATCATGGTTGATGTCTTCAGAGAGCTAGGTCATATGGACAATGTACTGCCTGGATTAGCTCTCACAGAAGAGGCACTCCATGAAATAGGCTATGGTGTTATGAGGGAAGTAGGAGGAGAAGCCATGGCTGGTGGGCTGCAACAGAGCAGACAGAAGTCACAGAAGGCCCAGAGAGCTGGGGGAGAATGTGGGGATTGGTCCAGCTTTATTTATTCGAGTCTGAACTGGGCACTATGCTGTGGATACAGACAACTTACCAATGGACTATTAGGAACCACTTAGAAGATTTGAGCTAACGTTGCTGAAAACTGAAACTGTTAGAAGGAGGTACTCCTCTCTTTTTGTTGCTTTTGTTGTTATGTATGAATGTGTAGTTTTAAAAAGCAGTTTACTCGGCCTGTGCAGAGATAGGCAGAAAAGAGGCAGGAGGTACAAGTTGTCTTAGTAAGAAGTGATGGGAGCAAGCTATGAAACGCGGCTGTGAGATCAGAGAGGCAAGACCAAATAAACAGAAACTAAGAGAATTTGGAGAACAAATATAAGAAGGCTGGACAACACAAAGGTCAGAAGCGACTTCCTGCCTGGAACATTAGAAAAGCAGTAATTACAATATAGTCATATTTTGAACTTGTTGCTGACTTCTCTGCACTTCAAAAAGTAATGTTTTAATTAAACTTACTTTGCTTGCCATTTTCTGTTCTGTTTTGTGTGTGTGTGTGTGTGTGTGTGTGTGTGACTGTATCTTTTCTCTGCAGTTAACACTGACATCATCAAAGCCCACTGACCACAGCTTATCCGTATCTCTATTCAGTGAATGTTAGTGGATGATTAGATTTGTTAGAGTACCACAAGAAATGGAACACCCAGGAGGGCAATAGCTTGCCAGGCTTTACGCAGCTGGTAAATGGCAGAATTCAAGATAAAGTCAGAATCTGTTTGCTTCCATCATTCATTCTATCACAGTGAAAACACCAGCCTCTATAGCAATACATGAGTAGCAATAACATTCCAGCATATGAGAAAGTAAATAGATTACTCTTTATCAAGAGGGAGGCTGATGGACAGAGCTGAATTCTAGAAGTTGGACCTTTGAGTTTCACCAGCTTAGTATTGCCAGAGGCTCCATCTTCAGCCAATGGTATATAGTAATATAGTTGACCTTGTTTAGGGTAACAGTTCCAGGCTACTGACATTGATACACACCTTCTTCTTATTTTTTAAACCTACCCTCCAGTTGTTTTGGGAGAGGAGGTTCCAAACATGATGACTTAGCTCAGCCAACTGGGATCTTTTCACTTGACATTATGAAACCCTCACTCAAATTCCCTTACGCAAAGACTCAGCAACTGATGACTCAGTTCCCCCAGCACCCTGGCAAATAAATGCCTGAGGGTGATGGGAAGAGATTGGAGAAAGAATGTGGGTGAAGGGGGAGGGCCTGTGTTCTGGCCAAGAATTTGATCATTAAGCACTGGCATATGGATGCCCATTTGGACCCTGTTGACAAGAAGACCATAAACCAATGCTTGTCATGCAGTTTGGGGAACTAAGGCTGGAACAGAATGGCATAATAATCACTAACAAAGACTAAACTGAAAGCAAAATTTTTAATTTCAATCAAGTTTTGAGAAATCACATCTAGAAACTGACACCATTTTGAACATGTTGAATTACATCCTAGCCTGAGTAATTCACTGTGCTCATTCTGTATCCTATATCATTAATCCATCCTTCATTTCATGTCATCTCAAAAAAATGCTGTTATTGGTAAAGTTGTCCAATGTCCTTTAGTAACTTACATAAGTTCAGTCTGATTCATTATTGCTTTCTAAAAGTATAAAAACACTTATACCTCAAGATTAAGTTACTTTTCAATAAATAGTTGTGAAGCAGAAAGAGAGAGAGAAAGAAAGGAAGGAAGGAAGGAAGGAAGGAAGGAAGGAAGGAAGGAAGGAAG
>NW_026596040.1:23429682-23451482 GCF_907164565.1 Psammomys obesus | reverse complement strand
AAGGAAGGAAGGAAGGAAGGAAGGAAGGAAGGAAGGAAGGAAGGAAGGAAGGAAGGACGAAAGAAAGAAAGAAAGAAAGAAAGAAAGAAAGAAAGAAAGAAAGAAAGGAAGGAAGAAAGAAAGAAAGAAAATAAAAGAAGCCTGTGGTGGACCAGAGAAGTAATAGTTTTTTTAAAATGCTAATCCTTTAGCTACTTGCAAGAAATACCATTAACATGTTGATTTCATTGACACAGAAAGTAAAAGTCCTTTTATCAGAAGGCTGCAGCTTTTGCAGTGGGTGGAGTATCAAATCTGAGAGATACACTGAAGTTTAGGCCTGAAGGAATGGAGGCTAGCATTGTGCACATACAACATACACAATTTAGCCCAGTTGCTGGGTAGCTTCCTTGAACAAGTGCTTGTTGTGGGCACTAGAGACACATTTACTAGGAGATCCCAGAAACGGTATCATTAATCATCACACTGATAATCATATAAAATGTCACAGGAGGACTATAAATAAAGCGTTGGAGATTGGATGGAAAAGGTTTTTAAAAATGCTGTTATAAATGCTGGAAAAATTTGTTAAGTGGAAGGTGACATCTGAGATGTCATGTGGCGAGGGGAATATGCCCAAGGGAAAGGTAGCAGAAGCAGTAGGTTGACTTCAGAACTTCAGAGAGAAATGGCATAACCCAGAGCATCTTGTTTGCTTTGTAAGGATTAAGAGGAACAACTATAAGTGAAATCCTAAATGTTAGTGTCAGAAAAATAGTAAGAGGAGACCTAGGCTTATGTGCTGGGAGGAGTCCTTGCAGGGTTCAGATGGGGTAAAGACAAGGCAGAACTGGATGTTAGGGTCTAATGTCCCAGTAGAGATAAAAGGTAGTGTCGATTGTGGAAGCACAATGTCAGGCAAGATTATGTAGGCAAATGCTATGAAAAATATCTACTGATGACACACTTGAGGAATGTTCCTCATTTCTGAAAACATGCATTTTTTTATTATTTTTAGTAGGAAACCTCTTTCTGGGTGGTTATGATATTTTTTTTTTCTCAAGTAGGGTCCTGTTTGTAAGCAGCTAACTTGAAGTCAGCAAAGAACCACAGTATCTGTGGCTGAATTAGCATCAGGTTTTACCTATTTCTCTGAGTCCACCTCGTGCAACAGTCCCACACTCCCTGAACTCAGGCTGCCCATGGCATGCCCACTGCAGCCCCAGGGAATTGGCATCTGCTCTTCCCTTTGTCCTACACAATACCCACCCCCACCCCACCCCCTTCTCATTTCTCATCACAGGACTCTCCTCTCCTCTAAACCCTCCCCATGAGTCAGGGAATAGTAACACATCAACCTTTGCAGGCTATACTTTTTAATTCGTGTTCCCCACAGCACACACCAATTTCTAAACCTGTCTGATTGACATACATGTGTCTTCTTGCTTATTTTCTATTTGAAAGAACAGAGAGAGTGTCAACACTCATTATTGGCAGGCCTCTGGAGACAGACCCTGATACACAGGGATACACAGTAATTCACAGTTTAGAGCAAACCTGCTTCTTTGAACCCTGCCGTGCTGTTGGGAGGATTAAATTACAAAATAGACAGTCACAGCTGGATCAGTTCCTCCTATAAGACATTTCTAGGGCCTAGAACTTCACGTGAACGTAGCAGGTAACTCCATATTCTGTACTGGCTTAAGTTTTTATTCCAGGAAGTTCCAGAAGATAGAATTTTCAGGGAAAGGCTTTGTAATTGAGGGGAGATGTGGATCTAGGTCAAGGATTGATGCCTAGAAAAAAAAGCTTGCATTTGTTCTCTGGACCCTGTTTACGAAAGGTAAGAATGACAGGGAAACAGGCATCATCTCAGACCATCGGGCCCAATTGTTTAGGGTTTAGCTCCCGAGAAGGGTCCTTGTAGTGTGAGGATTGAAGTGAGCAGACATGGGGAATTCAGAGTTACCAAACCCCTTGACTCTCTTTTTTTTTATTTCTTTTTTTTTTATTAATTACACTTTATTCATTTTGTATCCCCCCATAAGCCCCTCCCTCCTCCCCTCCCGATCCCACCCTCCCTCCCCTTTCTGCATGCATGCCACTCCCCAAGTCCACTGATAGGGGAGGTTCTCCTCTCCTTTCTGATCTTAGTCTATCAGTTCTCATCAAAATTGGCTGCATTGTCCTCTACTGTGGCCTGGTAAGGCTGGCCCCTTGACTATCTTATGCAAGGGGACTCTGAAAACTCTTTGTATAAAGAAAGGATTCTGAGTTGAAAACCTAACTATTGTCCTATTGTCTACATCGTATGCCAGAGGGTAGCGGTCCCAAGAGTTGAAGAGTTGGGACTTGTCGCTTCTCACTCTGCCCCAGTTTATGGGATTCTTTCTACTGTCAAACACTCAGAAAAAAAGATACAGAGATTTTATTAAGTCATAATCTGTTCTGGGTGGGGGGGAGTTTGGACAGGTTCCAGGATGGTTTAGTATATTTAAAAAATGTTCTAAGCAAGGAGGCACATGCTTAATAATTTCAGTCCAGGATGTGAGCATATGTCATGGTCACACTGCTGCAAAGGGCTCCCTATAGTTCATATCTTTAGTGTTTCTGAGCTGTATCCCTACACTATGGCCACAGGATGGCCACGCTAGAGAGATCTATACTAGTGCTTGAGGCTTTAATAAAGGTGACAGGCGGGTAGAATCACATCAGTTAAGAGCCCCGGACTTCTGGGCTTATGTTAAGAAGAACTGATATTGAAGAGAGAAAATTTCCAGTTCCAGTTGACAGTAGCTTTTGGGAGATGCCCTGGCTCTGAAGCTACACAATCCTGACACACATGGGTTAACTTTGGTGTTTTATTGCATAATCAAAACTCAGTCACTTTTTTTTTAGGACTTAAGATTTGCTTTAATGAAAAGCTTATTTAAACATGTACATATGGAGTCAGATAAACATGTGGAAATATGTCAATATTTCATCAATAAATATAATTAATCAATTAAAAAAAACCTGTGCAGGTTCCTCTGTTTTCTAAGAATGTATTTCTGGAAACTGCATCCAAAAGAATCTATTGTAAAGCCAAGAATGCTTTCCATGGAAACAAAGTAATATTCAGGGCTCTTCATACCTTAAAAAGTATCAGCTTCAATAAGCCACATATGAAACCAACAAGCTCATGAAACCAAAGACCACACCATCATTAGAACCCGCCACACTCTATAGTAGCAAGATTTAAGCTTCACGTTCTCAGCCACAGACACACATGTACTTACTGTGTTGGTTACACTAGAGGCCTCAGCGCACCCTAACCTACACAAGTAGTCCCGCTTGTGACTAAGCTCGGAAAAAATGTAAACAAAATTAAAGTATTAGATAAAATGCCATCATGCTGCAGTCAACAGCTGCTTACATAGACTTTCATCAGCTTTGCAAATGTCAAATTTATCATGGTTCAGTAACTTAGCCACCCACTGTATAACACTCTTGTCAGCTGGTTTTTCATAAATGGTCCACATTTAACTTAATACATATATAAATTATAAATATATATGTATATAATTTATAAGGTGGGAATTAATTTTATAGATGGGGACTTTTTTTCTCCAGATACATTTTTTTATATGAAAAACAGGTATATGAAGTTAGCTCACGAGCCTATGAAGTGACATATAAAATTAGGGTCATTCTTCCCCAAAACTTACCCACAGTCTCTTTCTCTATTCACACCTTTTAGAACGAGGAAGTCCCTTTAAATGGAGGGTGATATATAAATGTGGGTGCTAGGCAACCTGGAGTGACTGAATGAGCAGGGATCCATTGGAGCATGTTGGTACCCAAAGGGTGCTCTCGGATTTTGATTCCAATAAAGAAAACTCATTCTGAACTGATCTCATTTCTTAGTGAAAAAATACTCTTGAGAACTCAAGCACATCTGTAATAATTCAAAATACCCAGAATAATAACAAACATATGGGTTGTCATTTTACGGTTTACAGAACGTTTCCATAAATATAATTTATCTCCAAATCAACTGTTTGGGGGTAAGCAGAAGAGATTCTGAGGCCCGGATCATCCAGCTTTCAGTTCCATCCACTCGGTCAGACAGTCATTGACTTGGTGAGTGAGCCACTTTCTACCACCATGTTTATCGAAGGGGTGGGCATGTGGCCAGCTGAGAAGGGTTGGTAGCATCTCATCTTTTGCATTAGAGAAGAACCAAGCTCAAAACGCTGCTTGCCTCCAAGTAAATGCTGAGTCTAGTGATGGAAGGCGGAGCAAGGACTTACAGATCAAAGTGGGCTGATCCAACTACAGAGTCAGTGTACAAGTTAATGCTTCAGCTCTCTTCACAGTTGACAAAAAGAGGCCTCCAGTGAGAACTGCGCCATTGGATCAGTTTTGACATGAGCCATCCCAGCACGTAATATTTCTTATCACAGAGCATATATATATATATATATCAGCAGCATTTAGGAGTTCTCTCTCAGGATCTACTTCCTTTTGCTAAGGCGTGGCTTGTACTCAAGAAGACTAAGTCTTCAGATAACAGAGAATTCTTTTTGGCATATGAACTGTTTTGGCAGTCTTTTCTTCCTCATTCCAAAGTCTCTTTCCTGCCAACTTCAATTCCAGGACGAAAGTCAACACTGACAGGAATATAGCACATGACACACAGTGAGCAGCTCAAGAGAAGGGTGCACGCAGTACATAGTCCTGAGATGGCATCGAATCACAGCCAAGAGGAAAGCTGAAACATCGCCTGGCTCTGAGAAGCAGCGCTTCCCTCACTGAAACCTTTGCTCTGGGGTACTTGGGACAAACCACGGACTCTGGTTTGAGTGGAAGATCCTCAGTTAACTGTAAGCTCACAGCTGATCAAATCAGAAGTCTAGAAGGCCCAAATCAGGAGGGCGGTTACTCTGAAACAAAGCCCCAAGGTAGGCAGGCCATGAGATTTCGAGGTAGCAAATGGCTGGCTAGAGCAGCGTCCTACTGTCCCAGAAATGGAAAGAAATTGTGAAGACTCCCCTAGTCCAAGCTTCATTTGGAAATATAGAAAGTGGGTTTCAGAGATGGGAAGACATTGTTCATGATCTCACAGCATTTTAGAAGCAGGGCCAGGGCTGGCATCTGGATCCTCTGACTTGGAGTCAGATACTGTTTTCTCATTACTAGCATCTCTGGACTCTGCACTTCTCCACCTAAAAGACAGCAAGGGTAACAAGGCCCCATAGTGTGAACATCCATCAGTTCTGTCCACTGGAAGCAGCAAAGCCATATTTAGAGGTTTTGAGTTGGTACTGTTGACTTCACCACAGGCTCATAGAAAAGATCCCAGAGTCTCTCAGTAGACACTTATAATGCCACCAGCCCTGCCTAAGGCTCTTTAGGTGTTCTATCTTAGCTGACAGAAAAGGAAACATATCAGATGAGATAGATCTGGTCTTGGCCCTAGGGGAAGCTGCCTTTGGCTTCCCTCCAGGGTTTCTGCAGAGACCATTTTCCACTGACAGATCTCTTTTCTGTGTCTCCAATGGCAAATGGACACAGCCCATCCTGAAGAAAACATCGACAATAAACACAGGAAAGAGAAAGCAGAACTCCATGACTGACACAGGGCTGCTCAAGAGGATACATGCCTACACCCACAAAAGGAAAAGAATTTACAAATGCCCAGCACAGAAGGGCAGAGAGACATTGGTGAAGAGTTTGAACACAGCTTATAGTAGATGTGACCAAGCAAGAACTGTGATTAAAACAGGCACAGGTTTTGACAAGATCTGTATGATGACATTTCAAAGGAGGCACATTTGGGAACTGAAAGGAGAGCACAGTGAACACTTGCAAGACAGACTGGAAACAGGAAGGGGTCTAGGTCACGGACTTCACAGAGGCCATCAAGCAAGAGCGGAGACTCCAGAAAGAGGGAATGTTGAGCAATAAAACATGAACAAGGAAGCCCTTTTCTCCCCCTGACTCCCTCAAACACCACCTGCTGGAATCCTGGCGGAAAAGTCCAGTGAGCATTGCTGCCTGCTCTTGGAAAGCCTTGGAGAACAGAGTGTCAGGAGCAGCCACATACACACAGCAGCAGCTTAGGACTGCCCTCTTTCCAGGCCACAGCTGTCTTCTAGGTCATTGTCCCAGGGGCCTAAGCATCACTGTGCTGAGGAGCCACAGGAGAAGTTGCTGTGAGGTGGCACCGACTCTCCCACTGGCCACCACCTTCCACTGCATCCCTGGAGGAGGAGGAGATTGGAAAGGCTCAAGCACTGGATTGGAGTCAAGGGCCTGTGAATAAGAACACCCAGTGCAGGCAGGCACCTCCACTCGCCACGCAGATGGGTTGCAGCTTACTGTCTAAGCCAAGAGTTCCCGACAATAAACTATTCCTGAACAACTACAACTGTTTAGAAATAGTTCATCGACGTTCAGCCCAAATTTCCCTCCTAAAATTTCTTCCCAACAGGCCTACTGTGTATTCCAGGCCCATTCAAAATCACAATGAGCGCTGTCTCGTGAACAAAGCACACGTTCTGGTGATCTCTCTTAAAGTAACGCGCTTGAAAGGAGCTCAGCTCTTCAAACCCAACAAGCAAACCCAACACTGTGTTATGGGTACACCCACAGTGGTCTCATTCCTATCACTGCTGGTATGCTTTTGACTAATAATGAGTTTGTTATCAATATATACACACGTTTCCCTTTAATTCCTTTCTCGTCTCATACTGCTCTAGCTAATGCTTCAAGTGTTGTGTTGAGGTCGAGTGGGGACAGTGGAAATCTTCTCTTGTTCCTGACTTTAATAGGATAGATTTTTTTTTTTTTTGCCAGTTAGAATCATATTGGCTATGTGTTTGTCATACAGATTTCCTTATATTGAGGTATATTTTCTCCAACCCAACCTTCCTTAGGAATTTTTATTATGAAGGCAATTTGGATTTTGTCCAGGTTCTTTTCTGAAACTATTGAGTTGATCGTGTGATTTTTGTCACGTCCATGTATAGGATTGCATTTATTGATTTTTTTTGTGTGTTGAACTATAGCTGCAATTCCAGGATATAGCCAATGGGATTGTGGTGGATAATCTTTTTGATACATGCCTATATTTAGTTTGCAAATATTTTATGGAGAGGTTTTCCATCCATGTTCATCAGGAATATTGGCTTATGGATTTTGGTAATATACTAATAATAGAAGACATTTGCAAGTGTTTCTTTGTTTTTAATTTGAGAAACATTAGTTGTTTTCCTTTATTGAAAGTCTGGTAAAATTCTGCTATGAATTAACCAGAATCTAGGCTCTTTAATGTGAGATCTTGAATTACTGTCTTAATCTCCTTATTTGTTATGGTTCTGTTTAAGTTGTTGATCTTCTTGGTTTAATTTCTATGATGGATAAATTTAGACATTTATTTATTTATTTTAAGTTTTCTAACTTAATGAAGTATAGGTTTTTAAAGTATTACCTTATTATATTCTAAATTCTTTGGTGTTTATTGTAATGTTTATCCTTAATTCTATTAATTCAGGTCATTTATTTCTTCTTTTGATTCATTGTTAATTTTGCTTATCTTTTCAGAGAACCAACTCATAGATTTGTCAATTCCTTGTGTTGGTTTGTTTCTATTTTATTAATTTCTGTCCTGTTTTTTCAAGTATTTTTCCTATTTACTGGATTTGGGTTTGGTTTATTCTTGTTTTTCCAAATTCATAAATTGCATCAGTAAATAGTTTATTTGTTCTCTTTCTGATTTTATAATGAAGTAATTTGGAGCTGTGCATTGCCCTTATATAGCTGCTTTTCAGTGTCCCAGAGTTTTTTCTGTGTTTTAATTTCATTTTTATTCATTCCCAAGAATTTTTAAATTTCTATATTAATTTTTTCTTTGTCCTATTCACCATTCAGTGGTATGTTGTTTAATTTCCACAAGTTCATGTAATTTCTGGAGATTTTTTTTTCCTGGATTTTAAACTTTATTACATCATGGTCACAGAGAAAACATAGTATTACTCCAATTTTCTGTATTTTTTGAGATTTGTTTTGTGTCCAATTATGTGATCTATTTTAGAAAAACATTAAGTAGAATGTATATTCTTTGTTGTTTGGATAGATTATTCTGTAGCTATCTGTTAGAGACATTTGAAGTTTGCTATCATTTAATTCTTAGGTTTCTCTGTTAATTGTTGTCCAGATGATCTGGAGAAAGGAGGGTATTGAATTCACTTACCATTGTTGTGCTGGGGTTAATTTTTACCTTTACAGTAATATGCTTTTTATAAAATTGAGTGTGTCAGAGTTTGCTGTGTATGTGTGCAAGATTTTAAGTTTACTTTGTTAGTAATTGCCTTAATTAGAATTGGTATCATTGATCTCCTTAGATTAATTTTTGTCAAAGTCCATTTTGCTGGCTAATAGGATAACAATGCCTATTTCTTGCCTGGTCCCATTTGCTAGGAATACTCTTTTTCATCCTTTCACTCTGAGGTGGTGCCTATTCTTGAAGTTGTGATGAGGTTATTTTGGTTAACAGTTGTATTATTACATTATAATATATTGTTATATATTTGAATCAAAACAGAATATTTGTCTCACTTAAACTCCATCTTTTGGGCTGGGTAACAATTTTGCCACTTGATAAGGTGCTATAAGAATTTCAGCACTTCAAATGACTTTCAAGACTTACTTACTAAACCATGTTTCAAATGTTTTCTAAGAACATAGATAATCTGTAGTGCTCACTACCTAGATAGTTCTGTTTAGTGTTATCTGCCTCTTAGGTTTTCAGCCAAGGAAAAAAGTACTCAGCAGAGCAGAACAAAGTATAAGAGGACACTGTGCTATAAACACATAAGCCTCAGCATGCTTAAGCACGGCTCATCCTATCAGGCTTAGCTCGGTGATATGTTAAAAATGTCTCACCAAATAATTATTCTGCTCTGTTAGGTGATGATCAAATCTTGCATGAGTTACTTTTGTTCATTTATATAATGAATGTGTCATAGAATTCTAGTAAAATCTACTTTAAATCACACATTTGCAATTCGTGGAGTTCAGCTTTAGTCTTTCTTGAAGAACTGGGGCGTTGCTACTGACATCCAAGCTTCTACTGTGTCACCTCTGCTACCAGAGAGCCATCTGGAGATACTGTCAGCCAACTTTTACGCTATGAGATTTTGGAAACTTTGCTCAGGGAGAGTTAAAGCTTTTCATTAATTCTGGATAGCAATTTCTCCCATAATGTTCCTTTGTTTTGGTTAAAGTCTACTCTTACTGTAGCATAATATTCACTATTTCTTCCCTAAATAGTGAGATAAAACTATTTCTGAGATTACTGCATTCTGTGAACACACTTTGGATTCAGATTCATTCTTGGTCGTATGTTCTCTCTCCTGTAATTTTCAAATGCCGTTAACGCTTTAGATAACTCAATATATGCCCAAACATCATTACACATTACCCTACATCTTCATTTATCTCACCTGTTGATGTATCTACAAAGATTAAAAAATATGAATAGGAAGAAGTAGAGAAGAAATAAAGGACTACTCGTATGCCATTGGCCAAGTCTTCATAATGACCAATCCTCCAACTCCATAAAAGATACAACAATTTCCTCTTAGCAATAGCAAAGGCAGCAAGGGACTTTAGCATCAGAAAAGGGTGATACAATGATATCACTGGCCTGCAATAGTCTCACTTGATGTTATCATACCAGCACAATTAACACGCACTTCTTCAGTGTGATCTGACTGAGTGGTTTTGCTCAAGATAAAAATTTATGGAAGATTGTACTACAGTGGAAGAAAGTGTTTGGCACACAAGACAACACTGCGTGTGCATGGGTTTAGCATCCCAGGAACCCACTTTTGCAGTCAGCTCAGGGTCGGAGCAGGAGCAGCGACAGGGTGCAGCAATGAGAGCAGCAAGCGGAACACAGGGAGTTCTACGGTGCCGTTCATCCGCCAGCGTATGCACCCAACAGCACAATCCGTACATGAGTAGGAGGAAAATAACCCATGAAATCCCTTGCAGTGCTGACATTATAATTCTGTGAGTAGTAGAGATGGTGGGTGACAGACACAGGCCTTTTGATTGGGTGGCGGTTGTGTGGGGACTGTTCTGCAAAGCTGTGGGTAATTGCTTCTCATTTGGCTTTTAATATCCTATTGTTAGTATCTGATACTTTATATTCCACGTGAAGGGAAGAGGCTTTTCTGGAAGCCCAGGGAGGGTAATTGTTGTGTCTGTGTCAAAGAATTGAAGATCCTCAGTTTCTGAGCTTTGAATCCATTCTCCAAAGCTGTTAAGTGTATCTAAGTAGAACAGTGTGGGGTAGGGTTCAAAACGCAGCGAGGCCATACCTGACTGTCCTCAAACACAGACTTGATCAAAAGCACTGCCAGAGCTATGCAAAATCCCTGACACAAAACATCATTAAAAAGAACTTTTCGCCAATAATCTAGTAGGTAAGTTTGAAAATGCAAGGTTTTGCTTTATAAACCTGGTGATATTTTTTATAATTGATGGCAAACTTTCACCTTCCTTCACATTTAATCTTCAGCACAAATCTGTAAGGAAGGAATGTACAGAATACATATTTCCATTTAATACGAAGAGGAAAAAGATGATATAGATAGGGCGTATGGTTATTTGACTGAGACGTTTTCTGTAAGCTCATGTGTTTGAAGACTTGGTCTCCAGTTGGTGGCTGTTTGTGAAGGATTTCGAGGTATGCTTTTGGAGGAAGTATGTCACCGGGAACATGCTTTGAGATTTCAAAAGACTCATGCCATTTCAAGTTAGTTCTCCCCGTTTCCTTTCTGTGGATCAGGATGTGAGCTTTCAGTTGCTGTTCCAGTGTCATGCCTGCTTGCCTGTTGGCTCACAATGGTGAGGGACCTTCTCCCACTAGAGGAGCAAGCCCCCTTAAAAACCTTTCCCTCTGTGAAATGCCTTCATTGTGGTGTTTTATCACAGAAAAAGAAAAATTGTTACTATAGAAATTAGTACAAGGGAGTGGGCTATTCCTGTGACATATCTGATTTGGGGAGATTATGGAAAGACTTTGGGACTTTGGACTAGAAAAGAGGTTGAATGCTATAATCAGATTTTAATGGGCCCTCCTAATAGAAACCTGGAAGACAGTCCTAAGAGCTACATAAATTGTAGAAATCTGGAAAAAGGCGTTTCAGGGGGAAGCAAGGACTTTAACAGCAACAAGGGTAGAGACCATTATTATGTTATTTTAGCTTCCGTTTTGCCCTTATCCTAAGAATTTGCCTGAGGCTAAATTGAAAAATAGTGGACTAATTTACATTTTGGAAGAGATTTCAATACAGCCTAATACAGACTCAGTTGCAGGGTTATTAGGAATCACTGTGTGTAAGTCTGCAAGGAAAAAGAACAGGTAGCCCCAAAGGAATACAAAATGCACAGTTTGAAGAGAAAAAGAGCACCGGGAAATTTAATGATGGAGCCAAGGCTTGTGCTGAAAAACATAAGGAGATTAAGGTGAGACCTGATTCATAGTGTGATGAAGGGAAGTTTGTCCTCAGGAAAAGACCCCACCAAGCTAAACTCTGACTTGTGAGAGAAAAGGGTTGAAGAAATTTTCTACTTCTACTTCTGGCCAGTGTTGATCCTGAGTGGGGAGCCAAACTTGGCAGATATCCACCTGGGTCTGGCTTTAGAGTCATGAAGGATACTCAAATCAAAGGAGCTGTGGAGTCTTCCCCTGTGGTTAGGGAAAGCCAGGCAGGGCTTTCCACCTGTGGCAGGGCAGGCCCCAAGTGAAAGCTCTGAGAGCGTATGAGGCCCCGAAAGGCCATTTCATGAAGCTGTTGAAAATGAAGTCTGCATTGCACTGGAGACTCTGATGTAGGAGGTTCTAGAGCCATGGGATAGCTACTCAGGAGAGATGCAGATGGGGAGTGAGACCCAAGAGATATACTTCACAGTCACAAAACCATAACAACAGAGCTGTCTCAGCCCTTCAACACTGGATATGACACGTCCCCTGATAGTTTTGGTCTTCAGTCCAGCATTTCTTCACTATGCCCCCTGTTTTTTTTTTCCTTTTGGATTGGTAATGTGTATGTTGGAAATAACATAACTTGCTTTGTGATTTCACAGGGGGTTACAATAAAAAGATTACCAGAAATCCCAGAAGAGACTTTGACTTTAAAATGGTGTTGAAACTGTGAAAGCCTATGGGGATTTTTGAGGTTCGAATAAGTGCGTTTTGCCTTATGATATTGTCATGACCTTATGGTGGCCAGGGAGCAGGATGTGGCAGTTTGAATGAAACAGTTCCATATGCTCATATGTTTGAATGATTGTTCTTCAGCTGGTGGGTGTTTGTGGAGGATTAGTGGGCGGGCTCTGGCTGGAGGAAGTATGTGACTGGAGGTGGCTCACACCAGGTTTAGTTAGCTCTCTCTGCCACTGTGGATCAAGATGTGAACTCTCAGCTGTTGTTCCAGTACCATGCCTGCCTGCTGCTTGCTCCCTGCCATGATAGTGATGGAATCTTCTCCCTCTGAACCCATAAGCCCCAAATAAACCCTTCCTTTTATAAGTGGTCTTGTCTTGGTGATGGTGTTTTTTTGTTTTGTTTGTTTTTTTTTTTTTTTCCAGCAACAGAAACGTAAGTAACACAGGTGGTTAATAGTGGATCGTATGCCATAAATTGATGCTTCTTTCCAATGCTGCCTCTCAAGCTCCTCCCCAAATATAGTTCTGCCTGTTGGGGAACATGGGGATCATTTTTGTGGTGGAAAGAGTTTTGTGACAAAGTTTGATATTAACAGTTAATTTTGACAAAGTGAGTACTAAACCTTTCTATTAATAACTGAGAGACAGCTTAATGATACAGTCTTGTGGGTAGAAGTGAGAAAATATAAGTGAGTCACAGTGACCAAAGCTGGATGACTGAAGCAGTCACTTTTAGATGCTGGAAAAGTGATTAG
The DNA here is from genome assembly GCF_907164565.1 of Psammomys obesus. NCBI lineage: Eukaryota > Metazoa > Chordata > Mammalia > Rodentia > Muridae > Psammomys > Psammomys obesus. Next base: position 23,438,526 of record NW_026596040.1, on the reverse strand, counting down.
AATGGAAGCAGTGAAGTGAGATACAAAACATTCCTGTAAGAAAAGCTGAAAAGAGAAATTTATTGTTATGACAAGGATGACACAAAGACTTCGTGACCAAATCGTGCCAATAAGAAAGCAAAAGAAAAAAAAATGCAAGGAGTGAATAGATGAGCTAGGGTGTCTGGGTAGGGGTCTCCCCTATTCTGAGGAATGGGGAAGAGGAGATTCAGGAGGAAGGGCAGAAGGGCGGGACTGGGACGAGGAGAGGGAGGGAACTATAATCAAGATGCAAATTGAATTAATTAATAAAAAAGATTAAAAAGGCAAGGAAATGTAAAAAAAAGCAATAATAATGAAAACCCTACTTAATCTCCTATTATTTCCCATTATAGAAATACCCCCCCCACACACACACACAAATGGTCCCTTCCTTTCTACTTTCCTGGCTTCTTATACTTCAGTTACATACTCAAATGGAAAGATTTAGAGCTCAGATCCACAAATAAGAGAGAACATTTCAATTTCCGAGTCTGGGATATCTCACACAGTGTAATATTTTCCAGTTCCATCCATTTTACCTTCAAATTTCATAATTTGTCCTTACAGCTGAACAAAATCTTTTGTACCACCTTGAGGTTGTTTCCATTTCTTAGCTATTGTGAATAGAGAGGCAACGAACATTCTTGAAGCAAGAATCTTCATAGTATGATATTGCTCCCTTTGGCCATATGGCAAGGAATGGTAGAGCTGGGTGACATGGAAGATACACTTCTAACTTTTTGAAAATTCTCCAAAGTATGTGTGCATGTGTGTGTGTGTGTGTGTGTGTGTGTGTGTGTGTGTAAGAGAGAGATTGGGATAATAATGCTCCTATCAGAGACACACATCATCTTACAAAAACACGCCTAATGCCAGGCATGGGGACACAGTGTCATGTTGGAACAAACAAAGTAATGCACCTGCTGGACAGACATTTATCAGATCTCAGGCCAGAGCTCTGTCTACTGCAGCTGCAGTTGATCTTGTCTATCTTTCAGAAAGAACGTTATATATCTATCTGAACAGTTTTGAAGACTTATCCCGGTGCTTTCTGAACAAAATATATTCCAAGGGGCTCTGTAAAATCCTGCCAACCACAGTTATAGCGATGCTCTGAGATAAGAAGGTGTAAGATCACATCAGACATTGTGGTTATGACCCCAGTGTGTTCCTTTTACCTTTCTCAATATGCACATGTAGCTGAATTGTCTTCCAAGATTTTTCTAATCATGATTTATAAATAACAAAGGAACTAGGCATCTGAGTCTTGGTGCAGGCCTGTGTTTGTTTGTTTGTATTGCTTTGTGCTGTTTGCTGAACCATTTCAAATAGAAGAAAATCTAGAAATTTCTAGGAGAACATGCATTTGAAGCTGAAATTTGTAGTAAAAAGAGCCTTCATTTGCTGTCTTTTATTATTTTACTAGATAAACCATGGATGCCTCACATAATCATCCAAGAGTCATATCCCACTGGTCTTCATTTTTTTGGCAAAGGAACGAGGCATACTAACTAGGCCCAGGAAGAACTGGATAGCCTCATCAAGTGTTTACTGTCACCCACCAGACTCCCCAGGTTCTTAGACATTGCCCATGAGGAGCAAAACAGATGGGGGAAGGTATAAATGGTCCACAAGAAACATTTAAGATCCTGGGATCTGCTGAGCTTCCACAAGAAAGGAGAAGCAACAGGCAGAGAGCCCACAGTGGCGGGGATGTAATTAATTATTGATCAGAGATCAGGAGCTGGGATCACGGAGTTTAGAGAGCTCATATTGAAGTGAGCCTAGAGGGAAGATTAATGTTGTACCAGGATGGACACTGACACAACATTCAAGGCAGCCTAAGTGGTCCAGTGGCAAGAAAATCCATTGTTATTTAGAGAAAGCTCACCAGTCTTGTACACAGGAAGAGGAACATGGCTGTTGTGGGAGAAATGAGCAAGAACACAAGACTGGGTCAGGCTGGTAGGGCTTATATACCTTATTACCATCAGCTCACTGCAAATCACATTGTATAGACTCTATCACAGCCCAATCCAGCTGGGATTTACACCTTAAAACCTACATGCCTGAGTGACCTTTCCATTTTCCTAGATGATAATGTGGGAAACAGAGTCTCTTTCAAAGCTATATTATACACTGGTCCAAAAAAAAAAAGGCAGAGAACATGTATAATTTACCATGTTTTCAAGGGGAAATCTCCTAAAATTGCCAAAATGTGTGATAAGCTTTGGGATCAAGACTTTTGGAAAATCATGGCAACATTAGACTGAATACAGAGGCTTCCAAGATGGTCTGAGTCATTTGTGTGGAGTTCTATGTGTGGCCTCCAGGAGCAGGACTTGAGCCAGCAGAAGGAAGTGAGAAATTATGAGCATCATACACAGTCCTTTCTGGAAGGTATCTTGTCTGCGTGCATCTCTGCCACATCTCTACCTCCTGGGACATTGTCTGAACTCTACTAGAAAGGTAATGGCAAGATGGTGAATGAATGGATGAACCAATGAGGCAGAGAGAAGTTGACGAGGAGTTCTGAAACCCAAATTCTGATCTTTATTCCTCTATTCACCTCTAATGTTCTTTGAGTCTCCTATTTTCTTATCCATAGCACACTGGGTTCATCAGTATATATCAGGTACTTTTTATAGGATTTTATCAAGCCCCTATGGGATAGCCATTTCAGACATTAGTGTGATGGAGTAAAGGCCATGGTTATGTACATATACCCCTATACTAACACTTCTTTAAATCGACAGTTTTGTTTTGCACTGCCATACTTTTGAATAAGATTCTCTTTGAGCAAAATGGTTTCTAAATTTGAAAACCACTAAGCTTGAATTTTAGTACCAGTTTCACCTATAAGAGTCACATCTTATATTATACCAAGATATAGGCAAGCAGAATTTAGCCAAAATACAACAATGAGGGCTGTTCAAACTGCAGCATTTCCAGCCTTCAATAATACTGAGATATCATGTGTTGAGAATAGAGTTAGACAGCATCACAGAAGAGATTCTGTCCTGTTTGCTGTCAGTTTGGATGCTGCATGTCCCCCCAACGGCTTAGTTCCAAGAATGGCATTTGTTAATCTCTTTCAATATATTTCTCTCTCAGTAAATTGGGAATGCTACAGCCTGCCCAGAAACGATTAAGAACTCGATGTTCTTAATCACATACAATGCAGTTAGCTCAATGCTCTGCATATAGCCATTAGATATCAGTTGGTAGCCAGATGATGATGGCCATGAAGATGAAGACAGTGCAGAAACATCTCCAGATCTGTGGATTTGACCAAAGCTTTCCTCAATGGCAATCTCACACATCCAATAGTTGTATGCTATTTAACTCAGGAATGAATCTCTCCCTCAGAAAAGTCTGAATGTTTTACTTCTTCGTACTGCAAGAATGATCACTAAGAAAAAACAGAATAGCCCCTGAAATTGACAGTATCATTTGTAATACCTCTCTGCTCACGGAAAACTTCAGCTCTTCTTCAGCTTTAGCCACGCGTAACACCTGGACTGGGCTGTCCTTTTCCCACATTTCACTGTATTGTAGGAAGAAAGTGGTCTGGGACCATCTCATTCAACCTCCCCCACTTCCTCAGAAACTGACAAATGGTAGAGTGATGGTTCCAGTGACTTGACCCTCAACTGGCACTGCTGGAAGTCATCCAATTGATGCCTTGTGCTTTACAGGAGCCTCTAAGCGAGGCCATCCATCCCATGCTGTGCTGGAACACAGAATCATAAAACCCCAAACCCATAAAGAACAAGCCAGATGTCCTCTTTCTCAATAGCTGTCCTTTAAACATATAAAAACAAAGCTTATGATCTGAATCTTTTGCTCTGCACACAGAATCCTCTGTTCCTACCACTGTTCTTCACACACAATGAATCATCCAACTGAGAAAATCACGATATCTGCCTTCCTTTGAGCACACTCTGGCTTGTCAATTCCCTGCAAAAGATGAACCTTCTACCAATTCAATGGACCAGAGGTCTACACCATTCTACTGTGGGGCAAACACGCATTTAGACAAGAAGATAGTTTTTCAGTGGGTTTCATAGTGTGCCTTGGAGGCAATCCCTTCCTGAACAGCTGCTCTGACTAAACTGGGAGGGCCGTGTCCTTGCCAAGTACATGCTGGAGGGAACAAGTGCATAGAGCCTGCCTCGCAGGAAGCTTATCTGCAAGGTGGCTGCCAACGCCTAACCGCAGGCACTCAGGATTCCTCCTGGCGGAATATCAGTCACCTTCCACAAGGCTTCTTTCCCCTTGTCTTGAGACTGCACGGGTTGAGAAATGTCAAGAGTTCAGGTGTTGAACCTCTAGTGTTATTCAAGAACTCTCCAGCTGTCTCCCGGCAAGGACAAGAAGTTTTTTTTGTTGTGAATCCCAGATGACAAGTTTAATGAACTTTTCATTTCAGGATAATATAATCTAGCATTCTGGTGCCATACAGTTCTTTCTGTAGGGGGCTTCCCTGTGTGCTTCGGGAACTTTAGCGTCATTTCCACCTAACCTCTGCCCATGAACTGTCGAGAGCAAACCCCGGCTATAACAACATGCATATTGCCAAGCCCCTGGCAAGAAGAATTGTACCATTGAGACCTGTTGTTTTAAATGCATATTATCTCAGTATCTAAGAAATAGATCTAGACCTGATCTTAAAATATTATCTAATTCCACCTGTTTGTTTTACTGGTATGGAGGGAGGAAAATGGCTGATTGGTGATCAATAAGAGAAAGAAAAGGCCTCCTGATTTCTCTAGTCCACAAATGGTTTTCTACCCTACTGCATGTTAGAACTCTTAAGAACTTTGGGATTTGGGCCCTCACAGGTCAGTCATGCCTAGCATCTTGCACACATGGAACTCACTCTCAGGCAGTATATAAAAACTCCCCAAAAGCTCTAGTGTGCAGTTAGGATTCAAAGCCAGGACACCATACCACACTTTCACCTTGGATACTTCACTTTGGAAACTTCAAGATACCCAAGATGATAAATGTCTTGGGCTCACCCTGCACATAGATGCCATGAATCACCCTTCTTCACTGTTGGCATCAATCTAAGAAGATTGCTCACTCGGAACTCTGGTACCTAGAGGGTGCTTCCAATGCAAATGAGGAAAAATCAATAAACTCTGAAGGTGCTCGACCTCTTTGACATGATTAATACGCTTTATGTCTATGTCAGGTCAAAGAAATGCCAACAGGCAATAGAAAAGCCAGAAGACATAGTCAAAATAGTCATTCCAATTGTCCAGAACAGGGCACGATGTACCCAAGAACTAAGTTTTATCTCATGTTGGTCAAATAGTTACTTGTAAGTAATGTTGTATTTAATTAATTGCTGGCTTTTATTGCAGCAAAGGAAGCTTCACATTCCCTATTTAAGGAGTGGTGTTTAACAGTGTTTATTGATTCATTCTTTGGAGACACTTATCAGAGAATTAGACAAGGGTGTTTTAGGAAGGTGTGGATGCTGTTGTATATACAATTATAACGGTTATCTCCACACCCATTCACTGAATGCTTTCTGTATAAGAGGGATGAGGCTCAGCCTGCTTGGAATTCACCCTATACATGTGCACTGTTACAAAGTCATTTTGAGAAGGGTTATAGATGAGGAAACAAACCCAGAAAAGTTTGGTGACGAGTTTCAGGTCATGTTGACACTAAATGGCAAATTCCATTTAGTCATGGGCTACCAAATTCCAGCATCTGCATCTATCATCTATATTAGGTTGGGTGTTTTGGGTTCTAGGTCGAAGCTCCACGTACCACCAAGGCAGAGGCAGCAAGAAGTTCTGAGTCACAATGAAAAGAATAGGATTTGTCAGTGAGATAAATTGCTCCGGAAGTGGTTATCTTGGAAATAAGCTTCATCTACCTTAGTAAAAAGTTTCTGAAGGGTGGACATAATGTGCAGTGAGTACAAATTTTACTGTGCCCCAAGTTCTGACAAAGTGAATGGATGTCTTCAGAAGTTGCCTTTAGTACTTCACTGGTATGATCTCAACAGGCCCGGTATTTTCCGTGAAGCTACTTCATTCCTGAGATGTATTGGGGTCAGCTTTATAGTTCAAGGACTAGAGAGACCGAGTCCTGGGTTTAAAGCTCTGCTGTTCCAATCTTGAAGTGTTTAATAACTTTGTTTTTATACTTATTGAGAATGTGCATGTATCAAAGAGTGATATAGAAAGCCGAGCTACTTTTGAGCTGTGTTCTGTCAAAAAATAAGCATACATGAGCAACAAAATACAGTTTGTATAATTTCAGTGACTACAAACATGATAACTGCCATTATATTGACATTTAAAACTAGTACTGAATAATATACAGGTGTATCTTTATTAGGCATGATGGATTACGTGAGTAATCCTAGCATGTGGGAATCAGGGGCAGGAAATCAGTAATTCAAAGCCATCCTTGGCTACAAAGTAAGTTTAAAACCAATCTGGGCTATTGTGTAGCAGTTTCGTTAGAGATTGAAACATTCCGTTTTGCAGGGAAAGTTTTAAAACAGATGCTAAACAACTCAAAATAGCTTCAGGAAGTCACTGAAAGTGACCAGATTAACCATACTCCTTTTTAAGAGTAAACAGTAAAGCTTGCCAGGAGTCATTCTCAAACAAGCCAAGCTACAAAGAACTAAAACAGAGAAACCCTGTCTTGAAAAACTAGAAAAACAAGCAAATAAAAAACTGAACCAAAACACTCTGAGACCAGCTGAGCTGCATGGAAGTGGCTCATTTTGACTCAGTCTCTTGGAAAGTACACTCTATAAACAGTTAAGTCGTCTGCAGACTGTCAGTGTGCTACAGGTTCCCAGATTTTGTGAGCTGTCACTCATGCTGCTGTGAGTTTTGGTGACGAAGCTGTCTTTGAGTAATTTTTTGCTTCTCTAAGTAACCCTTTACCCATATTCCTGGAATTAACCCCAGTAAAAGTCATTGGTTCACCAACTTGGATTTGGGTGGTACCCAGACTTTGTTCATCATGGGTCCACTCTCTGGGATTAGTAGATGTGTATATTCTCTTTCCCTAGGAAAGGTGGGTTTTTGTTTTGTTTTGTTGGTTTTTTCCCCCAAACAACAGCCATGTGAAATTCTGTCTCTAAAAAGGTTAAATTTTAAGATAATAATTAATTATTCTTCTATATAAAGGTAGAAAATGAATAATTGAATAACAATCAAAGCAAAACATTAATGAAATAGAAATAAAAATTAACATTGGACACCAAAGAAATTCAGAATATTGTAAGGGACTATTTTAAAACCCACACTCCATTACTTTAAAAGCTAAAAGAAATGGGCAATTTTTTAGATTCATACAAACCACCACAGTTAAGTCAAGGAACAATCAACAACTGAAACAGCCACACAACAAACAGATCAAAACAGCAACAAAAAATTCTTTCGATTAAAAACGCCCCATCCAGATGGAGTCACAACACAGTTCCAGAAGACTTTTTAAAAAGAGCTATAGTTAATATTTCTTAAATTAATAAAAAAAAGGAATAGAATGATAACTTTTATTTTTCTTTCTATGAAGCCAATATCGCCCCTAATACTAAACCAGGTAAAGATACAACAAAAAAGAGAGAAAAAAAAAGACAACCAAAGACCAATATTTCTGATAAACATAGATTTAAAAAAAACAGTAAAATGCAAGCTGAATACATGCATATATTACAAGGATCACTCATCACAATCAAGTTGGCTTTATCCCTGAGACTCAGAGATATTCAACATATGTAAGTCAATAAATCATATAAATAATCTTCACATGACAAAAATCACATGATCATTTCAATAGATGCAGAAAAAGCCTTTGACAAAACCCAATGCCTTCATAATAAAAAGTCCTAGAGAGAGTTGGAATCAATAATGAAAATGTGGAATGTATGCATAATGGGATACTATTCAGCAGTGATAAAGTGAAATCACAAAATTTTCAGGTTAAGAGGTGAAGCTAGAAAATATACTGAATGAGGTAACCTAGACCCAGAAACACCACATATCCTTCTTCATTTGTGGTTCTTTGTTCTGAGCCTTCAGATGTGAGAATATAATCTGGACTAAAAAAAGAAACCAGGAAAGTAAAAAGGGACCATAGATTGAGGCATAGAAAGATGTCTAGAAATAAGGGTTAGTAGGTCACAGGGGCTAGAAAGAGGGAAATGGAAAAATTCAAGACAGACTTTAATGGGGAGGAAAGAAGAGTAATACAAAGGAATCAGAAGAGAAGAGGAATAAATAACCCCAAAGGTGTTTGAAAAAGCCATAGGGAAACATCTTATTATGTTGCCTTGAATGAGAATCCCCCCCCAAAGGTTCAAATGTCTGACTACTTGATCTCCAGTTTCTGGAATTGTTTGGGAAGAATTAGGAGGTGTGGCTTTGTTGGATGAGCTTTATCACTGGGGGGGGGGGAAGGGAGGCTTTGAGATTGCTTATAGTTTCCTTAACTTCTTAGGAACTATGAACTGGGGGTAAGCATTCTAAGTTTGAGTACCTGAACTTGGGATCCAAGATATGGTGGGACAGCTGGTTAGGAGGTTTCAGACTCATTTCATTCCCAGCATGCCCTCTGCCTTCTGCCTGTACTTTTAGAATGAGCTCTCAGATGTTCCCATCGCCATACCTTCACCATGCCCTCATGGACCCCAGCCCTCTGAAACCATAAGCTGAATTCATTGCTTTCTTTTATATGTTGCCTTGGCAATGGTGCTTTGTTACAGCAATAGAAAAATAGATACATTGATGCAGATAGATAGATAGATAGATAGATAGATAGATAGATAGATAGATAGAT
>NW_026596040.1:23424728-23429672 GCF_907164565.1 Psammomys obesus | reverse complement strand
GATAGATAGATAGATAGATAGATAGATAGATAGATAGATAGATAGATGGATGGATAGATAGATACACACATACATACATACATAAAGAGAAAGAGAATACATACACATTTTAAATGAACTTAGGCCACTTGGAATAATAATGCTACCTGTGAGACTCATAGATTAGCTAACAAAACATCCTAGCACCAGGTATAGAAAACTTCCCTTCAAGTTGTTGATCAAGAGAGTCAAAAAGACTCATGGATGTAGGCTATTCCCTATAATCTTAGTGGAGATTTACTGCCACTTTCCCAAACCAGTAAAATTCCCAAGTGCAGTCTATATAACTATCTTTATACCTAAAGATAAGTAAAGTTCTCATCATTCATCAAAAAAAAGTACGTTTTTGCAGTAGAAGCTGAAACTGGTCAAAATGAAGAAAATAAGGAACGATTGGATGTCTAACTTCAAGTGCTACATCTGTAAAACATCCCTACACCTAAGGCTTAGAAAACATCACAGATGAGGGGGCAGAAAGATTGTAAGAGCCTGAGATCAGGACATCTGCTGTGAAATCATGTCTTCTAAATATGACAGGGACATTGAACCCGTGAAATCTGAACCACATGGTTGCCTAAACCCGGTCTGCAGAATGACAACACTAGCCCAGGTTCCAACATAGATGGTGCAAATCTCATAAGATCCTTCCCTGGATGAAGAGCTATAGGTAATTTGCAGCCATTAAGAGAAGGAGAAGCAGTCTTCTCTAGGGACAAGCCCTCTGATAGGTCAGCCAACCACAAGCAGCCAGCCCTAAACTCATGTACATATGAGCAGTACTGAATAGACTCAGCAGGTAGTATTTGTGTGTATGTGTATGCGTGATGTAATAAAAAACAATTTAACAAAGAAGAGGTCATACGCTTGAGAGAGTTGCCGGGAGACATGAAGAGTCTGAGAGGGAGGAAGATATATAAATGATTTAAATATATAATGCATACATGAAATTCTCAAAAATATAACTTCTATGTAAAGGTATATAATGAGCAATGACAATGAACTACCAGATGACAGAGATATATGGAACTAAAAGACTTTATATTTTAGTACCTTTTAGTGGCAATTTTTCCTGCCCTCTGAACCGATAGACCAATATGTTCATTTTATATTGAGCTATAAATTATACTGACCCTGAAGAAGAATAAGGGAGAAAAGCAAGGACATCCACATCCATCCTCAATTTAACACAGATTAAATTTGCCTTGGCTCAATTCAGTGAGTAAATGTTGGCTTCAATTGAAACCTCCAAAGTTCAAGGTAAAGGCCATAAAAATGTCATTTAAATGTCAAACAACTTTCCAACATTAGCAGAAATCTCTCAGGATCCCAAAGAAATCAAATCTAAATTATTTGTTCATCTCTGGGCGGGGGAGGTAAAATCTTCCAATTCAGAGTATGAAAAGTTTTATTTTAAAAGAAGCAATTCAAGGAATGCTGGTAGGTTGTAGTCAAATGTTGCTAAGTGGATTCATGGTGGAAAAAATAATGATTTTAGTAGTCACACACAGTGTATAAAAAAATTTGTTCTGGCACAGAATCCATCTATACTACAGAATATTCATTTATCCAGCAAACATGCTTAAAAATGTCTACATCCTGGGGAAACCTTAGAAAATTAAAGAGACAGTTACCTGTTCTCTTGTGTTGACAGTCTTGTGGGAGTCTAACAGAAGACATGATGTAAGCTAACAGAGAACATGATGTAAGTTCTGAACTGTTTACAAGAGAAAGAGGAAGGGGCAAAAATTCCAAGGAATTTCAATTTCCTCTGCTTTGTGTGGGGAAGGACGGGATCCTCATTCTCTTTGCCCCTCCCCTTTTACTTTCTTCTTGGCCTCATGTTTTCCCCTTCTGATTTTCTACAATACAAACTTGGATATACTAATCTCATGCTTAGAAACAGAGGGTTGATACACATACATACATACATACATACATACATACATATATATATATGTGTGTGTGTGTGTGTGTGTGTGTATCATATGTATCATATATATGTATCATACATATCAATCTTGTTTACGATTGTGTTCTGGCTGATAACATGAGTTGTTAAATCTAAGAGAAAGATATATTGTGTCTCCTTCCAGAGAAAACCTTCATTTGTCTCTAAAATTATGTAGCTTAACAGAACTTTCTTCACTCTTAGAGATATTCTGAACTTGCATTTGTTCAGTGCAGAACCTGCTCGTGTGGCTAATAAGTCCTGAGAACACAGCCAGTGCTACCAAGGGAAATTATTTTGTTTTGTTTTCTTTCTTTTTTCTTTTTTAAAACTTTATTTTATTTTTTTTATGGAGGAGCTTGTATTTGTGGCTCTCAGGGAATCTGATTTACCCTGCATCTTGATGGTCTCTTTACTACCCAAACAAAAAACAAAAACAAACAAACAAAACCCCTCACTGCTGCCCTAGAAATAGTTTCCATGTCCCATTTCTTCAGAAACAATGTCATCTTTCCTTCTAATTTCCTAAGACCTGTTTCTGTATCTTGCAGCTTTTTTTCATCTACCCCAGTTTCATCTATTTGTGGCCAATCTGCCTGCACTGACTTTGACCTTTTGGTACAATCTCTCTCTGGAGAGCATTCCTAGGCCCTAGACTCTAAACATAGCTTTCCCCTAGGATCTCCATCACCAAGAATGAAAGCCCAACAGTTCTTTGTTTCCTGTTCCTCCTTTAGGACGTTAAAATCACCCTCCTGCATCCCTCCTGAATTCCAGTGGCCTTACCCTCACTTCTTGATAGCAGCATAGGCAGACTGGCAATCCCTTCTAAATCTAAAGCATGGACAATTCTGTCTGTGTTGTCCAGCCTGTCAACTCTTAGTGCTATCTATCCCACACAGACATGCATTATATTGCGAAATCAAATTGCCAAGGAACTTGAGATCAAATTACTGTGACTAGACTCTACAACTTCTCACCGAGTTATTGTGGTCACGAGGCAAAGGAACGTGGTCGTATCATGTCTCTCAAGTGCAAAGACATCTGCCTTAAAGCATGACTACACCAAGGCACATTTTCAAAAACTGATTTTCCGGTACATTTTGTTCGTTAAAGCACAATGAATATTTACCATCACAGAGACTTTATTAGAACCCCAAAACTAAAAATATGTGTCAAAACTGGAAGGCCTGGAATACAAGCAACACCATCAGGCAAATGTAAGCTGGTGGTCTTACACCTTATGATCAAAAAAAAATGTCCTAGTAGAAATATCAATTTTACTGGTCTGTCTCTGACTTGCTAAGTGGGGCCCAGCGTTCTGTTTTACTAAGTTATTAGATGATTCTAATGCAAGTAAAATGTTGATCATAATTTAATTCTTCTTTTAAAAAATATGTAAGTCTGACCTCTCATATATATCAGTTCTTCCTGAGTCACAGTAAGTATCTGAATTCAGTAACATGGTAGAAGCTTGCTCCATTTAGAAGCTGGAGATAGGGAAGACATGGGGGATGTGGCTGGAAGTGGGGAAACACAGACCTAAAAATTGTATTTGATTCTCTTAGACTTAACCCTTTTTAAGGGATGCATATTCAGGATTGTCCAGCAAGCACATTTTACCTTCGGGTCTAGAGTTCAAAGGAAGCTGTGGATAAAGAGAAAAGTCTGTTGTTGTTGTTTTTTAATCTTTATCTTCTTTAAAAGTAGGTGGCAATGAAAGTCATAGATGGGGAAATCACATGAGTATTAAGAATAACTTCCTGAGGCCAGAGAGAAAAGGATGAGTGTGTGAGGATTAATGATGTGATATGAATTAGGAAGTAGATCAGGAAATTACTATGTTTAGGAAAATAAACATGGGAAGTACTTGAAGAAAGAAACTAAAATGATTATGAGAAGCTGGACAGTGATGGCACATGTCTTTAATCCCAGCATTCTGGAGGCAGAGGCAGGTGGATCTCTGAGTTTGAGGTCAGCCTGGTCTACAAAGCAAATTTCAGGATAGCCAGGGCTACAGAGAGAAACCCTGTCACCAAAAACAATAATAACAAATGACTATAAGAGGCTAAGTACTAATGTTATTTTAAAAACTTGAAATTTCTATTATTTTATCAACTAAAGTGAAAAATCCAAGCAGAGGATAGGAAACTGCATTTGAAAATCATATAATGAAGGATTACTATAAAAAACATGATGAATGCCCAAAAATCAATAAGAAAACACATGTACTTCAATGGCAGAACATAGAGAAATCTCTCAGTTAACTAGGACACTGCCTTCTGGATAGCTTTAATAGTTCTAGAAAATACTGGAAAATTTGCTGGGAGAGAAAAGTCATTAATGGGCTTTTCCAGTACTAAACTCTACATGCTAATACTGACCTGCCAGGTAAGATGTGCCCATTGGTAAAATAGTGGCAAAACTGTTTATGGTGTAAGCAATGGATCCTTGATTGTTTTTGAAGCAATCTCCACAAGAGTGAATACATGCCTAGAACTCTAACCATAAATCAAAACCCATGGCTAAGGATATTATAAGCCCCAGGGGTTAACATATTCTTTTTGTTGGTTTGCTTACTAAATGGCCACATTGTCAAACTTCCTTCTAAACAGTTATGCTTATTTCTATGGATCAGTGATGCTCTCCATCTCGGTAAGAGATGCTTCTTTTTTTCAGGGGGTAGTGGTTAGTGCAGAGATGTAGAACAGTTCAAAATGATGAGAATAGGCTACTACGAGTGATAGCTAAAAATGGGACATTGTTATCAACTCCGCTGCTCTAAAGCTCAGGGTACATCACAAAAGAGGTGGTGGAAAAAATTTAAGAGTTGGAAGATGGTGATGAGTCTCTGAGATGCTGTCTTCTGGATATAATATGATATGATATGACATGGTATGATATGATATGATATGATATGATATGATATGATATGATATGATATGATATGATATGAT
>NW_026596040.1:23381759-23424718 GCF_907164565.1 Psammomys obesus | reverse complement strand
ATATGATATGATATGATATGATATGATATGATATGATATGATATGATGTGGCCATTTCACTCATAAAGTCACTGCAGTTTTGCTTGTCTGCATAAAACTTATGAAGGATCAAGCCAGGAAGTTAATGTAGAAGAAGGCACAAAGGACAAGTAAAACCAAGGTTGTTCAATAAAGCTTTAAGCAACCAAGTCATCTTATATTTACCTAAATTTACTTTATGAGGAAATTAAGCTGCTGACAATTCTCCCCACAAAAACCATAGACTAACAAAACCCCAGTACCAGGAACAAGAAACCTTCTTTTGAATGGTTAGCCCGGGTAGTTCAAGCGACTCCCAGAAGACTATAGATTATCACTGTAGCCCTTGGTGGCCTTTCAGGGGTTGGGGGTGAGGCCAATTGCTATAGACACTTCATTCTTAGGACACAGGACTCAGATGATCCAAGCTGGATCTGACCTGAAAGTCTCTTTTCTGTGGTCTGCTTCCATGGTTCCATAAAATATTATGGAATCTGCCAATGGAGAGAAGCAATCACATTGTCCTACTCAGAGGCAGCACCTATTAACCATGACAGTTACCAACATGGAAGAATGTTCATAAAGGTGTAATGTGGATGGCAACCAACAGCTGTCCACTTGGGCTTAAGGTCAAATCAGTAGGAGAGAAAGTATGTCTGGTAACCTAATCTACTTCCCCAGGCTAATAGTATCATCATGGGGCTTAGAAAAAAATCTGCTCCCAGGATTGGCTAAAACAGTGTAGCTCCTTAATACATTCTAAATCTCATCCTTATACCCATAGATATGTGTGGCTACTCTCTCTCATCAAAAAAGCACCTCTTTACAGTGGAGACCAGCACAGAAAACCACAGCTGTATGTAATGGAAAGATCACTGTGGGAAGCCCCAGCAGATGTGGCTACATCACAGCTCCTCCATCTATGTCTCAGGGAACATCATGGATGATGTTGGAAAGATATTAAGAGCCAGAAGCTAGTTGTGAAACAGTCTCTCCTAGAAGTGGCTGCATAAACAAAACAAGAACAATAGTGATATCAATGAATGTGCTAATGGGGAATTTTGTGGAATTTCACCCATAGACAAAGAACTTCAAGCAACTAATGACTTGTGAGAAAAGGAGAATTAGGGTCTTCCAGGGATGAGCCTCTTTGTTAGTTGTTCAATGCAGAGTGCTCAGCATTGAAACAATATATGCGCCACCAACAAAAATGGACTCAGCACATTGTGTGTGTTTATTATAACAGTAATAATCAATGAAAAAGAGGCTCTCAACTTGAGATAGGGAGATGGAAATAATTGGGGTAGGGGCTGGAGGAAGAAAGAGGCAGGAGGAAAGTGTAATTCTATTTCAATTAAAAATATATATTAAAAATTCCAGCTAATTCAAGCATGGGGAGCAGCTCCTAAGGCACCATCCCCAGCTGAGGAGCTATTGGCAGATGGCTGCTGGGAAAGAGAGAACCAATTTTCTATGGGGAGGCAGGCACTAGCCGGTTATTTATCCACCGGTGGCTGACACAACACCATGAGCACATAGGCAGCCCTGATTGATCTCACTGGGTTAGAAATAAGTAAATAGAAAAAAAAAAGATTTTTAAATGGAGGATATAATGTTGGGAGCAAAATATGTTGGGTGGTCCTATGGGGAGGTGGAGACAGGTACAGGGACTGGATATTATCAAGATACAAGTGATAGCCAACAAAGCTGAAAGAAATTGGAAATCTGAAGAGAACTTGGACTTCAGGCATGGAGTCGCAGAATTTGGAGTTTTTCCTACTAGTTTTCGGGCTTGCTTTGGTCCAGCATTTCTCCACCATGTTTCCTTTTCTTGCTTTTGGATGGCAGTACATATTCTGTGGCAGTGAATTTTGGAAGTATGTGATCTGCTTTTTTATTGTGACTTTACAGGGAATTATAGTTAAGACATTGCCACGAGTTTAGAGACTTTGGACTGTTAAACAATGTTGAGAATATGATAGACTATGGAGACATTTAAAGTTGGACTGAATGCATTTCTGCATTATAATACAACTACAAACCTATAGAGGCCAAGGAGGGGAATATGGTAGATGGAAAAGAATGGCCTCCATAGGCTTATTATTTGACTGCTTGGTCATTAGAGAGTGGTGGTACTTGACAGGGATTAGGAGGCGTGGCCTTTTTGAAGTAGGAGTAGCCTTGTTGGAGGAAGTATGTCACTAGGGGTAGACTTGGGGTTTCAGAAGCCCAAATCCGACCTAGTGACTCTTTCCATGCTGCCAGCTAGATGTAGATCTAGATATAGAATTCTCAGCCACCTTTCCAGTACCATGTCTGCCTGTGTGCCACCATGCTTCCCACTATGATGATAATGGACTAAACTGTAACAGAAGTTTTGGTTTCTTTGTGAACTCAGTTATGTTATGTAAATATGTTTTTGTTTTATTCCCAAGTATGGGATGTTAGTTGGGCTATCATTTGTTCACAGCTGTTAATTGTTTCGTGCAAGGTTTGGCTTTTGCTAGCTGGTAACGGCGTTCCACACATGGCATGGAGAGGGCCATGGTCTAGGGCTCAAAGGATAAAAATTAAGAGCCCAGAAAGAGAAAGTGTGGGGTGCAGTGTGGCGGGCGTATAGCAGTTTGGAGAGACCAGAGAGACGGACAGTGTGGTGGGTGGAGCAGACAAAGAGAAATGCTTCAGGGTGCAGCAGCGTGGAGGAGACTGCTGGCTGTGTCTGCTGTTGACAGAGATTGATATAGCCCTAAAGGAACCCCTTGACCATAAACAGCTGGGAGAAGTAAAGAAGTCTGTTCCCACTCTCCCCACTAACCTTCTCTCTCTCCTATGTAGAATTGGGAGGTTGGAAGAGAGGTAGAAGCTTAAACACCCCCAAATAAAGTAGAGTTTTTAAAATAAGCACTGTACTAAACCTTTGAAATTGTAAGCCAGCCTCAAGTAACTGTTTTTCTTTATAAGAGTAGCCATGGTTATAGTGTCTCTTCACAGTAGAATACTAACACAATATATTGTATATAAAATTTTATAAATGTATATATACACATATATTAAAACATTATAAAAAAGAAAAACATATAGAATTTGTCACCAAAAGGACCAAACATAGAATGATATGGTTGACAAAAATATTTATATAAATATTAAGAACCAATATTTATATATTTATTCTATATATTATATGTATGTTATATATATGTAAATATATATATGAACATGGTTGAGCAAGTATCCTATAATAGATACTTGTTCCTTGTTGCTCTATGCATAATTGCCATAAATTGGAAACAGCCTAGATGTCCATCAATGGAAAAATGGGTAAAGAAAATGTGCTACATTTACACAATGGAATATCACTCAACTGTTAAAAATGAAATGATGCAATTTGCAGGAAAATGGATGGAGCTCGAAAAAAAATCATTTTGAGTGAGGTAACCCAGACCCAGAAAGATAAATATGGTTTATATTCATGTATACAAGGATGTTAGCTGTTATGCAATCTATATAACCACAGAGGTTAGGTGGGTGAAGGACTAGGTAGGAAGGGATGGATCTCACAATCAAGAGGAAATATAATGGATAGCTATAAATGGATGAGGCTGGGGGAGACAAAAACATCAAATGAGGAAGGGGATAGAAGTGGGGTAAGGTAAGGACAGATTAAAAACAACAGTCCAATCGAGGGGTCATATGGAAACTCAATTCAGTAGAAGCTTCTTAAAATGTATACATATATAAAATTTAAATGAAATCACAAAATAACAGGGGAGACACAGCCCCAGCTAGACATCTCTAGCCACCAAATAAAACCTCTGGTTCTGGGAATGGCTTACATCTAATTGAGTAGTTGGCCAAAAGGGCCGGATGGAAACCATAAACAACCCAGGCTATTGCCAAGGCTATTGGCTGCTCACCGCAAACTCATGGTAAGGCCTTTTGCTGAAGACAGCATGAATATAACTCATTGACCATGGTTAATGAGTCAAGCTGGTGCCTGTCTGGAGCCTTCACCTTACTGAATAGTGTTCATGGTACTAGAAGATACTCCACACACTACCAGAGGAGAAAGGTAAACACCAACCCAGTCACACACCTTTGAATCTACAGCAATGACTTGTCTGCAAGGTACGCTGGTGTGACACTGGCACAAAGCTTGTGGGAATTTCTGATTGGATTTAAGATGCACTACATGAGAGGGAACCCATACCTGACACTGCTCAGGTGGCCAAGAACCTGAGACACAATAGGCCAGGGGGACCCAGGAGAAATCTAAACGCTATTGGTCTGCTAAAGCAGTGATTCTCAACAAGTGGGTCATGACCCCTTAGGGGTTGCCTAAGACCACTATGAAAACACAGATATCTACACTGTGGTTCAGAACAGTAGCAAAATTATACCTATGGAGTAGCAACAAAAATAATTTTATGATTGTGGCTTGTAACGACATGAGGAACTATATTAAAGAGTCACAGCATTAGGAAGGTTGAGAGCCACTGTGCTAAAGGAAAATAGAAGTAAAATGACTCCTAACAACATTCTGCTGTACTCATAGATCAGTGCTTGCTCAGCCGTTATCAGAGAAGCTTCCTCCTACAGTAGATGGGGAACAAGAATAGAGACCCACAAAGGAACAAAGTGCAGAGGGTGTAAAACCTTGGAACACTCAATCCTAAATAGGACATCTCCATCACATCCCTCCCCTCAGAGCTCATGAAGCTCTGGAAGAGGAGGTGGAAAGGTTGGAAGAATGAGAGGGGATAAAACACTAAATAAAAACCAAATAATCCAATTTAAAAGTGGGATACAGAGCTAAACAGAATTCTCAACAGAGGAATATCAAATGGTTGAGAAACATTTAAAGAAATGCTCACCATCCTTAGCCATCAGGGAAATGCAAATCAAAATGACTGAGATTCTATCCTACACCCATCAGAATGTCTAAGATCAAAAACACAAGTGACAGAACATGCTGCAGAGGATGTGGAGAAAGGGGAGCCCTCCTCCAATGCTGGTGGACGCACAAACTTGTACAACCACTGTTGGAAATCAATCTGAAGCTTTCTTAGAAAATTGGGAAACAGCTCTACCTCAAGATCCACCTATCCTATTCCTGGGTATATATCTGAAAGATGCTCTACCACACAACAAGGACATTTGCTCAGCTATGTTCATACCAGTTTTATTCATAATAGCCAGAATCTGGAAACAACCTAGATGTCCCTCAACTGAAGAATGGATAAAGAAATTGTGACACTAAGGAAATAAAGCCTTCCAAACACAGCAGGACGGACACACATACAAATGCAGAGTCTGTGGCAGCATGCACAAGCCCTGCACATGTCCCAGATTGAGAGGGGAAGCAGACAGAAGCCCCCAATTCTATTGCAGAAATTGTCTCCAATTGATAATCAAGCACAAAGAAAAATATGTAGTTTTCTCCAGTAGTCTCACTAGGTATACAAACCAGTGTTAAGGACAGATCTAAAGCAAACTCAGTACCATTTTTGGAGATTCTTCATCTCTTGATGCTTTGTCTGGGCATTGTTCTTGCTTCCTTTTCTTCATTACATGTCTTTCAAATATATATGTTCCACTTTGTGTTTTGGGGGGGAATTTCTGTATGTGGGAATGTGTGTGTTTCAGGGTCTATATGTGTTTCTTGTGCTTTTTCATTGGTCTTTTTCTTCTGGTTGTTCCTAGTCAAGTTTGTTCGTTTTTATTTTATGTTATTTACTATTACAAGATGCCTGTTTGTAAGAGGGAGATCATAGATTTGGGTGGGTGGGAAGTAGGGGAGGATCTGGAAGTAGTTGGGGGAGGGGAAACCGTAACCAGAGTATAGTATGTTTTATGAAAAATAATTTATTTTCAGTTTTACCAAAAGGCAACTAAGTGGCATGAGCATCTTAAGTGAAATCATTATAAGAGAACCAGCCCTAAAGGCAGCATTTAGTACAGCAAACCAGCCCTCTCATGGGGGCAGTTGGACTGTTGCTCTTCTCTGAAATGCTCTCTTGGAAAAGCATCATTAGTAAGACTTGTTTAGCTCCTAGCTTTTCCAGAATGAGGGTGGTCTGGTTGTCCCTGCATTCAAACACATTCTGTTTAACATGGTTGCTCTTTGTGGGTATCAGAAGTTTCAACTTCTATTTTATTTACAAATATGTGAGTAAATTATTTCAACAATAGCTATGTGGTGACCCATCAAGAAAAGTCAACCCAGCCAGGAGTGGTGGTGCACGCCTGTAATACTAGCACTCAGGGAGGTAGAGGTAGGCAGAGCACTGTGAGTTTGAGGCTAGCTAAGGCTACACATTGAAACCCTGTCTCAAACAACAACAGCAACAACAAGTCAACCCATTCCAAGCACTCCAAGAGGTAGAGTATGGCTGTTTCCTTCCAACAGTCATTTCCTTTAATTTTTGGGTTAGGATACTTCTTGAGAGTGTTTACTCCACCCTCAGTCACAAACAATATGATATTATACCTCTTCTCCCGTCAAGGTTCAAGGTCCATTTTGGAGAGGGGACAGAAAGGTTGTGAGGACCAGAGGATCGGGGAGCAGCCGCACCTTCTGGACACGATAAGATTGCTGAATTAAGAAACTCACACGGCTGGTTGTGGAAGCTTGCACAAGATCGACAGTCAGCACTCAGCTTCGAGGCAGAAAGGTCTCATTAGTACCCGGCTCTAGCTGAGGAGCCATCAGCAGTTGATGGATTCTGGGGAGGAGTGACAGTCAGTTTTATTTAAGGGTGTGGCCCCTGCTAGGTTAAACACGCTCCAGTGGATGGCCCTGCATTCGGGAGTGTATAAGCAGCATGAATTGTATCAGAGGATTATTAAGAAAAAAAAAAAAAAAAAAGAAGATACAAAGTTGGAAGGGTATGATGACTAATAGAGGGTTCTTGGGGGAAGAAAGGAGGTGACTGTGACCGAAATACGTGGTTTGCATGTATGAAACGATTAAAGAAATAATAAGACTATTCTGTAGCATCCTTTTGTATTTTAAAATATATGTAATTTAAACTTTTCCCAAAATAATCATTTGTAGCTAGTGGATACCATGCCAGCCAGTGAGACTGTCATTCTTTTGCTTTATTTCACACGAGTAAAGAGAGACTAGGAAGTAGTTCCTAAGAGGCAAAATAAAGACTAAAATTCAAACCTCGTTGTTACTAAAAGCAACGGTATTTGCATGCTGTCTGGTGGTATTTCTGTGTGCCTGTGAACATACTTCTAAGGAAAATTTACTACATTTTAAAATGAGTAGTACATTTTAAAAGAGTACTAATTTTAAAAAAAATGGTTCAACATGATAAATCATCTGGGAAATGCAAGTTACATGGGTGTTTCTAATTAACAAAATAATTAAAAATGATATTTGCCACTGGTAAATGATATGAATAATTTTTCACACCCATACAGTGTTGTAGGAGGTCCATTTTTATGGTAAATGTGTTATTAAAATGCATATTAAAAACATTTCAGCTTTGGTGTTATCTGAAATGCCAGCATATGCACAAAGAAATGTGTTGAAGGGCATTAAAATAGTGTAGTTTTCTGAAATCCCTGAAACGCCTACAAGTCTAGGAGTAGGAAAAAAAATATGTTTACAAAAAAATGAACGTGTCTGTCTACACATTCTTCAGTGGAATTATGTCCAAATACATTACTGTTAAAGAATAAAACACAAAATCCAGAAACCAGAAAAGTACGTATATAATAGTGCCACTTATATAAAATGATGGGGAAAGTTATGACTTCATATGGTTTTAAGAATGTGTGTAAAAACACTGAAAAAGACAACTGGAGATGGAGTAGTCAATGAAAGGTGGTTTCTGTTTTGTTATTTTAGTTCTATATGCGTTGAATTGGTTCACTGACATTCTGCATGTGAGATCTTTAAGGCGATGCTGATTTTTACACACTACATTAAGTTAAAACACTTGATTTGAAGAACTAATTTTGCTCATGTAGTCATCTATGGCTTACATTCCTATGTGTCTTAGACACTGGGTCCTTGCTTTGGAGCTGTGAACCAAACAGGTAGATTCTTGCACCTGCAGAATTTACCTACAGTGGACACCATTTAGAAATAGTTGTATTTTCTTTGCATAGACTTCTCTAATTTTCATAGGATTCTCTTCCCCACAGAACAACTCTAAGCAACTTCCTGCTCTTCCAACTCCGTGAAGAAGTATAAGGAGGACCAAACAGAGGGTACATTCATAGCCCTCTCAAACAGTCTCTTCACTTAACAGCCATTCACAGGTGACCAAGGATCAGTGAGGAACAGTAAAAAATCAGTATAAAGGGACCTTCGCCAGCTGTCCCAGCAGTGTCCAACTCTTTTCTACGGCAGCACCTGAGCTAGAAAGCCACCCACTTCAGAAACGACCAACTTAGGAATGTGTTGCTGGAAGCACACACTGTGGCAAGTTGCCGACAGCCTGCACGTAGGCAACTGCTAGCTTAAATAGCTAAAGCTCCTAGCACCCACACACAAGTTCTGCACACATTCTGCAGTTGGATTTTTTTCTTCTGGTGGCACTCCCTCCCATAATAATGAAGAGAATGCCAAACTGTCAGAGTGTCCTTTGAGGCCCTTCCACCAGCTGTGACTCCAACACTGTGTTAGGCTTCCACTGCAAGTCTGCCCACACTGGTGCCTTCAGACTGAATTCATAACTTCTGAGAAGCCTCTGAGAACCATTGTTTATACATCATAGCAATTTGAGTTTGCTCCTCTTCTCTCTGGCATACAAATGAAAACCCCTCAAGTCTCAGCTGCTAGGACAATTTCATACTGGCATCATCAGAAAAAGAGAGATGCTTGACTCAAAGAAGGAAGGGTTCTTCAAAATTCTGGATGGCTCTCAGAGCAGAGAACAGTATATTATTGAGAATTAATCTTTGCCACAGGATGAAGGTTCTGTATCTGCAACTTCTCACAGCTGAGAACAACTCAAGCTCACGCCTAAGGGCTGTGTGTGGAACGATGCATTATGACACCAAACTTCAGTGTCCCTTCCACTTCCAACAGCCTGTGTGACCTAGGTAACTACCTTGAATATGAACATTTAGTTCCAAGGTACTCCCACCGCCAACAGCCTTGTGTGACTTTGCCTTGGTAAGTCCCTACCACCCAAGTGCTCTTTGGTATTCCTCTTCCTTTCTTATGCTGCTCTGTCTGCCTGAATGGCTTCTATAGTTTCTCTCCCTTATCTCAACTTCCTACAAATTGCTGTTCTGTGAAGTCTGCCCTGAATGCCCAGTGTTCTTCCTGCTCATATCACTGTTGTAGATCCTCAAACGCCACTAGATAAATTGTTACATTGCAATACTACTACGCATGTATTACTCAGTTCATTTCAGTTTCATCATCTCTTTTAGGCTTTTAGGCAACACACAACAACCACTAGCTTAACTAATGTTAACACGAGTGCCAGTACTATGAGCATACTATGTGTCAATCTCTGTAAACATTATCTCTCCTTGTCACAAAACCTAATTAGAATGGTAGTAATGTTATGGGACATTTTTATGGTTGATGAAAAGTAAATGCAAGAATGATTACAAAGGTAGTTAGGAGGGCAATGGGAGAGTTAAAATCAAGCCTTTCCTGCTTTTTAAAAGACCATGCTTTCAGTGGCTGCCTAAAATAGAATCTGTGAATAGTCGTGGACAGCACTGCTCTCTCTAAGTGCTTACAGAGCTCAAGCTTGCACTATGTGTGCCACAGACACTGGCTCATTTGATGCTCACAAATGCCCTGGCATCTACATACAGCAGTTATAATTCCAATTTTTTAAAGTACAATGAGGCTTAGAATTGTTAGTGATCAAGGGTCATCAACTCAGTCACTAGCCAAGGTCAAAGAACTTGACCTTGATATCGATATGAATGCAAGTCAATCAGAGTCCTGAGTCCTTACTCACTAATTAATTCCATGGTTAGATGGCAGAGTGGACTTGGATCGTTGAAAGCACTGTCAACATTTTCAGGAATAACACCGTAGAGGAAACCTGGATCACAAACCCCTTCTGAACAATGCCAACCGACCCAGCTGATCCCCTCCGTAAGCACTCACCTTAGCACATGTGTGGATCCATTAATGGTTGTGGTTGAACAGGGGACAGTCTGACCCAGAATAGAGGGCCTTTTGTAGCGTTCATCATCACAGCAGAGGATGATGAGGAAGGCACGCCTAAAAGACTTATTCAAGAAGGCATAGAGAAAAGGGTTCAACCCTGAATTGATATAGCCGAGCCAGAGGAAAGCAGTCCACACCTTCTCAGGAACGGTATAGTCTATGAAAGGGTCCACAATATTGGTGACAAAGAAGGGGGCCCAGCAGAAACAAAAGCAGCCCATGATGACGCATAAAGTCTTGGCTGCCTTGGTCTCGGTCCGCAGGCGATGCGTATTGTGCTGGTCAGCTGGCTGGGGCCTGCTTTCAGAGGTGGCTCCTGCCCGTTGTAACATCTGGATCTGCTTGGCATGCTCCTTAGCAGTGACGTAAATACGGTAATAGGCCAGCACCATGAGGAGAAATGGAATGTAGAAGGCCACCACGGAGCAGGTGACGGCGTAGGGCTTGTTGACCATGAAGACACAGCATGTAGAATTAGAGTTGTGGTTGAATTTCCTTTTCTCTATCTGAGAATGGGAGGAAGAGAGAAAATGAGGGTGGGAAGGTGAATGAGGAGGAAACAGTGGGAAAAAATAGCAAAAAGTGAGGAAAACATAGGAAAGGAAACAATGGAAAAAGATGAGAAAGAGAAGATAAAGGAACAGGGAAAGAGTGAAAAAAGGGGGGAAAGAGAAAAAGAAAAAGAAGGTTTACCATTAATTTTTTATTTTTCCTACAAGTTCATAGCATATGGGGTTTTCACGACAGAAAAAGAACATGTCCCAGACTGCTAAGAGATTGTCTGTGTGAGGTCTCAGAAAGAAAAAGAAAACGTAGCCAGAAATCATTCTCAATTCTATCAATTCTTTCTTCCTCGTCTGACAGTGAATAACACATGAATATCCCTTAATAAGAAGTCTTAGATCAATACCATCAAATATGTTTATGTTATCTGCAGATTTTTGAGCTTCATGTAGATCAATTGCATTAAGAATTCTTAATTTCATCATCGTAGTCACATTTTAACATAATAAGTTTGTTAATGTTTGCAAATGTCACCCTATATCATTCTAAACTCAGATCTTTGAGGGATGCTGGGCTTTTTCTAGACTTGTTTCTTTGCTTAATGAATGTACTGATGAAGGTTTTTCCCACTTAGAAAATACAGTGTCTGAAGCATTGACATAGAGAGCAAGAGAAGCTTAGAGCTTGAGAGGAAGAAAATGTAGGTGTTTTACAATCATGGAAGATATAACACAGTAGTTGCCCAGTTGCCCATAGTTTTACCTACCAAGGTTTTAGTTAACTGTGGTGAGCCAGTTCCAAAATTTGTGTAAATAAGCAAGCCTAAGTTTTAAAGTGTATGCCATTCTGAGTAACATTAAAGAAATTCTACACCACCCTCTGTCTCACATAGAAGTGAATCTGTCCATCAGGTCTACGTTATATACGTCAGACAACCATTAATTACCTAGTAGCCTTCTCAGTCGTCCGAATGACTATTGAGGTACTTATATTCAAGCAGCCTCATTATACTTAACAATGGCCCAAAGTACAAGATTAGTGCAATTTCATGGAGGCATACAGTTATGATTGTGCTACATTATTGCGATTATTGTTACTGATCTTTTTCAGTGCCTAGCTTACAAATTGGATTTTACCATATGTGTCTATAGGGAAAACATTGTGTGTATATATGGTTTCAGGAATGCCTAGCGTTTTTGAAAGGTACCACCTACTGAAGAAAGGGATGTGTATCCATGACTCCTATTTTCTACTGAATCCACTCCATTTAGGTCTTATTCCTAGTCATTCCATTCAAACCGCCATTGCCAAAGTTGCCAAAGACCTCCACAAATTTAACACTTACTTTGAATGAGCTATTTAATGTATTGATACACCTGAGCCTTCAAGCCGTCCTTGCGGATACATATTTTGTTGAAGTGAAACAGAGTCTTCCAAAATTTAAATGTATCTGGTGAATGAATTTTATAAAGTAAAAATATATATGTAGTCATTACACAAATCAATGTGTAGACTATTAATGGCCTCCTTCACGTCTTCCCAAAGCCCCCTCTGTCATAACTATGTATTTTGTTGATGTAATACGTGTGGTTCCCAATGGGCTGTATCAATTAACATTTCTGCCACTCAGCTAGGAACATTCCAGTTACTCCACATCCTCATCAGCACTTGTTATTTGTCTATACATACTTATACCTCATTGTGGGCTTGTTTAAGGTTTATTGAAAGTGCTACTCATTTCCTTGATACTCATCTCTCTCCCCATTTTTCTCTCCCTCTTCTTTTCTCCCTCCCTCCCTCCCCTCCCTCTGTGTTCATATGTTAGTTCCTTGAGAATTTTATGCACTGTGTTTTGATAATATCCTTCCTCTCCAAAGTCTTTCCAGATCACCCCTCTTCCTTTTTCACCCAAGGTTGTGCCTTTTTATTTTCTATCAAGGCCAGTTTTTGTTTTCCAAATATACTTGGATTGTGGTCTTCCACTGGAGCACAGCAGACTTGTCAGGGGCTACAATCTTAGGAAAAATTGGCCCTTCCTCTCCCAAAAGCCAACAATGGCCAGTAGCTTCACTGCTAGGAGGGACTTCATGACTAACTCCCTGTTCAGTGGTCTGACCCTAACACTGTTTATACAATGATCCCTGAGTCTTCAAAGGGAGAAGTATAGTACATATGTTCTATTCAGCATTTTATACTCCATGATTCTCTGCACCTTGGCTAGTTGTGGGTCTACTGCAAACAGAAGTGTCTCTGAGGAAGGCTGAGAGATACCTTAATCTGTAAGAATTAGGAGATAGTTTAATACCATATCCACTTAGCAGAATAAAGGCAGTAGGATCTTTTCCAGGGTCTTTGATCTGTCTAGCCACAGGCTCTTGGCCTGAAAATAGTGATAGCTGTGTGTTTCATCTTCAGAAGGGGGCCCTAAATTCATTAAGAATACAGTTGGTTATTCTCACAAGATTCATGTCATTATTTGTGCCAGTGGTTATGTCTTTCTAAGCCAGTCATTTTTACAGCTGAGTATGAATGATGATTACATCTCTTGTCTTGTAGCATATATAACATCTCTCAATACTGTGAAAGCTACCCAGTAGAGATGAAGGTCAGTACCAGCTTGATTTCTCCCTGTTCCATGACTCCAGTGTGTGGTGTCTTCAGCAACATCGTCTTGCTGTCCAGTTCTGTACGGTAACCAGGATATTTGGAAATAGCCTGTATTGTGTGAGCCTCTTGGCAAAACCTACTGCCCAACAAGTCAGTCTTGAACAGTGTCTTGACATCCTTGTCTATATGATTTGAATGTATTGACATGCATTTCTTGGGAAAGGGGGGAGGAGTTTCTGTTCCTAGTTTCGATTAGTGCTTTGGTTTGTCCTCTCAGAACAGATAAGAATGGTGGGCTGCTTCCCAGCTTCTGTCAGCCTGAATTCTTGCAATTGTGTCTTCAGGTTGAATCCATGTCAGCTTTCCTTTTTTTTTTTTTTTTTTTTTTGGTTTTGTTTTGTTTTGTTTTCACGCCAGTCTTCTTAAGCTCAGTATATCCTGTTCTCTGTGCTCTGTTTCAGGTTTACCTCGCCTCACCTGACTAACTAGACTTTTAAATCAAATCAAATAAAGCAGAATAAAGTCTAAATTAATCAGGGGTGCTCACATTGAAACTATGGTTCTACCACATGTTTCCAGACATCTAGAAGTCAATTACTACTTCTCCATTTGTCTTGGGAAATCGTTATTCAGGTAATTTCTCCTTAATACACATTTACATAGGCCTTTTTTAAAAAATAGATCTATATTCTGGAGATGTTCACTGTTGAAATTATATATTGCAAATTCTTGGTTTATTTATCTATTTATTGCTTTCTTACTAGTATCAGGTAATTGAAGTTTTAATCTTAGGACCCTGTAGCTTCAGTTACTATCATTGTGGCCCATTAAGAAGTCTTTATCGCTCATGATAAAAATATTGTCATATCTACCACTTAAAGGCACTTTCTCATATTTTGGCACATCTTCGTTGTGCTAATTTTTACACTGAGAGTTCTCCAGCCCACTTGGGATTAATTTTTCCGTAAGATATTGTTTTTACTATTGCTGAGATAAAACACCATGATTAAAAGCATCTTGGGAGGAAAGTGTTTATTTCTTCTTAAAACTAGTTGGTCACCCTCTGTCGCTGAAAGAAGTCAAGGGAGAAACTCAAGGTGGGAGCCTGGATGATAGAACTGGAGCAGGAACCCAGGAGGGGTGCTGCTCACTGGCTTGCTCCCTGTGGCTTGCTCAGCCTGCTTTCTTATTTATACACAGCCTAGGGATGCCAGTGTTCACAGTGATCTGGACCCTTCATATCACACATTAGCCAGGGCAGTACCCCACAGTCTTGCCTATAAACCAATCTTATGGAGGCATTTTCCCAATTATGATTCCCTCTTCTCAGCTATGATAGATTTTTTTTTGTCAAGTTGACAAAAATCAAGCAGCATATGTATGGAGTAGGAGAGAGATTCTGTTTACCATATGGATAGCCAGTTGATCTAGCACCATGTACTGAAAGCACAGTTCTACTGCAACATAGCTTGACTATATCAGAAAACTGTAACTACATGGCTCTTTACTTGAATTTCCTATATTGCTCTTTCTCTCTATATACCATGCCATTTTGATTTTTAAAATTTCATTAAATTTTGATTGGTAACAAAACTGATGGAATTGTGGATCTCTAAAAACTACTATGATTATTCTTACATCTCAGTATTCCCATATAATATTACAAATAACATTAACTTTCAAAAACATCTTCAAGGATTTTTTTTTATCTTTTAAAAATATTAGATTGGGGAAATTGATATCATTGTAATTGGTGAACACAATTTCTTTCCCTTTATACATTTAAAAGTCTATTTCAGTACTGGAACTTTCTGCATAAACATTTTGAAGCTATCTTGTTATATTTATTACTATATTTTTGTTTACTGGATTTATTTTATGTGTGTTTTGTCTGCTTATTTGTGTTTGCATCATATGCTTGGTGCCTGTATCAGTCAGAAGAGAATGTCAGAACCCCTGGAACTGGAGTTTCAGATGGTTGTGAACCATCATGTGGGTGCAGGAAATCAGATCTGATTCCTTTGAAAGCAGCAAGTGCTCCTAACCACTGAGAAATCTCTCCAACCCCTGTATTTTCCCCATTGTTTGTGATACTGTACTAAAACTATTTTTTTTCCAAAATTTTTGTTTCTTGTATCATGAACTCAGTGAGGATTTGTTTTTAATCCTGGAATATGTCTAGAGACTTTAATAAATTACCTATTGTTTTATCTCTACATTATTTTAAACTTTCTCAATAAATACTCATGTAATTTCCAAATAATGAATTTCATTACATTCTTTTCAATTATGACACTATTTTTTTTTTCTATTTTAAAAAAGTAATTAACAGCTAGTCAGTTACAGTGGTGTATGCCTTTAATCCCAGCACTCAAGAGGCAGAGGCAGGTGTATCTCTATGACTTTAAGGCCAGCTTGGTGTACATAATGAGTTCTAGGACAGCCAGAGCCACATATTGAGATGCTGTCCCAGACAAAAAGAGGAGTGTGGAAGAGGAAGGGAAGGAAGAAGAGGAGGAGGTGAAGGAGAAAAATAAGTAATAACAAGGGACGTTCTTACTTTACCAGTTTTACTGAGCAAATATGTAACATACTTGTTAAAAGCTTTTGACAATGTGCTCTAATTGAAGAAACTCCCTTATAGTCTTAAATTGGTGAGAATTTTAAAAAGATCACGAATGAATATTAAAGTGCAGTAATTGTTTTTGATATATTAATGACAGGTTCATGTAGGTTCATCTGCATTCATTAATGCAGAAAATTCATTGATTCCATTATATTCCTGGAATAAATGAATCTCATTTGTCCTTGATACTGCGATCCACTAGATCCTCTTTAAGGATGGAAGAACTTTTCTCTTACTGTGAAGGTGCTGCCTTAGACTTCTTTTCCGCGAACTTTTCTTAGTAATAGCCCTTGTCTGAGAGGAGCTGTTTACCCAAGCTCCCTTTTTTGGGCTTATTCAATGTAAATATACACATGACTATAGAAGTGAAAAATATACACACACAGACACACACAGTAAACAACAAACATACAACTTCATTAATTGTATTATATTTAATTTGTGTCTTATTATGTATCTTCCTGTTTAATTTTTATCTTTATCAGTATTAAACATCTTTGTCTAAAGCACTATTGTGTTAAATTTAATTTTTATCACATGTAACAGTAAAGTTATATAAGCTTTAAAAAATTTAGTACTCACAAGGTACATATTTTTCTATTTTATAAATTTCAACCTCTTCACTATATTCTATATAATAAGCCTCTCTTTAACAAGCATATATTTGCTTTTTAGTTAGATTTAGTATGACAGTATTTATCTTTTGGCAAATTTTCTTTACAGAATTTAGTCTTTTGATATTTACCATAATCACAGGTTGATTGAGATTTAAGTCTACTCTTGCTGTTTTTATTCATCTTAGGTATCTTAGTCACTATTCTATTTCTGTGAAGAGACATTATGACCACAGTAACTCTTATACAAGAAAGCATTTAACTGGGGTTTGCTTACAGTTTCAGAGCCTTAGTGCATTAGAGTCACAGTAGGATGTATAGTCTTCCACTGGAGTATGATCAGCTTGCCAGGGGTTTTCTCTAACCTTTCCCAGTAGCTAACAATGCCAATCACTCCAAGGCTAGGAGTGGTATTGTGTGCCAGCTTCCCACTCCGTTCTAGGACCTGGTCTGGACAGGGCTTGCACAGGATTTTTACTAGGCAGCTTATGTTGGCTTGAACCAGAAATTTTCCTGCCTCTACTGCTCAAGTCTATAGCTACATGCCTGACACTGGTCCTTTTTTTTTTTTTTTTTTTAATATAGTGCATTTTCTTCAGCCTTATAATCATGTTAGGATACTTGTTTCCATACCGAGAAACAGTGTTCTCTAGCCTCACTTACAATACGTCTTCATATTGGCTTCTTTTGCTTCCTTCTTTGCTTTACTTTCCAACCCTCCATGACTGGCCTTTCACTTCTGAAACATCTTCTCTTGCATAGCTTCATTCCCCATATGATTACATTTACTTGCATGGGTTTAATTAGGGTCTACCTCTGAGAATGCCTTACCTTGTAGCTCATTTCTGATAGAGTTCCCATAAACGTTAAGATTTTTTTTATTAACCTGATTTATTAACTGCAGCACTAAAATGTACAGCAGGTACTTAACACTTATATTGTGCTTTCTGTATTCCACAAATATCCTACCTATAGCATTGCCAATCTAGAATTCCCAGCTGAAACCAATAGTCATTCACTAGATTTTTCCAGTTGCACTGACCAAAATCTTGGTTGTATTTAACTAATGTTTCTCTTTCATGTTTCTCTTCTAACCATACAGAAGATCCTGTTTATATTAAAAACCTAGAACCCCTGCACAGATGTAGCCCATGGTGGCTCAGTGTCCAGTGGGTTCCCTAGTAATGGGAACAGGGATTGTCTCTGACATGAACTCAGTGGCTGGCCCTTTGATCACCTCTCCCTTGGGGGTGGGCAGCCTTACCAGGCCACAAAAGAAGACAATGTAGCCAGTCCTTAGGAGATCTGACAGGCTAGGATTAGATGGAAGGGAGATGGAGGGGGGAGGGGTATGGGAGGAGAAGAGGGAGGAAGGGTGAGATTGGGCGGGGATGAGGGAGGGAGCTATAGCTGGAATACAAAATGAATACGTTGTAATTAATAAAAAAATAAATAAATTTAAAAAAGCTACACACCTCTGTTCTGAATCACAGTCTCCATTGCTCCACTAAAGCCAGGGCACCATTGTCTCTTACCTATGACATCACTCTAGCAGACTTCTTTAATGTTTACATTTTAACAGAAAAAAGTGAGGATTCTTTCAAATATTATAAATCACTTTAATAATGTAAATATTAATAATATGTGCTCAGACCCTGTTGTAACGCCATATCATTCATAAGGCCAATGCCTTATCTCCCTATTTTATTTTACTTGATTCTATCATTTCTTAAGCTCCTTTCCTGTGCTCTTATCTTCCTCCTCATTAACTCTGTTACAGCCTAGGTCAGGCACGTCTTGCCTCTGGACCTTCGTGTCAGCTATTTTCTGTCCACTGTAGGCTTCTCCAACATTTCTACAAGTATAGTTCGCCCATCTCTTTAAAGTTTTTATTCAAATGTCACCTTCTCAAGAGAGCCTACTCTAACTCTTTATTTAGTATTTCAGTCTGCTAACAACCCACCTTATAATGATTTAATATCTGAAAATTGTGTGTGGGGGTGTGTGCACCCACATGTGGGTGTGTTCACATGTGAGCAGGTTGCCAGGAAGCCAGCGGTGTTGGCCTCCCTAGAGTTGGAGTTACAGGCAGTCACCTGGTGTGTGTGCTATACATCTTCTTATCTTCTTATGGCTTCTTACTAAGCCATCTCTTCAGCCCCAAATTGAAGTAAAATGTAGTCCTTATTGCCTAGCTTCTAGATATCTGCTTCCTTTTAGTGCATCACGTGCTGCCTGCCTCTGACAGGTTGAACATAGGTGACAAGGATTGGGCCATCATTTCCTCTCTTCAGTAATACAGACACAACCCCTAGAAATGCAGCTACCAGATACAGAGTGAGAGAGTGAGAAAGAGAGAGAGAGAGAGAGAGAACATCGGAACTCTCACATCTTCTCTCCACTTCAGAGCACTGCCATCTTGCTTCACCTTCCTGTCACCATTTAGCAGGACTGTTGCAGTTTCTTCCCAAGGCTTTCCAAATTTCCCGTAGCCCTACCACTATCTTCTGCAGACTACCTATAATGATCCTTCAGAAACACAAAGAGGTCATACCACTTCTTTGCCATGAACCCTCCAGTTTCAAAGTAAAATTTAAAAGCCCGCTATTGCCCAAAGTGAAAAGACAAACAAACACAATCATCTGGCCCAAGACCAGATGTCCAACCTCTGCTCCTGACATTCTTAGAATCAACAAAGTATGCTCCCAACTGAGGGCCTTTGCATTGGCTACAAATTTGGTTCCAGGTAACTTTTCTATGAGCATTTGTTTGCATATGGCTTGTTCTGGATCATCCTGAAGGGCTGGGGTCCAGCCATAGCTTATCCACTGCGGTAAATTTTACAAATAAAGCAGCAACATTTTCTCATTACCTGGTATCTTTTTACTTGTTTTGAAGTTTTATTTGAAATAAAAAACAAACACTTGAAATATAGTGTGGTTTTTCTTACTCAATCTTAAGTGCCACAAAAGTTGAAATGCTGAGATTGATTTCTTGGAAATCTATAAAACCTGGTAGACATTCAATCAATATTTCTTGAATGAACAAATTAACAAGTAGGACAACTGTTAAACACATGTACTTTGCAGTCAAAATTTTCTTTATAAAATGAATATTAAGCATGGGAATAGTGCATGGACTAAATGACATTAAATCATGAAAAATTTAGTATATTGCCTAACGTGTTTAGTAAATGGTAGCAAAGAAGTAAAAGGAGACATTGGTCACAATGTTAAACCCCCTTCTGTGAGTTGGCTCAGTGTCCATTTATAAGCTGAGGATGAAGAGGAACAATTATGCCAAGCCTAGCTTTAAAAGCACAAGTGTTTCAACTGAGTGAAAAATGTCCCCAAATGAGGTTCACTGAAATACTGATTAATATGGGGCTTGATACATGGTAAGTACGAAACATTTGTTGACTGTCACTATTGTTATTGTTGGAATTACAGTATTAGTTGGAATATGGTATTTAATTTCTTCTCTAGGTTAAAAAAAACTAACAATCTTAAAGAAATAGCATGGAATTTAAGAAATTATCTATACCTTCTTCCAGGATGGAGTCCTTATCTCTTTATTACCTGGCTCTCCTATTGTTTCAGAAGCTCAAGAGCTCCTGTTTTGAAATGTTAAGTCCTGACCGTAGAATTCCTTTGAATGTGAGGTTAAAATCCTTAATGCTTAATGTGTGTACAAAAGAAGGGGATTTTTTTTTCTGATCCTTTTGGGCCAGAACTCATTCTCAGTCTCTTCTTTCTGTTCCTTTTCCCACATCTAGTAGGACCTTAGGACTGGCTTTAAGTGATTGCATGCCATCTTTCTTGGGAAATAGGTAGCCCTGGCAACAAACCCAGACCATCCATTTTAACTGGCATTATAATTTTATTGTGCCAGAGTAAATGATTTTGACAGTGAGGTGATTAATATTATGTGTCAGTGTTACAAAGCCATGGGGTATCCAGACATTTGGTAATACCCAACTTTGAGCACGACAATATTTTGGATTAAGATTACATGGCAGATTGTTTAAATCCATTTTCTCTTCCAATTCAGCACTGATCCAACCTATTAAAAGCCTGACTAGAACAAGAAAACTAAGTAAGAGGGAACTGATGTGTTGACTTAATGAAGGGCCATCATTATTTTTTTCTGTATTTGGCTTGAACTAAAATATTGGCTCTCCTAAGTCTCTAGTTTGCTGAGAACTGTCAACTTGCATAACCACATGGACCAGTTACATTATGTCCATATATCTGACTCTGTTTCTCTTTTTTGTTATCTAAGTATCAGGTAGATAGGTTAACAGATACATGATAAGGGAAGGATAGGTAGGTAGGTAGGTAGATGGTAGATAGACAGATACACAGATGACAGATAGATAATGAACAGGTAGACAGACAGACTGATGATAGATAGATAGATAGATAGATAGATAGATAGATAGATAGATAGATGAAGTTACACACAAACATCCTATTGTTTCTATTTCTCTGGAAAAACAATAGCCAGAGTTTGAATAATATATTGTATATGTCCCCTTAATACTCATATTAGACACAGTACCAACTTCTCTTTTTAATACAATCTCTCAGGAAGTTGGATATTAACAGAGCAGGACTCACAGCATAGTTCTCCAACTTCTGGCCCAGGACGCTCCTCATTCCCTGGAAGACTCCATTCACATGTTATGTCTTTCCCTTGGCACTGCAAATCTTATAGATGCTCAGTATAAAATGGAATGAAGGCTTCTCTGAATGTATGATATGCCTAACGTTCTGGGAACTGATTGATAAATATTAAATCCGTCCCTGGTCTACTATGTGTCATGGGGAATGGAATTAGCCTGCTTATCTTAAAGTGGACATAATTATACTCTTCCCAAGATATTCTTTTGGGGTAATATATAATGTTTATTATCCTGTCTGATACACAGTAATGTTAAAAAATATTTAAAACACTTGCTAAGCAGCCTTTATTCTGCATTTTCATAAGAAAAAGAAACTATTGTGATTTTGGAGAAGGAAAATAGATTCAACTCTAAACACAACAAAGAAAAAGAGTGGGGATTTATAGCCCAGGAGTTGATTGAGGAGGATCACTGCACAGAAAGTTATTAAGAGTAAATGGGCTGGGCAAAGGTGGTGCACACTTTTAATCTCAGCACTCAGGAGTCAAAGGCAGGAGGATATCTGTGAGTTTGAGAACAGCCTGGTCTACAAAGTGAGTCTAAAACAGCTCGTGTTTGGACAGAGTAACCCTGTTCAGAAAACCCAAAACCAAACCACAACAAAAGAGTAAATGGGAAGAACAAGTGGAATTCTACCTAAGCCAACTTAGCAGTATTCTCACTGAAGACAAGCCAGGGTAATCAGACATAACCTGGGGAAGGTGAAGGATAAAGTACCTGATCCTTTATTGAAGATGGAGGATTTAGGATCAATCAACTTCATGGCATTCTTGCTGAAATTGAGCAATGCAAAATTTGACATTGTATTGATTAGAGTTAGTTGTCAAGTTGACAGAATTTCAATCTCTTGCAAGAAGGGCCTCTGGGTGTGTCTGCAGAGGATTATCTTTAGTACTGTAATTGGTATGGGAAGACCTATCTTAGTTGTGGACAGGACCATTTTCTAGTCAGGGGTTCTGGAATGTAGAAGAAGAAATAAAGAGGAGGAGGAGGAGGAGGAGGAGGAACATCAACAATTGAGTAGTTCCATTGTTCACTTCTGAGTGCAGACAATAAGGGACTCACTGCTTCAAGTTCCTGCTGCCTTGACTTCTCTGCCATGATGGACAACTTAAACTGTGGACTAAAATAAGACCTTTCTCCCTTAAGTTGCCTCTGTCAGGGAATTTCTTATTACAGGAAAAGAAACAAAGACAGTCATGGAAATGCCTTTGCGGTCTAGAGGTTCATGTGGTCTAAATCCATTGTGCTCATATGTGAAATTCTTAAATAATAAATAAATAAACTTTTAAAAACACAAGGTATTTGTTTACCTAGAATGCCTAGCAACATGGAGTGGATACTAACCCATGGTTTTTGAGTGTACACTTACCACATCAACTATGCCGATGTTGTTCCAGCCTTGCATTATAGGGAGAAAAGATATGAACATAGGAATGACCCAGCAGCCTCCCAACATCAATGCGATGCGCAGAGGGGTCATCTTGTTTCTGTAAACCAGAGGCTGGCAGCAGATGGCATAATACCTGGAAGAGACAACCAAGACAATCACAGGCAGGGAGAAACAAGAGGGAAAAGGGAAAGATGATAATAGATGAGGGCAAGGAGGAAGAGAGAGGAACAAAAGGGGATAGAAAGAAGGGGAAGTGTTGAGAAAAGGAGAGAATTGGGAGAGAAATAAGAAAAAAGAGAGAAGACTGGGCATACATGAGAGCAAGTGGTAGAGGAAGAGAAGAGATTGGGGGGAGAACAAAGAAAAAAGTAAAGGCAATTGTACAATAAAAGTATTAACAATTACACAATAAAACATTAACATTTCTGTTACTATATAAATATTTAGATTGCATCTGAAGGTCATTGCCTTGAGTTGGCTCCAGGTCCCTCTGCATGTCCCAAAGTCTCAAACAGCTTGACCCGAATGAATGTCTCCTCTGCCTCAGGCACAGTTCCACGTTCTGGGAATCGAGCCCTCCAGAGCACTGTGCACTGGTACCTTTGACTTCTGTGACTATAATTTGAACTACCTCAGATTTGTTTCCTTCCTCTTGATGGCTGTGCTCTAGATTAGTGTAAATTGCTGCTACAGAGAAACAGATGTAAGTATTAAATTCCCTTTAATATATGTATGTATGTATGGCTGGGCATGGTGATGGATGCTTATAATCCCAGCCCTCGAGAGGCAGAGGCATGTGTATCTGTGAATTCGAGGTTAGCCTGGTCTGTAAAGCAAGGCCAGGACAGCCAGGGCTAGACAGAAAAACTCTGTGTAGAAAGAGAAAAACATATGTCTGTGTGTGTATGTGTATGTATATAAACATATATACATGTATGTGTGTATGCATGTGTGTATGTGTCTATGTATTCATACACACATATTGTAACTTTGTAGCTTTGAGGGTGTAATGGAACTTTGAGAATGATATACATCTAGCACACAGTTTTCCAAACCCTTATACAATGTGCAGATGCAGTCTATATCCTGGGAAACGGGTACCTTAAGTACAGTTGTTGGACAGGTCCTTCCTCGGGGGCTAGGGTGAGATGCAGAGATGTCCCCTATATAGAGAGTTATGGAAACTTGCTCTTGAATAGGCTTGGGTTGTTGAGAAAAGTAGCAAAAATTCTTCTACCTTCCTTTTAAAATATTGGCAATAGCAAAGAGGGGGGAATAACTTTATTTTGTTTAATTTTAAAGTAGGTTAGTAAAATTCTGAGGGTTAGGTTACTGTATACATATTAAAACATGCAAATGTACCTGGATTATCCATATTTGCCTTAAATTTTGTGTCTATCCTACAATGAATATAATGTGATTTTTTAACTAGTAGCATGGGCCAAAAACTATGAAATATGAGGCTTTTAGCTAAAATTCACAACATTGACATAAATGCTGAAGATTCTTTTTGAGGTTTTTGGTACCCTTAAGGCAGAACTCTCAAAAAGCCACCTTATATATTTCTAGTTCATATCACAAATTCTTTTCTTTCAAGAAAATAATCTAGAAAAAAATTTTTAAATGAAAAAAAACTGCCCTATTATGATCCTCCTCTAAAATAGGCATGATTGTTCCATTTGGGAGAAGTTGCTAGTCGTAAGGCAAGTGTTCCGAGATCACCCAAAGCTCAGCGGCAGAGGTTATCACAACAGTTACCACCGATGTTCTCACCAAGGGCTTTACTTACAAAATATTATATGCTCATAACTATTGTGTGTGTGCGTGTTTGTGTAGGTGTGTCTGTATGTGAGTGTGTGCAGAAGAGGCCAGAGGTCAATCTTGATTGCCATCCACCTCTTTTTGAAAATGGTCTTTCACCAGCATGGAGCTCATTAAGCATTCTCCGCTGGCTGGCTGGCAGGGGTCTGGCTGTCTCCCCAACCCTGAGATTACAGACAAGTGCCTCCATGCCCAGCTTCTTTACATGAGTTCTAAAGCTTGAACTTAAGTCCTTGTTCTTGTACAGTGTGTACTTTTACTGACTGTGGTATCTTTCCAGACCCTATGGAGTGTTTAAAAATAAAAAAAAGGGACTTCACAAATGTACTCATCTCAAAGATGAAGAAATAAAAGCGGAGAGGCCATGGAATGTAGAATAGATTCTACTAGTGCCACTTTCTCAAGGCAGTATGATGTCTAACTGCATCTAAACACTTACGCTTCCATCTACAGAAAAGTGTAGTTTTTGCCCCTTATCAAAGAAGCTTATTTTTTTTCAGTAGATGGAGACCAATACAAACCCACAACTGCTCAAACTGTAGAGAATAGCTGACCATGGGTGCCGTCCCCAACAGATAGATATGTCTACAGCATAACTCCTGCATCTAAGGCTCAGGGCACATAGTGGAAGAGACCGCAGAAAGACTGTCAGAGCCAGAGCATCTGCACATCTGTTTGAAGATAGTACCTCAAAAAACTAAGGCACACAATGGAAGGGGGCAGGAAAGGAAGGAGAGCAGGGAACTTGGAGGAGTTTGAGGAAGATATGTGACTATTATCAAAATATGCTGTATATAATTCTTAAATAATAGTATTAAATAATAGTATTAAATAATTCTTAAGTAATAATGAGATAGTATACTTTTTCAAAAAGAGTTTTTGAAGAGGCACAAAACTTGAAAATGCCCATCTAGGTCAATCCTGTGGTATGTTCTTTGAAAGAAGAGAATTACAAGAAAAAAAAGAGAAGGATTATTGATTCTCAGGCTAAATAGATGCTGCTTAGCAAACAGAATTGGGGGTCATCTCAGGAGTAGACTAATATATAATGTCTCTACTTTAGCCACTCATAGATTGTTTTCTATTAAACCAAAAATATTTTTACAAAGTGACTTGATAAATGTTCTAATGACAAATTAGGTTCCAGATGGTCAGAATTAACTCGAAGGTAACAAAGGTGTTTGCAAAGTAAGTTCTTACTTGAACATTTCCAAGTTTGCTCATAAAACTCCATTAAAGTCTCCTTTGGTGACAACCTGCAGCTTCTCAAACCACAGCCACATGCAAATGTGGGATCTAATTGCTTTTAAATGTCTCTAGGGACACAATATACTTTGACAACTCTTGGAAGACAGCAGTGTATTTTAAGCCCTATGCTAATCCCTTCACCACCCCTGCAATTAAGGAAAATTCTACCTTCTCATCCCCTGTGCTCTAACTACAGGTAAAGGAGAAGCGCTCAGAACAAATCCTGGAATTTCACAATTAGCAAAGACCTTAGCAGTGAACTCTATGTGTTCTCCTCACATTTGAGCACTGACTTCTTTTGCCTTACTATTATTCCCTCTAGTCTTAGAGCTAGCCATTGACCCTCTCCAAGACAGTTCCCTTATCTGTAAAGCAGGACGATGATGCTATACATTCCACTTACTGTGAAAACTAATGATATGGTATGTTGAAAATATAGGAAGTTCCCAGTACATACACATATATCCTAAGCTATTTACCAAATAATATGAAAACACTTGGGCCAGCATCTCTCTTAGTAGTTGAGTCTAAGAGACAGAAAACTAAACAAGCTGTTCCCTATAGGTAAGTGGCTGTGAATGATGGAGTTTATTGCATATACAATGTAATATATACTGTTGTTTACAAGTTCTGGGGTCAATGTTCTGTACTCACACCTAATCATAACAGTATAAACAGGGATATTATCTTTATCTGTGTCTATATCTACATCATCTGTATCTATCTCTACCTATATCTATCAAGTATCTGTCATCTATCTATCTAGCAATCATCTATCTATCTAGCAATCTATCTATCTATCAATCTATCTATCTATCTATCTGTAATATATATGTGTATGTTTGCTTGTTTGTTTATATCGTGTCTAGGGTTGCTGGATGAGTAGTAGTCCTTCCTCCATGCAGTGGTCCAGCCGTATTTTTGGTCAGACCTCTGAATGTGTTCTTTTCCACAAATCAAGAACGGGCTTCCCTCTTCTACATCATTTTTTACCATTGCTGATTTTACATAGTGTTTCTCTAACTATGTTATAATTGCCACTTTCTTCTCTAATACTTGAAATATCTGCAGCATATGCCACACACTGATTGAAGTACGTCTGTGTGGAAAGAGGCAGGTCCTGTTTTGTAGCCAATGATTGTAACTGCAAGGCAATGCTTTGCATCCTTTGAGGTACCAAATAGAAAAGATTATTCAGGTCTGATGGAAATTTTCACTTTGAGCCTATTGGGTTTGAGAGAAATACAAAGATGCTGAAGGTACTCTTCTTTACAGGCAAGTAGACAGGAACCCAGAGCTAAACTGAGAGGGCAAAAATAAAGGTACAAGTGAGCCACCAGATAAACAAGTTCTTCAAAAGAAAGAGAGAAGCCACATAGGGCTGGGAAACAACTCAACTCTCAAACAACAAATGGCTTTTGGGCTGAAGAGAAAAACCACCCACAGAAGTCACTAGGTCCTTGGATTTGGAAAATTCCCAAGGCTAATCATAAGGTTAAAATCATTTAGATGATTTAGGTGTGTGGTACCTGCTTATGCACTGTACATATACTCATTCATGTCACTCAACTCTCCCAGACTCCCAGGGAAAACTACTATCAGTGACATAATTCTGTAAACGTGGTAAAATACAGAACATTAAGTAGCTTATCCAAGATGATGAATCTCATACTTGTTCAAGCTGAGATGTATCTGTGCAGTCTAATATCCCAGGCTACATTCTTACCCATTTTTTCTTATGTAAAATTCTTCAGAAGAGAATAAAAACAACACCAAAATCATAACAAAATACAAAGGCACCTTACAGAGCACCCGTCATTCAGCTGTACATGTGTGGAACAGCTGTTCTGTATACCTGCAGCCAGAGTACAAAGCTGATGACACAGAACTGGCTCTTTTCACATTCATAATTAGGGAGAAACTGGCAAAAAAAAAAAATAGGCCAAGATGAGATGTCATGCTTATATGTAATGGCCCACGCAAATGTTAAGAAAAAACCAAAGGCTAAAATATGCTGTTAGCTTATAGTTTCAGGGCCTAGTTTCAGCCTAACCTCCTGAGCACTTTCCCTGTCATGGAGAATAATAACATGCCCCAACAGATTTTGGGATTTACTTTTATTTCCTTTCAACTGTCAGTAATTTTACCACAAGTTGAAGCCTCCCATTTGGTAACACTAAGCTCCAGCGCTCTACTAAAAGTGCTGTGATTCGGAGCCTTTCCTGTCATTCAGCAGCGCAGTCCCAGTGTCCAGAGGAGCTCCTGGGAAGTAGCAAGCACTCCATGAATATTTGATGAAATGAATATAAAAACCACAGCTACACTCTGCTATGAAATCCAACTCAACAAATGTAATGGTTAGGAACAACGCCTGAGCCTGGCTGTAAAGTGCATCTGGAAAGAAGCAACTCTCATTCACTTTCCCCGCAGAAATTACTCAGCTTTATTGGGAAGACAAGTGGAAATGTGGGACACAAGTTCACAGTGACTGACACATTTGGTTTATACATTCACCATTTAGTTATGCTCCAGGGAGATCATTGAGTGATACAGACAACTTATCTCTTGCACAAGATGAAATACGCAGCCCCAGAGTCAGAAGAATATGTTTAACAAGAAAATTTATTTCAAAGAAAACCTGTCGAGGGTTTTGCAGATAGAGTGTATCCGGTTTCTGGATGGCAGGAGACGGTTGAAAATCCAGAGCAAAGGGAAAATAGTGTCATCCTTACAGGTAATGGTCTCTTCAATAAAGTAAAATAGGCTCTTAGAGGCAGTTGTATTTAAGGCCAAATACAAGATAGGTTGCAAATAGGTTGCAAACATGTTCAAAGAAACAGAATTAGAACAGCTAAGTCTTAAAAAGTATAGCTTGAGAACCCAGTAGAAAAATGAAGGCATAATTGGTCAATGTAGAAGAAACCAGGGGATGACTCTGCTCTCATCTGGCTGTGGGTACTCCAAAAGACACCTCTAAGCCTCCAGCTAGCCTGGGAGAAGTTCAAGTCTCAACTCTCTACAGCACGCCAGTTGCTAGTGGAACTGCAAAGCTCCATTACTGCATGTTTTCAGTGAAGATGGTGGTCATAGAGCCCCGCCTTTACTCAGAAAAAAAAAAGGTGGCTTGTTCCTGGTGATGTGGCCTTACCAGGCCACAGAGGAAGAGGATCCAGGCAGTCCTGATGAGTCTTGATAAGCTGTGGGCAGATGGCAAAGAAGAACTTCCCCTTTCAGTGGACTAGGGAAGGGGATAAGGGGAAGAGGTAAGGAGAGGGGCTGAGAGGAGCTGAGGGAGGGGGGATTCAATCGAGATATATAATGAATAAATTGTGAAAATTAAAATTAAAATCTTAAAAAGATGTCATCCCCATACCATGGTGAGCAGCTATGAGGAATGTGTGACTCCAACATTTATATATAGTAGGTAGTGTTCTTTTCCTGTGTTTCAGAGCTCTTCCTGTGTTTCAGACTTTTGTTGCCAATGCCCCCCCCCCCCAGGAAAAACCAGTTTGAGAATAAATTCAACAATAATTCAAGGCAGAGAGAGAGTAAGAACAACATGGAGCACTATAAAGAGAGAAAAAAGTATAGAGAACAGGAAAAAATACAGATGGAAAACAAGAAGAGAGTAAAGTTAGAGAGAGGCACACAGAATAAAATTGTTCATATCAGGACAATGCTGCCAGTCCTGATGAGACCTGACAAGCCAGGGTCAGATGGAAGGGGAGAAGGACCTCCCCTATCAGTGGACTTGGAGAGGGGCATGGGAGGAGATGAGGGAGGGAGGAGTTGAAGGGAATGAGAGAGGGGGCTACAGCCTGGATAAAAAGTGAATAAATTGTAATTAATATAAAAAATAAAATTTAATAAAAAAATTGTTCATATCTTTCTAGAAATCTATGCCTGATGCCAGATTTTTCATCTAAGTGGTCCATCACTTCAGTTTCTATTATTTATTGCAGAAAGGGTGCTTACTAATGGGTCATGAAATAAGCAAGTTGGGGAGAATAGTTACATTCAGCTTATCCATTGTCATTTGTACAGACAAAGCCTTCTTTTTAAAACCACTAAAACATAAACTCAAAATAGCTACAAGAGCAAATGCATTTATTGCTCATGACATAAGTTGACAGGTGCCTAGTGTTCACAGTGCTTACTTCAATGTGACAGATGTCCTCACAGGCATGCTGTGGGGAACATCTTTATGTCATGCTTGCATATTGGTGGCATTTTTTAAAATGCTCAGATACTATTGTTATTTTAATCTTGTGATAAGAAAAGGAAATGACAGAATGGAGCAAGCACAAGGTCACAGACTGATGTGGGATTAAACAAGATAAGTGTGAAGGAAACCTCTTCATGGTTGTTCAATCAGCCTCTCTCCCCTTCCCTCCTTCAATATTTTTTCATAGTATATGTTCAGATATATACATATATGCATTTATTTGATGAGCGGACTTGTGACAAACATTTAAATCTGAAACTTGCTTTTGCTCAAATAACAGTTACACTTCTCAGCATATTCTATTTGCCAAGAGTTTTGATGGCTTCATTTCAAAAGTAGCATTTTTTTTTAATATCTACGTGGTTGCTTTTCATTCACCACAGAACCTCGGACAATACAGTGTTTGAACGCTCATGATTCAGACTATATGAAACATCTTAATTATAGTTTTGAAGTTGTTTAAAATTTTCAGTAATATGATTCATTTGTCAAAGTAACAAGAAGCCTGAGAATTGTAGATGTGGAAATGGATATTTAATATTAAAAGCGTTCTGCGTTTTTACTGTGTCCGGGAGTCAACAATCTGGGCAAGAATTAAGAATCAACATGAGTCTCCATCTTCAAAGGCTCTATCCTGTCCTAGGACACTGACAACAGCTTGAGGTGGGAGGGCACTGTGTCTTATCCGGACTCACCCAGATGACAGGGGTATCGTACCCACCACCCCACCCCCAGGCTCTGCCTTGAGCCAGCTCAAACGTGAGACCAGGAGGGACCCTACAAAGGCAGAACGAATCTAGGTGATAAATAAAACCATGTTCTTCAAGGCAAGTCGTTACCCGCAATGTTCAGGATGGACTTCCCACTCAGTGAGGATATCACTTGGGATAGGAAAGTGCTGAAAGCAAAGAAAAGCAAAACAAGACAAAAACTGCCTAGTCTCGCCTTCCTTGTGACATGAAAGCTTCTGGTGTGCATTATGGAAAAGAAAATAAAGATTTGACAAATACCTAAAAAATATTTATGTGCAACTACTGTTTAATTGTCAAAGGTGTCATTAAATGCAAATTCCATGGGTTCAAACATTTTCTCATCCTTGTTCATAATGCAGAGCCTTCTCCCACAGGGAGAAAAAAAAGACTGTGTGAGAAATTTGTGCGTTTAATAAAAAATGCAGGGAGTTCTACAAAGAATCTGTCTGAGGAGCTCAGAGATGATTTCTGCTGCAAGGAAGATAGGACTGAGCTAAATTCCAAAAGTCA
This sequence comes from Psammomys obesus, assembly GCF_907164565.1. Classification (NCBI taxonomy): domain Eukaryota; kingdom Metazoa; phylum Chordata; class Mammalia; order Rodentia; family Muridae; genus Psammomys; species Psammomys obesus. The sequence goes on along the minus strand of NW_026596040.1, from coordinate 23,393,560 downwards.
CAGAGAGGACAAAGGAGCTCTCTAGGCACAGAGAGGAGCCAATGCCTGGAAAGCAATGGTAGACAAGAAAGGTCAAGGTAGCCAGAACCTAGAGACAAGCCTGGAGAAGGGCATGAAGAAAAGCTTGAGGTAGGGAGAGAAAATAAGAGAGTGAAAAAGCTTTACTCATCAACTGTTGACTCACACACATCAGAAATAAATTCTCTGTGCAGTGAAGAGTGGTTAACACACAAACTAACAACTGGTCAAAGTGCAGAGAATAAGTGTCAGCAGGGTGCTCAGCCACAACAAACATCTATGACAACACACACATGCACGCCACACACACGCACACACACACAAAGGCTCAGAGACCGTAGCAGAAGAGGGACAGAAATACCTAAGAACCAGAGATTAGAGAAAAGTAGTACCTTCTGCATGTGACAGGACCACTGCATTCATAAATTCAGAGCAGCTTTGATTGCTTGCATAGGATTTGCCTAAGACCAAACCAGTTGACATTCTAGCACAGAGTGGGAAGGTGAGCCTCCACACTTACCTGAGGAACTATGGACAGTTGATGCCTTCTCGTGGTGGGAGAGCCAGTTTTCTTTAAGGGCATGGTTCCTGGAAGGCCTGCCATCCTCCAGTGCTTGGCACCACAATTAGGAATATTTAAGCAGCACATATTGGAGCTGATAGGCTATTTTGAAGGGGGACATAAATTTGGGAGGTAGGGGTAGGTCTAGGAAGAGTTGGGGTGAATAAGATCAAAATACATTACAGGACAGGAGCCATAGAAGTCCTCTAAAAGACTCTTCCCTGCTGGGGATTCAAGCAGATGCTAAGACTCACAGCCAAACTTTGGGCAGAGTGCAGGGAGTCCTATTGAAAAGTGGGGAGATAGAAAGACCCAGAGGGGACAGAAGCTCCACAAGAAGACTAACAGAGCCAACAAATCTGGGCCCAGGGGAGGCCTGCAGAGACTGGTGCACCAACCAAGAACCATGCATGGAGAGGGCCCGTGTTCAGATGTAGTCTACAGGCAGCTCAGTCTGCATGTCGGTCTCCTAATAAGAGGAGCAGGGCCTGTCTCCGACGTGGACTTTTTGCCTGCTCTTTGATCACTTTATCCTGTCAGGGAGGCCTTGCCAGACTACAGAGGAAGAGGATACAGACAGTTCTAATGAGACTTGATAGGCTGGGGTCAGATAGAATGGGAGGAGGGCTTTCCCTTTCTGAGCATTAGGAGAGTGGAATAGGGGAGAAGAGGGAGGGAAGGTGGAACTGGGAGGAGACAAGGGAGGGGACTACAATGGGATATAAAATAAATTATAAAAAATACATTTAAATTAAAATTTCTTTTTTTAATTTTTATTTTTTATATTAATTACATTTTATTCACTTTGTATCCCAGCCATAGCCCTCCCTCTCCCCTCCTAATCCCACCCTCTCTCCCTCTTCTTCTCCTATGCCCTCCCCCAGTCCAATGATAGGGGAGGTCTTCCTTCCCTTTCATCTGACCCTAGTCTATCAGGTCTCATCAGGACTGGCTTCATTGTCTTTCTCTATGGACTGGTAAGGATGCTCCAAATATGTTACACAGAGGAATAATAGGTGCAATGAGGGGAAATATAGAAAAAATAAAGAAAAACTTTATTTGTGGAGAGAGGAGGGACAAATAACACCAATATGTTTGAAAAAGCTATAGGGAAAACTATATTTACTTAAAATTCATATGTAATATGTAATTCATAACATACATATTATTTAAATGAAATTATACTACCTGCAATAATAATGTTCTCCCAAGAGCCATAGATCATCTAACAAACCCCAAGTGCTAGGCATGCTAGGAAACTTCCCTTCAAGTCCTTGGTCAACATAGTCCAAGAAACTCCACGAAGCAATAGAGCTTATTGCCATTGCCCTTGGTTTCCCACCAGAATGTGAAAGTAAAACCCTGCTGCTGGAAACACACACATTACAAACACAGAAATCAAAGTAGATATGATAGAGAAGCCTTCAGCCTGAAGAATGACTCTCACAGTATCAGAGGGCGACATGCAATCTTCTAAGGAAGAGTAACAATCAATATCCCTACACAACTGCCAAGCCTGGATGCCACAATAAAGGCCAGCATGGCAAGATATCCTCCAGGGTTCAAGAGAGGTACATCTTGGGGGTAAACTACAACCACATTGCAAACCTACCCAACTACCCATGGTTGATAAAAGAACTCTAAAGGACTCTAAAAGAAAACCTACTACAGCTACTTACCCTGTAAATTTACCTGTAAATTTTCTTACTGCATTCTAAAGACCCATCCTTCTATCCACAGATAAATGTAGCTCTCACCTTCTCATAAGAGAAGGCTGAAGGCTGTTCATTTTTTAGTAGATGATTAAGATATAGAGAACTCACAGACCATGGGGATCCAACCCCAATCAATATATCTAAAATGCGACATCTGTACTCAAGGATCAGAGAATGTTGTAGGAGATGTGGCTGAGAGACTGTAAGGTTCAGAAGACCAGGATATCTCCTGCAAGACTGTGGTATATGTGTGTGTGTGTGTGTGTGTGTGTGTGTGTGTGTGTGTGTGTGTGTAAAACAATGAAGCTACTATAGCCATAAAATCTCAGCAATACAGTTGACTTAAGAAGACCCCTACACTTATAGCAGCAACTGGTAACCCAATATAGATGGAGAATTCTCACATGGCTCCATCCTCAGCAGAAAAGCAACAAGCAGTCAGTGATTGCTGAGAGGATGAGAATCTTTCTTCTCCAGAGATGAGCCCTCCAAAGGTTATCCAATGTCAAGTCATTAGCCTTAAACATAAAAATGTATGAGTAACACTGAATGGACTCAACAAGGTGAGGAGCATGGGGGGGGGGCGCAGGACATAGGAGGAATTGAAGTAGGGAGATGGCGGGATAGGAATACTGTCAATACAATACTTAGATATGAAATTCTAAATAAATTAAGTTGAATTGAAAATTAATTAAAATTTAAAATTCTCTACATCAATCAGCGTGACTGTGCCCTAAAGCAAGAAGTAACTATTGAAAAGTTCCAGACAAGTGGCAGTGCTCAGAGTAGCCTTTCTGAAAGTTGGCCACTTGCTTGAGCTTGTTAAGTGAAAACAGACGGATAAAGCAACGTTAGGAGAACAATTAGAGGATGCATTGATGTCATAAGAAAAGTCAAGTCTTGGTAAGAAAGATGATGAAGTGCTTGGTTAGCATCTTCTACTACCAGCAGACCTGAGTCACAGTGGACAATCATCCCTGACAGGTAGGTTAGTCCATCTGTTCCTAACTAACTTCAGTCCCACAGCAACAGTTCTTTGTCCTCCATTTTATGAAAGAAAGAAAACTGGGGCTCAGAAAGGCTATTAACTCACCGCCAATCTCAGAGGCAAAAACTGACAGAGCTGAAATTTAGAGATAAATCTCAAATGTTAAAACAGATAGCTTTTAATGGCCAGCTCTTTTGTTTTGATTGGTTGGTTTTGTTTTGTCTCATTTGTTTATTTGCTTCTTGTTTTTTTTTTTTTTTTTTGAGACAGGGTTTCTCTATGTAGCCTCGGCTGTCTGTCCTGGTCTCTCTTTGTAGGCCAGGCTGGCCTCGAACTCGCAGAGATTCCCCCTGCCTCTGCTCCCTGAGTGCTGGGATTACAGGCATGTACCACTGCACCCAGATTAATGGCCAAGTCATAACTGCTAACAGCTTTTAATGTCCAATTCTTTTTTTTTTCCAAGGAGATTTTATTTTATTTTTTCCTTTTTTCCTTTATTTTTATTAATTATAGTTTATTCAGTTTTTATCCCAGCTGTAGCCCCCCTCTCCCTTCCCTCCCAAACCCACTCTCCCTCCCTCTTCTTCTCCCATGCCCCTCCCCCAGTCCACTGATAGGGGAGGTTCTCCTCTCCTTCCATCTGACCCTGGTCTATCAGGTCTCATCAGGACTGGCTTCATTGTCTTCCTCTGTGGACTAGTAAGGCTGCACCCCCCTCAGATGGAGGTGATCAAAGAGCCAGCCCATGAGTGCATGTCAGAGACAGTCCCTGTTCCTAATACTGGGGAACCCCCTTGGGCACTGAGCTGCCATGGGCTACATCTGAGCAGGGGTTCTAGGTTATCTCCATGAATGGTCCCTGTTTGGAGTATCAGTCTCACAAAAGACCCCTGGGCCCAGATTTTTTGGTTCTGTTGCTCTCCTTATGGAGCTCCTGTCCTCTCCAGGTCTTTCTCTCTCCCCCTTTTTTTCATAAGATTCCCTGCACTGTGCCCAAAGTTTGGCTATGAGTCTCAGCATATGTTTTGTTACCCTGCTGGTTAGAGTTTTTCAGAGTCCCTCTGTGATAGGCTCCTGTCCTGTTTCTTGTTTTCTCCCTCTTCCTTTATCCGTCCATTTTTGAATGAAGATTGGATTTGATTGAATGAAGATTGAATGAAGACTGACTTTTTGAATGAAGATTGAGCATATTACCCAGGGTCCCTCTTCTTGATTAGCTTCCTTAGGTGTACAGATTTTAGTATGATTATCTTATATTATATGTCTAATATCTACTTATAAGTGAGTACATACCATGTGTCCTTTTGCTTCTGGGATACCTCACTCAGGATATCTTTTCTAGTTCCCACTATTTGTCAGCAAATTCATGATTTCCTTGTTTTTAATTGCTGAGTAGTAATGTCCAATTCTTAACTGCTTCACTAAGTCCTGAGCCTACTTGAGGAAATGCTTATGAGGGAAGATGAGCTTAAATCTGGAAATCAGAAGCCAGCCCTTTCCCCATAGAATACCTTTATTTTAGCATTTGTCTTAGGGCTGGCCAGAGTCTGCAATCTACAGCAAAAAGATGAATTTTCTTCTATTTTAATTCCATGCATGGCTCATTTTCTTCCCCTGCTTTTTCCAAATCTCACTGACTCCCAGCTTCCCTTTATTCCTAGCCTTGCTTTTTCCCAAGATTCTGTATTATGTCTAGTCTCACGGATCATTATAACAATCATCAGATATAAGTTACACTCTAGGATTTCACTGTGTTTTCTGCTCTCTCACATTTTATTTTCTGGAATTTCATATAGTATATACTGTCTTTAATATGTGTTTCACATGTGGACATCCAATTATAAACAAGCTAAGACACACAAATTTCTAATTATGACACATGGTGGCTCTTACAGTTGGCCACTGGTTCAGTTATGCACCTCTCTTTATAGCTATGCAGTGGAGTTTCATTTTACAGTCACAGAATCTAGGCAATTCAACATTGTGTTCTTGTCAGAAAACAAAGAGTGATTTTAACAGTGGAGGCTGTCACACCTGCCATTGCAATCAATGCCTTCATGAGACAGGAAGTGAATCTGCTGTTGTCACAGCAGGTTTCGGTTCTTAAGGACCCGCCCTAGATGAGTAATTTTCCAAGAAACCATCATTTTACTGTTTAAAAGCAAATATTTTGGCTCTATAGCATACTCTAACTTTGGTTGACTGTTTTTCCAAGTCCTCAGTTTAAGAGATGCGTCTCTCCCAAGGCAGGGGAATTAGGTCTGTGGATGGTTGGAGAGAGAGTGAGATGCTATCCCTGACAGTATAAGCTCATGATGTTTTCATCTTACATTTCCTTCTGGGTTTTAGTCCCTAAGCCACATATGCTCTCAGTTATCAGACTTTTAAAGTATTTCCTTTCATCAGTTATTCCCTGAGAATGATGAGAAATTAGACAGTGGAGAGGGCTGATAAACATACATCCCAACAAATGAGGCAAAGGTCAGAACCATCAGCCATCCTACAGTATGAAAACAAACACGCACAATTTACATTAGGGATGAAATGAGAAACTGGAATTTTAAAAAAAAGCAATTATTGGAGGTTTTATTATCGACTTCATAACTTTCTAGGAAAAAAACCCCACTATCACATGAACTTAGCTAGACCTTATTAGATGGCCATATTTAAGGAGAAGGTTATGTCTGAGCACAGAGTGATATCATTCTGAACTGGCGCATAACCTCCTGAGCAGATGCACTAATTCTCGCCACCTGGATCCTTTGACCTTTTTGTTTCTGCCATCGGTATAAAACAGGAAATGAACTGGCTGAGGATACCTATCTGCACAGTAAACTCTACACAAGCAATTACTGGACAGTGCCAACCTTTGGGTCTTCAGTATCTCTGAGAGCACTTGGCTGAGAAGGATCCTTCCACAAGGACTGCCCTGGTACACGAATCACTGAGTTCCCAACATCTGTCTGTCTGGAACTAATTTTGTGTGGTCATTTAGGAAGGAAAGAAAGACACTGGGTAATATTTACTGGGTCGCTGGTGTCAAATGCACCCGCTCTGCAGATCACTCTGCTCTTACCTATCCAGTGAAATGCAGCACAGGTGAAAAATTGATGCTGTGGTAAGCAGGACATCCAGAGAGGTCCGGACCAGGCAGAACATCTCCCCGTAAATCCAGATGTCTTGGACCAGCTCAATGGCACCAAAGGGCATCACCAGCACCGAAACCAGCAAATCGGCAAAGGCAAGAGACACAATGAAATAATTGGTTTTTATTTTCCTGTGAGTGAAAAGGTATAAGCAAGGTGGCAGGAGAAGGATGTGGGAAAGAAGGTGGGAAGAAAGAGTGAGGGAAGAATTGCGGAGAGTGGAAGGAAGGTAAGAAGGGAGGTAGAAAAGGAAAGAAAAGTCACGCATTAAACATAATCCGCGAGATTCCATTTTCCCTTCCGCACCATGAATGAGGAGATTCTCTGTGCTCCTGCTTTTTCTGTCCTTTCCAGACCCAAGTCATGCCCAAAGCCCTCTCTCCTTCTCTCTTCCGGCCCTTCTGGCCTGACCAGAGGCCACTGGTGTTTTGAGAACCATTTACACACTTGCACTCTCTCCCACCTAGTTTCCTAGCCCCTTCACACCAAGCCTTTGGTCCTGGATTAGGCACTTCAGTGAGGTATCCCAAGATGCTGCCCTCACGGACAGTGTCAAGCTGTACCATTTTCAGCTGTTGGGTGACCTCTGGTGTACCCCTTAGGTGTGACCCCATGTACGACTCTGCATTGTGCTTTCTCTGCTCTCAGAGAAATGTCTTGCTTAGGGAGGGGATACCTCTACCTCATCTTCTCTTTCATGGCCAATGCTACTTCGTCCAAGCTATGCACTAGAAATTCCTGGTGAACTTTAGCAAACCTCAGTGGCCGGGGTTCAACTCAGATCAATTAGACAAAAACGTCGGGTGAATAATATCCTTTTTTACTAAATATTGCTACATAAGATACATGATGGCTAAGTAAAATTTGATTTTTTAACAATTGATACTTTTAAAATATAAATATCTTTACAAATAAACACCAATACAGTAGTATTTTGAAAAGCATTTCAGGTGATTGTACTTATAGCCACAGTTGAGGCTGGTGATGTACAAAATATGGTAGATCTGGTCTTTATTCCCTAAAACAATCTTTAGTTATCCTCTCATTCCCTGAACCATTGATAGCAGGAGGAAATATATATCTATTCTAATGTATGTATATACATTACATGTGTGTGTGTGTGTGTGTGTGTGTGTGTGTGTGTGTGTGTGTGTATTCCAAACAGGATGGAAGTACCCTAGGGAGCTCTTATGGCTAAGTTAGTGCTGGGGTTGTAGGATTATGTGTGCTCTTTTTTCTATTTTTCAAAATATGTCCCCACCTAGGTTTTCCATTATCACAATAAATTAGGATGGAAATTATTCAGATCCATCTTTACACAGAGATCCCTCTGACACCCATGTTTCCTAAGAGGTCCCTTTGTACTGCTCACCTGAGCTGCCTGTCCCTGCACACAGCCACCATCACCAGCAGGTTGCCCAGGATGGCCATCAGGATAACCACCGAGAGGAATGTTAGCAGCACGACCTTCTCCACGGACCCGAAACCCTCGTTGGAACTGGGGGTTATGGGAACACAAAACACAAAGATGTGTGGGAGCATCAGAGACACTGGAAAGGCAATTCATTTGCTCCCCCTCAGTCTTCAGGAAGATCACTTCATCATCAATCAGCAGTAGCAGCATGTATTATGTAGCTAAACTTACCAAGATGGGCTCTCCCAGATGCCTGGAAAATCCTCCTGAGAGGAGGATTGGGAAGGTAAATCACTAGCCTTGACTGCATGGTTTTTTGTTTTGGTTTTAGTTTTTGTTCAGAGATTCACTTTGTCTAGTACTCAGGTGTTTACTTGATTGATTTCTGTTTTGAACCCCTGACTCACCTTCAGTGCAAACACACAAGGCCCTCACTTGTTTTATTCACCGGTGTGTGCTAAATACATCATCCTCACTTAATCAGATGAAGGAGGTGGTGTGTGATCAACAAATGGTAGTAACTGGAACCAAAGGCTACATGACACCAAGAGCTGTGCTTTTCTGTATCCCATTCTAGCTTGGGCAAAAGCTGTGGTTTGTAGGTGGGCTGTCTAGGGAAGAAAGGCCATGCTCAAAAGGAAGATGTTCAAATGACCTCAGGTTCTGTGACACATACAGGACAAGAGGCTGAGTCATCTTCTACTTCATATCTGTGGTTGCTTCACTGACACCTTATGCCACTTTGACACTCATGTTCTTTTCAATCTCAGCTCAAGGTCAGACTCTACAAACTCTATTTTGCCAGTATGAGCTCAGGACTTTGTCTTATTAATTTGAAGTGAGTACTCCCTCTCAATGAAAGCACAATATTTGCAGGTTGCTCAGAAGCTTCGGGAAATAGTTATGCTCATGACATCACAAAAACTTCTTTTAAAGAAGTTTGAAAAGGCTTTTAAACTGTGGGACATAAATGGTCCAATATTATAATATATAATATATATATATATGTTAGTTACCACTAATATATATATTAGTTACCACTCATTCCCTGGAATATTGCTATCAAGAAGAGACATATATGTATATTTATATATTCTAATGTATGTATATTCCAAATATATATATATATATGTAATTACATATGTATATGTATGTTAGCACAGAAAACTGGGGGAACAAAGTTATTGGAACACTTTAGTGTTTGGTTTGAGAGAGGACATTCTCTCCTTAACAGCACATGGAACACAGGGTCTCTCCTCCTGCTTTACTTCTTGAATTAAGAGATTAAAATGGGCATTGAACCCTGGTGGCCAGAGTTGTCTCACTTTTGTATTCTACCCTGTTTACAACTTTCTTCTCTAGGCAAGTACGGAAGAAAGCATGCCAATAGGAATAAGGAACAATAATCCTTAGCAAGTCAGAGAATGGGTAAGCCTCTCCACTCTGCTGACAAGCCGTTCTTTACATTTGACTGAAATGTTTAGAACTAGAGTTCATATAAAAAGGATTGTCCCTCAACTGAGGGATGGATACAGAAATCGAGGTACATTTATACAATGATATACTACTCAGCAATTAAAAACAAAGAAATCATGAAATTTGCTGGCAAATGGTGGGAACCAGAAAAAATCATCCTGAGTGAGGTATCCCAGAAAGACACACATGATATATGCTTCGTATAAGTGGATATTAGAAACATAATATAGGGTAAACATACTAATAATCTGTACACTTAAAGAAGCTAATCAAGAGGGAAGACCCTTGGAAAGATGCTCAATCCTCATTCAGAAAGGCAAATGGAATGGACATCAGAAGAGGGAGAAAATGGGGAACAGAACAGGAGCCTATCACAGAGGGACTCTGAAAGACTCTACCTTGCAGGGTACCAAAGCAGATCCTGAGACTCATAGCCAAACTTTGGGGGGAGTGCAGTGAATCTTATGAAAGAAGGGGGAGATAGAAAGACCTGAAGAGGACAGGAGCTGCACAAGAAGAGCAACAGAACCAAAATAATCTGGGCCCAGAGGTCTTTTGTGAGACTGATACTCCAAACACAGACGATACATGGAGATAACCTAGAACCCCTGCTCAGATGTAGCCCATGGCAGCTCAGTGTCCAAGAGGATTCCCCAGTATTAGGAACAGAGACCATCTCTGACATGAACTCATGGGCTGGCTCTTTGATCACCTCCCCCTGAGTGGGGAGCAGCCTTACCAGTCCACAAGAAGACAATGAAGCCAGTCCTGATGAGACCTGATAGACTAGGGTCAGATGGAAGAGGAGGAGGACCTCCCCTATCATTGGACTGATGGAGGGGCATGGGAGGAGAAGAGGGAAGAGGGCTGGGATTGGGAAGGGAAGAGGGAGGGGGTTACAGCTAGACACAAAGTGAATAAACTATAATTAATAAAAAAAATAAATTTTGAAAAGAAATAAAATATAAAACAATTCACCAAAAAAGAACTGTTCATCTAAATTATGCTTCTATACTAATGTTTCATCTGTCAAGAATGCAAACACTGAATATGGAAGATTTAATTCAATAAAAACACAGTGATTTATCCACCAAATAAAAACACAATGATTTTTAAACTACTTTTATCTGAAGCAACATTAACTGAGGTAAAGCCTAGCAAAGAAGGAAATAGTGGTTGGTTTTCCTTGTACTCTTCTGAGACGGCACCATCTCTCCAGTGCTGATGCCCATTCTTTATAAAAAGTGGGTTCCTTAGTAAGGGGAACAGGGACTATTTCTGACATGGACTCAATGTCTGGCTCTTTGACTTTCCCCTACCCCCTGAGGGAGGAGCAGCCCTGCTAAGCCAAAGACGAGGGCCTTGCAGCCAGTCCTGAAGATACCTGATAAGCTAGGGTCAGATGGAAGGGAAGGAGGACCTCCCCTATCAGTGGACTTGGAAAGGAGCAGGGAGGAGATGAGGGAGGAAGGGAGGGATTGGGAGGGAATGAGGGAAGGGGCTACGACTGGAATACAAAGTAAATAACCTGTGATTAATATAAAAAAATAAAAACTGTTTTAAAAAAATAAAATAAAATGTGCTTTCAGAGTTTGGCTGCTTCTTGTCATTGTTGTCTGCTTATGTCAACCCTTAGGTAATGCACAGTAGCCCAACAGACATTTCTCATCTTCATTGTGTTGACTGTCTGAAATAACTTCTACAGTTATTTGTAAATCCCTCTCACAGATCGTCTTTGGTTACACTTTCACTGCAATTTCCAGTGCTCCTGAAGTATCTAGCCTAGAGTAAACGTGGTATGTGGGCATATGCAGTGCATAACAAGTACTTGCTAGTTTGCTGACTGAGGGACAGGTATAATATTCCACAAGGGCAGGCATATTCTCCACTGTATTTCAAAGCATTCTTTGAAAACATACAGGAGATTTTTACCTAAAGGGGAGAAGATCCAGGGATAAGATTTTTTTTTAAAGGAATTTTTTTTAACTGACAAAAGATACAGTCCACTTGAAATAAGAGTAGATTAACATATTTACTCATTCAACTCTAAGGTAGGCTGAGTGTGGCTCCAAGAAAAATAAAGCAAAGAGCAGACAGATACATCTGCAAATATGTAGTGTTAGTTCCATAAAGGGTAGGGAGATCAGGACTGTCTGTAGTTTAGAAGGTTGCCATCTTCGTGTTCGGAGAGAAATGTGCATATCTGCACACACGTATGTGGAGGCGTGCTCTCCGATGTGGGCATAGGTGGAAGCCAGAGATGTTTCTCCATGATTTTGTTTGTTTCCTTTTATTGTTTGTTTTGTTTAGTTCCGTGCTTTGATACAGAGTCTAACGTTGAGTTAGAGCGTGTCTCTTGGATTACATTGACTGGCTAGGGTACCAAAGCCATCCACCTTCGCCCCCAGTCATAGACACCAACACCATTCCCAACACACACACACACACACACACACACACACACACACACACACACACACAC
>NW_026596040.1:23375238-23381749 GCF_907164565.1 Psammomys obesus | reverse complement strand
CACACACACACACACACACACACACACACACACACACACACACACACGTTTAAGATGCTAGTGACGTTGCCCCACCCAGAAAGAATACTGCATTAATTGGACTTGTCTGCCATCTGAATGTCAGAACTTTTGAAGCCCCCAAGCCATTCTTGGTTTGTAACCAAGGCTGAGTCTTACTGAAGAAGGATACTAAGTATTAGATAAGAACCTTCCTGTTTCCAGGGAGAGACCTCAACGGCTTCCTGGAATTGTTCTGAACCTCTGAAAACCTATTGAAGAACGCCTGGCTCTACTGAGAGACTGCTTCACACTGGTTAGGGTAGCTACAGTCAAAACGGGGTAAAATCAACAAAACCAAGTGTTCTCACGAGTGTAAGGGATTTGAAAACTATGTGTATCTCTGGTGTGTTCTAGAATGACCACATGAACCCAGAAATTCAACTCTAAATACATATCTTAAAGAACTGAAGACAGGGACACAAACAGAAGTTTTTATAACAATGTTCTTAACAGCATTACTCGTAAGAGCCCATAGACATGACTTACGGTCTTATGGCCATGATCAGACAGTAAATAATCAGAATGCAATAGATATGTAAACACATTTATGTCTTGGGCTATTCTGCCGCCATAAAAGGCCTGAAGGTGTGACAGACACATGTTTCAATATTGGTATACCCTGAAGATATCATACTGGGTGAAATGCACCAGAAACAAAAGGACAGAATCACAGATTAGACAAATTCACAAGGAAAGAACGCAGAATAATAACTCCCTACTCCTGAGGTGCAGGGGAATGGGGGAATCGTTATGTAATAGCTATTCTTTGGGATTCTGGAAAAAATTCTAGAAATGGTATTGATGGTAATAGTTTCACACCATTGTGGATGTACTTCTTATCATTGAAATGTGCAATTATAGTCACTATCGAATACATTACTAGTCAATTGTCTGTTTGTGTTTTTTTAATAAAAAAATAACATATGGACGCATATACATCAGGATGCTACTCTACAAGACTTATGAGTCACTGGCCAGTTGGGCTGGGTAATTTTCGGTCCTTTTCTTACCTACAATGAATGATGTGAATAGACACTTAGCAGGAGGATTCCCTACAAGCTCACATTCCTCATTAGAATCACCTACTCTTAGCTGATTATCCTTTTTTTTTTTTTTTTTTTTTTTTTTTGGAAAAGAAAACATGTTCAGAGTGTCTGTGATGAGCACCTCTGGCTACAAAGAATCTGCATTTAAAGAATGTGGGTCAGACAATCAACGTCATGGTTCATTGGTGGCGTGCCAATTAGGAGCTGGAAGAGGCTAAACATTAAATTGTGAGTGATAGGCAACAACTTAACCATAGAGAGATCTTTTATAATTAGGCAAAAATAAGTATAAATTCCAGTTAAAAATGATTAAAATAAATTAGGATCCACTTTCTCAAAATCTGTGTTAGATCCCTGGGTTGCCTCTGATACCCTCCAGGAATACTGTCAAGAGCAATTAGGCAGTTTTCTCCACAGAGCAGCCATCTCTACTTCATGGGTTCTCTGACAGCTTTTCCTATGAGAAAGTTTTCTTTCCTTTATTTTTCAGTGATCTTCTGACCCACTGACAAAGAAATCCTATAAACTTGCTGGCCGTGTTTAACATTTTCTTTGTTCTTTGTAAAAGGAAAAGCAAAGACTAAATCTGGGTTTTTGATTTGGTTAGTTCAAATAAAAACGAATGTCAAAGGACAGCATTAATGCAAATAATTGTTCTAAGTAGCACAAGCCTGTACACACACTAGCATAAGGTGTAGATTAGGCTACAGATGGTGTTTGCTTCTACACTGGCAGTATTAAAAATAAGCCACGTGACTTTAAAACGTTCACTTATTTCCTCTGACCCTCCGTTTCTTTGTGGATCAATTGAGAAAACTCACTCAAATGTCTTAATATCCGTCAAATACATACTGAGTGGTAACTACACGCCAAATGCTGTGCTGGACCTGAGCAAAGTCCTTGTTGTCAACGAGTTCACACTATGGTGGAGACAGAGAAGATGAGGGGTCAGAGAGCAAATGCAGCTGTGGTTAGTACTTGAGAGCGGTCCTCTCCCACTCACGTTTGTTACTCACTGCCTACCCCTTTCCAATATGGTTCTGTTTTTAATATCTCAGGTGAAGCTTAGCATTCTGGCTTTTTAAAGAAGACAAGGATGCTCTTCCTGAATCACGTTCTCTTCTATGTTGTGGAGGAAGGATAAAGGTGCACATGGCTATGATGGCACAGAGAAGCCAGAGGTTGACCCCAAATGTCTACCTCAATCACTTTTTCACCATGTGCTTTGAAACAGGTTCTCTCACTAAACCTGGAGCTTACCAGTTCAGCTCTGCCAGCGTGCTACAAAGCCCAGGTACCCTACCGTATCTACTTTACCCATGCAGGGATTGCAAGGGCATGCTACTATGTCTGCCATTTCAGTGTAGATACTGAGGATTGGGTTTAGATGCCTATGAATACTTCCAGACTTCTGAATTACACCTGACTTACAAAACTCTAAAGGGCATAAAAACGAAGGTGTGGTATAGAGCAATTGACTGAGAGGAAAATGGTAGGTAGTCCAGGAACACTGCAGATGATATTCAGGTGACCTTTGCAGAGAATTCAGATGTAGAGGAAATAGAGGAGTAAAGCTTACATGCAAATGCCTTGAGATAGGAGATACTTTTGGGGATCTCGCTCAGAGAGGAAAGAACCTGAAATGAGCTCACAGAGTAATAAGGTGTAGACTTGAAGGAACGTTCCTTTGTGGTGAGCAGCTGAGGTCCTACTGGAAGACACAGATGTGGAGGAGCAGAACAATGCCATGTGGGAATGAATGTGAGAACAAATCAACAAAGCTGCTAGGTGGGTCTTGAGAAGGCAGTCAAAAGCACAATGCTTGGAGTAGAACGGGAGCTACGAGGAGAGAAGTAGGTGGCTCATTTGGAGGCAGGGGAGGTGGTCTTCCTCACAGGAGAGAACGTCAGCTGGTTGTCTGGTGCCAAACAGTCTGCCTAAAAAACATACAGACAAGTGACATGCAAACTGAAAAGATTGTATTTAGGAATATGTGTGTGTGTGTGTGTGTATGTATACATGTATATGTATGTACACAATAACAATTAATAAAAGAAGAGGCCATGAGTTTGAAAGAGAGTGGGAAGGGGTGTATGGGAAGGCTATAATTACGTTATAATCTCAATGATGAAAAAAGTTGAAAAAAATCAGTAGATCCAAAGAAGACAGTGCTGACTACAAGAGAGGTAGCATTCAAAAATATGTTATTTAATATCCAAGTTCCAAAAAGAATAATAGCATAGATGGAGGTAAGAAGTAAAAATGAATCCATATTTTTAATTTACATGTGTAGATACATGGTATTAATTTTATTAGATGGAAAAACAATGTGAAACATCTGTTAGAGCTTCAAGTGCACATGTTAAGTAAACAGCTAGGTGCCTAGAGCTACAACTGAGAAGGGATAGCCAGGCAGGAAATACACATGATATTTGCCTCTCAGAGGGATGTTAACATCCAAGAAGGGGGTCAGAGTCTTGACTTAAACATGCTGTAGAGAAGGTAGCAGCTGCAGATACCGAAAAAGAAAGTAAAAAATATCTTTAGAGCACCAGAGAAATGTGACATTATAGAAGAAAAAAGAAAAAAGTTTCTTGACAGCATCCTTTGTTACTGTGGATAGGGGTGGAAGAAAACAAAATGTCAGAGTAAGATGTGATTGCTACTGGGACAATGATGGGAAAGGTCAACAGAAAGGTTCAAAGTGGGGACAATGGTCGCATATGAGGCAGTTGTGGATAAAATTAAAATGAATAGATGGATTTAAAAAAAAGCTAGCAGATATGCTCAGAGAGCCCCAGGTCCTTGTAGGCTGATACATTTATACCATGAAAATCAGGCCAGCCTGTTTTCTTTGGGAAAAACAAAACTTTTTATGTGAAAGGAAACGGAGAAACGTAGGACATAATAACACTAGGGTAAAGTTGAGAATGACTCAGGCAAGATAACAGTAATTCTTTATGTATTCACAAACTGATCATCACAATAAAATTATGTTGATTAGAGAACTTCATCACTGGACCAAATAAGATCTTCTCCAGATGAAAGGCCTACTATCCCACATGTTAGGATTTCCATACACAAAGGAAATACCTTTGAAAACACGCAATGTGCATTCACAGAGGACCTATACAACTTCTTTCTTTACCCATCTCCACCTCACAATATTGGGACGCTCACATGAGTACCCCAATAAGGAAAATAGCTATTTAGTATTTTTTCCAGTCAATAGTCATCCAAAGAATATAAATGTAGAAGATGGTGGACAATACACAGTCAGGAACTCAAGGAGGCTGGATAACAGGTGGGTGCTGGCCAAAACTCTAATGCACTAGTAAAAGAAAAGAAAAAACAACAACAGGACAGGAAAAATGCAGATCCATTCTGGATGCTGTGGCACACTCTGGGGAGCTCCAGGTGAAAGGGGGTGACCGGACATTCGTGTTTAAGAGAGAGCCTCAGAAGACAAGTTCCACACCCTCAGTAACAGACACTTTAAAGTGAATAGGGGAGAGGCAGGGAGACAAAGCTTTCATGTAACTGTGGCAAAGAGAGGAGAGGTCTCTTGTTTTAGCACACAACTAGAGAAGCAGTAAGATGCCACTTTTAAAAGACCTGTGTCAAGTTGGCAACTTGGGAGTCCCAGACCCTCTTGTAAACCGAACTCTTAGAACACTCAAAGCAAGTGTCATAAGGACTACATGCTGTGAGTTGGCCACAAGAACATGTCTACCCAGCAAGGGAGAAAACAGTAGCCGTACCCTGCTAGAGCATTCACTGAGAAGTCTACAGAGAAGCACGCACACAAATGGCCAGTGGCACAGCCAATATTAGAAAGGGCAGTCTAGAGGTGGCTCCAACTCTTACAGGCAGACTCCTGAAGGACTACCCAGGAGTATGACCAGTATCTGTTTCCTGACCCATCAAGGTCAATTAGCAGATGAGACCTGTACCTGTGACACAATCACAACCTTGCAAAAAATGACGCGGAGTCAACAACAGAATTCACAACCTGGTCACAGAAGGACCCTCCAAATGTGTGATCATTTGTGACCCAATTTGGAAAGGACACAGAATCTCAGATGTCTTGTAATTAGAAATTCTTTCCCTGACCCTTTTGAGATGTAAACCTTTTTTTAAATTCTTTATTAATTACATTTTATTCACTTTGTATCTCCCCTGTGGTTTCCTCCCTCCACCTGTCCCAATCCCTCCCTTCCTCCACCCTCTGCATGCATGCCCCTTCCCAAGTCCACTGATAGGGGAGGTCTTCTTTTCCTTCCTTCTGATCCTAGTCAATTAGATCTCATCAGGAGTGGCTGCATTCTCTTCTTCTGTGGTCTGGTAAGGCTGCTTCCCCCTCAGCAGGAGGTAATTAAAGAGCAGGCCAATCAGTTCATGTCAGAGACAGTCCCTGCTCCTACTACAATGGAACCCACTTGGATACTGAACTGCCATGGGCTACATCTGTGCAGGGGTCTTAGGTTATCTCCATGTATAGTCCTTGGTTGGAGTATCAGTCTCAGGAAAGACCCCTGTGCTCAGATTTTTTTAGTTCTGTTGCTCTCCTTGTGGAGCTCCTGTCCTCTCCAGGTCTTTTTATCTCCCACTTCTTTCATAAGATTCCCTGCACTCTGCCCAAAGGTTGCCCATAAATCTCAGCATCTGCATTGATAATCTGCAGGGCAGAGCCTTTCAGAGGTCCTCTGTGTCAGGCTCCTGACTTGTTCCCTCTTTTCTCCTTCTTCTGATGTCCATCCTCTTTGCCTTTCTTTGCTCAACCATGTTTGTAGCAGCCTTATTTGTAATAGCCAGAAGCTGGAAACAGCCCAGATGCCCCTCAGTGGAGGAATGGATGCACAAATTGTGGTATATCTACATAATAGAATATTACTCAGCAATAAAAAACAAGGAAATCATGAAATTTGCAGGTAAATGATGGGGTCTCGAGAAGATCATCCTGAGTGAGCTATCCCAGAAGCAGAGGGATGCACATGGTATATACTCACTCATATAGACATATAATATAGGATAAACCTACTAAAATCTGTACACCTAAAGAAACTAATCAAGAGGGAGGACTCTTACTAAAAAGAGATGCAAGTCTTTTATTGACTGGGGATTGAACCTAAGGCCTGACATTGGAACCCTGACCCCGTGGGAGGGTAGGAATTCAGCTCAGATAACATCTCATCCAAGCTATAACACCCTTCTGTCAAAAAAATACTGGAAAGCTTACTTTTCTTTTTACTGAAGCCAATTAGCAGGCTCAGATAACCTAAGATTCCACCATATCTTTACCCCCAACACATAAACACATATGCACATATACACATATTCCCTTTCTTTCTTTCTTTCTTTCTTTCTTTCTTTCTTTCTTTCTTTCTTTCTTTCTTTCTTTCTTT
>NW_026596040.1:23367212-23375228 GCF_907164565.1 Psammomys obesus | reverse complement strand
TTTCTTTCTTTCTTTCTTTCTTTCTTTCTTTCTTTCTTTCTTTCTTTTTTTCTTCCTTCCTTCCCTCCTTCCTTCCTTCCTTCCTTCCTTAGATACCAAATACTAGATTTGTTATGTCTTTTGATCTGGTTGTTTTGTTGTTGTTACTATTATTCTCATTCCTTTTCCTTCTTTAATATTTTAAATGTCTTATCTGAAAATATCAAATATTTATATAATATATTTCAATCAGATTTGCCTCTTCTTCCATTACTCTGCCTCAGCCCCTGTAACTTCTGGAGTCTTTATCTTCCCAGTAGGTCCCTCTTATATTTTCATGTCTTTATAATTTTATGACCCACTGAACTTTATTAGGGTTATCTGCAAGAACATGAGTGTGGAGTTGTTTACTGGTACAACTTACCAGTAGTTATAGCTTCAGGCCACTTACCAGTGGTTATACCACTAAAGAAACATGACTTCCCTTTGCCAGCAGCCTTTCTCAGCCCCACAGAAATGTAGACACTCAGTCTTATATAGTACTTGGGCAAGTAAACATGGCTTCTGTGAATCTATAAATCTGAGGGTCATGTCATGATCAGAAGACATCCCTTTGCAGGACTCCTTCGAGGTACTATGACTAGTTCTAAGTCTCTGTATGAACTAGTGCTCACTGGGGAAAAAAATTCCACTCTCCCAGAGTAATCATCAGTACCTTCTCAGATAGGGACAGAACCTCTGGTACATACTTTATTAACAAAAAATCTGCCCTTGATTTCTATGGAGTTGACTGGGTTCAAAACACAGTACCTATGCTGGGCACAGTGGCACATGACTGTAATCCTAGCACTCAGGGAGGCAGAGGCAGGGGGATCTTTGTGAGTTTGAGACCAGCCCAGTCTACAAATCAAGTCCAGGAGAGCCAAGACTACACAGAGAAACCCTGGTTCAAAAAACAAAAAACAAAAAAACAAAACGAAAAACCCACAATCCTTCCTGTACTTGTTTCAATACCTTTGAAAACATCACCCAGACCTGTTAACTTTGTCTTCTGCATTTTTGCTTTGAAATCATAGATTGGTTTTACAACTATGTAATGTGTGCTCTTTATTGTTTCCCATTAATAAAATCTGTGACTGTTAGAATACACATAGGAGAGAGTTATTTGTATTTGTGTTGGAAATACTTCTCATGTAAATTAGTTTTAAGAACGCCATTTTAATCAAAGTAGTGGTGGACTATATGGAGATGGTAATTGTTTTACTAATAACAAGCTATAATGTAACTGTATCTTTTAAAAGTATTTTTTTATTTCCTATACACAAATGCATCTTTTCCCTGAGGCTCCTTGAGAGACTGAACTTACAATGACCAGACTACATAACAATAATATTCTGGCTGAAAATCTGCAGAGTCCATACCTGAATGCATAAGAGTTGTTCAACTCCTCACTTCCCTGTTTTTCTCCTTCTACTTCCTGAAAACTCAAGACCAACCACACAAAAATAATTAGGTTCTCCAATTACCAAAGGTGACTTGCTTTCTGTTGTATACCTGCTTTCTCTCACCAACAGTCCCCACTCACAGCACTTCTGAAGGCTTTGTTCGTCTCAGCACTTTTCCTCCAGTCTTTGCTAAATGCAAGGCACAGTGTCCGGCCCTCTTGAGATAACACTCTCAGAATGAACAGTCTCTGTGTGACCTCATTTGTTAAGCCTTGGTTTCTTTCTATATTCTAGATAATGCTACAGTCCCTTGGAATTCTATATTCTCAAGTTAGCAAATTTTTTTTTTCTGGAAGAGAGATTATTTATTATGCCTTATGTTGCTTTGTGTTGTTTCATTAAATGCTGAGGTCTCTAGTTGATTATTTTGATGGACTGATTTTTCCCCAAGATGTTTTTAAATGAAGGAATGAATAATATTGTGTGTGTAGGACCATTTCGTAATGAGGCGTCATGACATGTGCTGCTGCCGACTCAGCAGCAATCAACCTGAGGCCTTGCTTAAAACTCATGTTGCTGGTCTCTCTCATACAGTTTCCAGTTCAACGTGTTAGGGCTAGAGGCCAGTTCCTAACCAGTTCCCAGGTGATTCTGATAAATGAACTCTGAGGACCATGACTTGAATGCTTACAATAGATGCCATTGATCTGAATCTTCATCCTCTTTATCTTCCCCAAATGATTTTTGCTCCTCACCTGAGAATCTTACTTAATAGTGGGTAGATATATCTCCACAATAACAGACTGCATGGGATTCCATATGGGGAACAATGCACGAAGGGAAGGTTTTTTTTATGTTGGATTATTTCATCTTCACAGTTATGCCATCTGATATCACTAAGCACATCAGTCAAATGGTGGAGCTGGGATCTAAGCACATGTATTCTGACTTAAGTTCAATGCTATTACATTAACTTTGAAGCATGGAAATTTGGAACTGAGTAAATTTCCTTTAAAGAAAAGATATGTTGAAGTTTAACTTTTTGTCTAAGAGTTTAAAAAAAAATAAGCTGATAGCGACAGCTTAATATGCTGTCGCTTAATAGCCAGAAAAATAAAAACAAAACATGCTGGCTATATAAAATGGTAGGAAAAAAAGAGTAAGTTCTATGGGATTGAAATTACATATAATGAAATTTCTTCGTGAAGTTGAAACAAGTCCCACTGATTTAGAAGTGAATTGGTAGATGGTACTCGTGCAGGGACAGTTAGGTAATTTGGAACTGGAACTGCATGGACCAGCATTCTCCTGTAAGCTCCTAATAAGAGCTTTTGAAACCGAAGATCATACATATCAGGCATGAGAAGGCTTCAGAGTTCAAAGAGGTTCTGTCCATACAGAGCATTTCAGAGTTAAAAGTTATAAAAGAAAAAAGAAATACAAAGACTATCAAGATCAAAGGCACTGTTCTCTGAGGCACACATGAGTTTTCGTAAACGAAAGCCAGATCAGATTTGACATGGTACCAACTGCAGAGGGAAGATCCTCTCCGCTGCAGTGTGTCAACTATTATGGATACATTCTTTTTTTTTTTTTTGGGGGGGGGGGTAGAAGGGGTAGGATGCTTAAGGATAATGTCCATATATGAGACTATATTGCTTTGAGAAATATCGTTCTAACAAAATAGCGAGTGGTTATAGAGACACGTTTAGGTTTATTTGTGGATTCCATATAGGATCTCTGACTTACTTTGCCAATATTTCTATACCCACAGCTGCTTGGGAAAATGACTACTCAGTACAGATATATTCTCCTTAGTGCTAAGTGTATGGCATTTCTTCAGTGTTTCACTGGTAACTTCTTTGAACGGATTTCCTTGGCTGTAAGAACATCAGTGTGGGAGGGAGGAGAATGGGAACTGTCAGTGACCTCTCTACTGTGGTCAATCATTTACTCCAAGAAGCACTCAAGTAAGAAAAGGTTTTCCCATCGTCTGCTAATGACCTGCTCCCAGTCCTTTCAAAGAAGGGAAAGCAAAACAAAACAAACCCCTGCTTAATGCTACTCTGATGCAGGGACAGCCAAACAACAGTCAGTGGCCAAACTCAGCCCACTGCATTTTTGTAAATATAGTTTTCACTGGAGCAAAAACATCATCCTTCATGGCTTTGTGGATTTTTATAGCAACTTTCATACTACATAGACAGTGTCTGGGATTACTGTAGGAGCTTTGTGGCCAGCTAGCTAAGCTACAACTAACTACTCATGACTTTTCATGCAGAAAAGTTTGATGGCCCTTGGTCCTTAGGAACCAGAGATAAATTTGATCAAAAGAAGAATACCAGTGCCAGGTGTGGTATAATCTCAGGTATAATTTCAAAAATTGGGAGGCTGACACAGGAGGCCCAGCATAAGTCTGAGGCCAGCTTAAGCCACAAAAGTGAGCTCTAGACCAGCCAGGGGTACATAAGAAAGACTCCATCTCAAAATACTAAGTTATAAATAAAAACTTCAAAGAATATGGTGTAGGAACAGTAAGATCAGGGATGCCAACTGAAGAGATCTTGTTTGGTTTGGGCCCTTTATTTCACCTGGTTCCCTCAGTGGAAAGCAACACTTTCCGGTTGGCTGAGCCACAGACAAAGCATGTCACCTCTTTCTTTACTCATTATTTATGTGGGTATCTCCTCAGTCTCTCACTTCTTCCCAATTCCTTGTCAACGCCCAGAGATGTCTTTCTTTTTTCTCTGTCTGGATGATCATAAACACCAATATTCATTGGGTACTCATTGGGTACCCAATATTCAATTGGTACTCATTAAGTAGCCATCCTCCTATCCATTCGGCTTGCCATCCACCAGACAGCTTAAATCTAATTTGCCTCAGTTGAACTCTTGCTTTTCTTGCTTCAGTCTGCTTTCCATCCAACTACATGGCAAATCCGCCTTTCCAGTTGATCAGGCAACGATCTGGAATTTTTTTTTTAGAGATCTCCTTCTCTAATACTCACATAAGTCAGAAAATCCTTTTAACTTTGTCTTCTAGATGTCACCGTATATCTGTCTTTTTACGAGCTCCTGCTCTGATTCCGGTTCAACAGTATCCAGCTTTTGAGTACATGGTCTCTCCACCTCCCAGACCAATGATCCTGGTTCCATTGCTTTCCACACACAGTACAATCATCCGTAGGCTGGAAAGCTTTGCAAAATGTTGAAAGGGAGACACACCACTTCTGTACTTATTACCCTTGACATGCCTCGACACTCCATGGACGGCAACACCCAAAGCCCTAGCTGTGACCTAAATGATGATCTCAGAATGCTGGTTCCTAAAGGAAATACTTTTCCATTGCTGCTGGGAGTGCAAACTTGTACTCTTTGGAAGCCTGTTTATATTTTCATTTAATTTGGGTTGATAAGACATGTTTAGACATTTTTTCTTTCATACCCCAAAGTATTCCCTAATGAATCTTTGGATTTCATTGAAATTTATTGTACATTCCCTGCTTTTCATCACCAATTTTATTAATTTGAGTCTTCTGTTTCTTTTTTTCTTAGCTTATATAGGGGATTGACCATTTTGCTTATTTTTGCAAATGAATAACCATTTCTGTGATTGGTTCTTTGTATTATTATTGTATTTTCTACTTCATTACTCTCTGTCCTGATCTTTATTGTGTTTTGCTATCAGCTGCATTTGGGTTTGGCTTATTATTTTTTCCAAAAACCTGAGATGCATCATGATCCATTTGAGATATATCTGATTATTTTTACTCTAAGTATTAATAACTATACTCTTTCCTCTTAGCTCCCAGAAATTTGATAAGTTATATTGTCATTTTCTCATGAGTCTAAGAATTAGTAAATTTCTCCCCTGCTTTTTTAATGGCTTACTATCCACTCAAGCATGTGTTGTTGCTTCTCCACAGATTTCTGGACTTTTGGTGTTATCTCTAAGTGTTGGTTTCTAGTTTTCCTACATAATGGTCTAATAAGATAAAAAGAAGTATTTTGATTTTGTTGTGTTTTTTTAAGGATTGATTTGTGTCCTATAACATAATAGATTTTATTAAAAAGTTTTATGGATTGTAAAGAGGAAATGCATACTGCACCTATGTTAGAGGAGAAAATCTGTAGCTATATCTTAAATCCAATTGATCTGTGGTGCAGCCTAATTCTCAAGTTCATTTGTTGATTTGTAGTTTGGATAACCTGTTTAAACAAAACAGTTGGGTAAACTATTTCCTGAGTTACATTCATGAGGATCACCAATAACCTCTCTGATTTTCTAACTTTTTGTTGTTAACAGCATAGAGACTGGGAAAATAACTAGATTCTACAGAGAAGACAAAAGGTTTTTTGGTGTTATATTCTGAAGAACAAAAATACTTTGGAGTATATTTTCTAGTCATGCCTTGGATACTCAAGCGACTATGAGTTTAAGGAAATTCATAAAAAAGACTTAGAATATAGCTTAGTACTATGTACTTATAAATGCTATAATTCGTACATAACCTATAAATGCTAGCTACAATCCTTTACACTTTTTATTTCAGATATGAACAAATGGTATTGACATTTGTGTTGGTTATTTATCTCACAGTATAGCAAGAAAAACAGCCTGGGCAATGATTGATCATTACGGTGGAATGGTGTAATTTGACTAGGAGCTGTCATTTCATGACAAATACAAATAACACTTAGACAAAAAGTTGGCGAGAATATTTTGGAGTTTTTCCAAATATGACTTGTATAAAAACATTGCGATAGAGTAGATAAGAAAAAAATGTGCTGGAAGTTCATAAGAGGGAAAATGGAACTGCAAAGGATGGCAAGAGTATGACAGAATCAGGAAATAGTATCTTGATTGGCAGAAAGGTTTAAAGAGACTTACAAAGTATCAGTCCCCCATCTACATGTGTGTACCCCCATACATATACAAGCCTACCACACATGCAGCCATAATAAAAGGCGGGGAAGGGAACAGGGTAGAAGAAGAGGAGGAGAGAATGCATCTGTCAAGCATAGACAGATTCAGGTTCATACCTCTCTGCGGATAAGACTCTCCTCTCCTTTCTTGTGTGACAGAATCATATATAATAGCTTACAGTAATTTTAGTGTTTGAAAATTATAATATAATTACATAACTTTCTCCCTTCCCTTTGATTCCTCTAATCCCTTTCATGTGTCCTCCTTACTCTCTCTTAAGTGTGATATGACTTTTTCTTTGATTGTTGATATTTATATACCTAAATATATAAATACAATCTACTCAGCTGATATAACGTTATGTGTGTGTATATTATTTCAGGGCTGACTGCTTTGTATTGAATAACCAATTGGGGGGTGCTCTACCCTGAGAAAGACTATATCTCCCCCTTTCAACATTCTTTACTTACCTGTAGCTCATTGTCTAGGACTGAGGCCTCATAAGTGTTCCTTCTTTATGTCTGTTGGTGTTGGTCTTGTTTAGGTAACCAAAATGATGAGACTTCATGGGTGTGGCTTCTCTGACATTTTTTAGGAGATGTAATCTCACAACAAATTTCCTATTCCTCTGGATCTTATAATCTTTCGGCCTCCTTTTCCTCAATGTTCCTTGGGCCTTGAGTTCTAGAGTTGTGTTGAAGATGTATCAAGACACCACAATCTTATGGTTTGATTGTGGTTTTCTATAATGGACTCTGTTGAAAGGGATTTTTTTTTTTTTGATGAGGGGTGAGAACTACGCTCTTCTGGGTACACAGGAATAAATACTTAAAATGTATCTAGGGATTATGCCAATTTAGTAAAGTGGCATTTTCAGGGTTTCCTACAATAGCCATGAATTCTCTAGCCCAGGTATTTGGCTATGTTCCCAGTACCCTACACACTTTCTCTTTTGTTGAGCAGATCTTAAGTACAATTAGAGAGCTACTGGTTACTACCAAAGTATGCATGCCATTATTACCCCCTTAGGACTATCATGCTGTGCCTGTCATTATTGGGATTCATAATATCTGGGTAGGATCATTGGGTTTTTTCACCTGCCCATGTTTTCCAATTTTCATATTAATTTCTATTTCTATTAATTGCTATTCTGCTCTTTTTTCTCTCGACACATCATGGTTTCCTTCTGATTCCTGCAGCTACTCCAGGCTATATACTCACCTGTGAAGACTTGGCACTTAGAGTCACAGAGGAGAGCAAACATGTAACATTTCTCTTCTCGGCCTGGTTACCTCACTCAATGTGATCTTTTTTGGCTCTGTCCTCTGTATAGCTACAAAGATCCTCTCCACTCTCTGGGATTCTCCTTCACTCAATTGATTGTTTATTTAGCTGTGCAGAAGCTTTTTATTTTTAGAAAATCCCACTCATCAACTGCTGGCCTCAATTCCTGGGAAAATGGGTTGCTTTTTGGATAGTCTTTTCCCAAACCTTTATTCTGTGGGGGTACTACCTATTTTTTTTTCTATCAGTTTTGGTGTTTCAGGTTTCACATTTAGGTCTTTGGTCCATTTAGAGTTGATTTTTGTTCAGGCTGATGTATGTATGTATGTATCATCTATCTATCTATCTATCTATCTATCTATCTATCTATCTATCTATC
>NW_026596040.1:23349260-23367202 GCF_907164565.1 Psammomys obesus | reverse complement strand
ATCTATCTATCTATCTATCTATCTATCTATCTATCTATCTATCTATCTATAATTTTATTTTTCTACATGTGGACATCAGTTTTTCCCAGCACCATTTATTGAAAATGCTGCCCTCTCCAGTGTATATTTTTGGCATCTTTGACAAATATCAGATGTCTGTAGTTACATACACTCATGCTTGTGTCTTGTATTTTGTTCCACTGATCTACATGGCTATTTTTGTGACAGTACCATACTGCATTCAATACTATAGATCTGTAAAATAGCCTGCAATCTGGTACAGTAATTCCTCCAGTATTTGCAAATGATTATTTGGTTATGCAGGGTCTTTTGTAATTCCATATGAAATTTAGGATGTTTTCCCCTATTTCTGTGAAGATTGTTATGTAAATTTTTATTAGGATTGCATTGAACCTGTAAACTGCTATTGATGAGGTGATCATTTCTACAATATCAATTGTTGTTACATATCTGCATAAACGTGGCAAGTCTTTCTATTTTCTAGTGTCTTTCTCAATCTCATTCTAGAGAGATTTAAGGTTACATTTTGGAACTCTTTTATCCCATTGGTTAGGTTCATTCCAAGACATCTTTTGAGGTTATTGTGAAGTGGAATGTTTTCATGTTCGCTTTTCTTATTGATATTCAAAAATGCAACTGAATTTTGTAAGCTAATATTTTATCCTGGCACTTCTTTGAAAATATTGACTATTTCTAGAGGAATCATGATTAATTTTGTCTTGTGTCCCTTATGTCTCACATCATCTACAAATTGGGATAATTTGACTTTTTTTTTCTACTTGTACCCTTTTTTTTCTTATTGATTGAGCCACTGCTTCAAACACTTTGTTCAAAAGGAGTAGAGATAATAAACAATCATCTCTTTCTCGATTTTAGTGGGATTGCTTCATCCTTGTCTCCAGGCCCAACAGAAATTTTAATTTGAGGAACTGATGTACCTTAAGGAAGATGTACCTTTAAGAGTTTGTATGTTTATGTGCTGCTTATTCAGTGGAGATAAAGGAAAGACTCCCTTTCCTGTGACAACCATCCACTCTTGTGTTTTTGGCACACTCACGAGTTGTTGGTGATTTTTCCCACATAAAACTAAAAGGTTAACACATTGTTCTTGCCAAATAGGTCATATATTAAATCATTACTTTCTCCAGGTAGCTTGAGTGTAAACTCTGCTCCAAGCAGAAAACAAACAAACTCACTGACTCAAAAAGAGGTTTGGCCAAAGAATGTGAGCTTAATCACAGGCATGTTTGTCCACTTGCTCACCAATCGTTTCTTGTCACTCAGTCATTTGTGTGTGCATCCAACAAAGGATTTAAAAATGTAGTCTCTCAGGCACCAAGAAGAAAAAACACATACAATTCTTCCCCCAGGAGAGAACTCAGAAGCCACTGGGGAGGACAGACAGACACAAACCACTAATTGAGTATGTGTGGACTGACAGTGGATACTGTGAGAGAAGCCTTGACCTTAGAGGAAGCTACCGCTCCCTCTGAAAGATCAAATGATTTTTTTTTTTCAAGAAGCGATCATTGTAGTGAGATTGGAAGGAGAACAGGAATTACTGAAAAGCAGGCAGGAAGCAGGAATGAGACCGCTATTGTAGCAATGAGAACCTCATGCCTTAATTCAGCAGAAGAGAGAGGTCCACAGCTAGAGCACAGAGAGCAGAGAGGTGCACAATACCAAAATGAGGTCAGAAAGGCAGATCTGAGAGACCTTGGAGCTGTGCCCTATCAATTGTCTTATCAGTTTAGTGAGAAGTCACATATTGCCTTAAGAGTAATGGCAGTGCAGAAGACATGAGCATAGGTCCCCATCTGGAATATCAAGATAAACAACAGTGCGGTGAGTAACTGAGTCAGTCAGTTGGCTTTTGAGGTCTGACCTTGGTAATTTAAAAGATTTTCTTTACACATAAATCAATACATCCATCTAAAACATGATTTTTAGTGGGTGTAGGATAATCTGCAGGGGCTTTTTATGATGACTAATGGAGACACTTGGTCATGGTTATGGTTAGAGAACAAAACAGGCCTGTAAGAGGAGGGCAAATGACATACTGCAAGATGACAGAGAGTCAGTCATACAGAACAAAACATCCTACATTCTCCACAAGGCTACGTGAATTCCCAGGCATTTATGTAAGTGAAATAATTAACCCAGAATTCAACAACTTCTACATGTAACTATGAAGAATTTTATACAGCTATTTGTTTATACTAACTAGATGGAAGGAAGCTCTGTTTGCATTCTGTTCAAGAAAGCATTTGTTATGTGTCACTTGCAGCCAGTCACAGCAAAAGAGCTATTGATCCAGCACACATGGTTTAGGGTGTGGAAAGATGTCCCATCCACAGGCACCTAATGCTGACATGTATATATGTCAGGGGTTTTTTTTGGGGGGGGGATTTCATCATTCATTTTTTAAAATTATTTTTATTTTTATTAATTACAATCTATTCCTTTTGTATCCTCCCTGTAGCTCCTTCCCTCCTCCCCTCCCAATCCCAGCCTCCTTCCCTCTTCCCCACTCATTCCCCTCCCCAAGTCCACTGATAGGGAAGGTCTTCCTCCCCTTCCCTCTGAACCTAGCCTATCAGGTCTCATCAGGAATGGCTGCATTGTCTTCCTCTATGAGCTGGTAAGGCTGCTCCCCTGAAGGGGGAGGTGATCAAAGAGCAGACCAATCAGTTCCTGTCAGAGACAGTCCCTGTCCCCATTACTATGGAACCCACTTGGACACTGAACTGCCATGGGCTACATCTGTGCAGGGGTCTTAGGTTATCTCCATGAGTGGTCCTTGGCTGGAGTAGCAGTCTCAGAAAAGACCCCTGTGCCCAGACTTTTTGGATCTGTTGCTCTCCTTGTGAAACTCCTGTCCTCTCCAGGTCTTACTGTCTCCCCCTTCTTTCATAAGATTCCCTGCATGCTGACCAAAGTTTGGCTATGAGTCTTGGCATCTCCCTCTATACCCTGCAGGATAGAGTCTTTCAGAAGCCCTCTGTGGTAGGCTCCTGTCCTGTTCCCTGTTTTCTCCCTCCTCCAATGTCCATTCCATTTGCCTTTCTGAATGGGGATTGAGCTTCTTAGCCCCAGTCCTCTTTCCTGATTAGCTTCCTTAGATGTACAGATTTTAGTATGTTTATCAGGGGTTTTTATTGTTTCAACTTTAGAAAAACCTGAGGATTTATATTCCATTTGTAAATGTATTGAAGATTACTTAAAATTATAAAATATTCTAGTTAGTGAACTATGCTGAAGTTTTTTTATTTGTGCATAAATAAAGTCACAGCCTTACTTCACTTCAGTGTCATAAGGAGATATTTACAATATTATCTTATAAAATAAGGCAGTAGTTGATCTGAAATGAGGATAAGCACTGAAAAATAAAGTGTGAATTTCAAAATCTTGCTGAGATTTATTTCTTGAGCGTCAGGTATATTGTTTTACAGTCTTGGATGTTTGCAACAAATGAAGCCAAGTGAATGTGAAGTGTTTGAAAGAGTGAAACAGAGGCCAAGACTATTTCACTACCAACAAAATTAGAATAATCTGTTCTAGCTTCAAGATTCTCTCACAGTCTTTAAGATATTTGACAGCTGTGATAAACATCTTCCGCAAAAGGCTGTATGTCATTATCGTATGAATATCTAATTTGCCAAATAACTATTTGCAAACTGATTTGTGGAATCCTCGAACGTTTGCCTATGTTATTGTTGTCCTTTCCCAGAATAACTTGTGGAGTAGAAATGCTCCCATGTACAAGATATTGCTGAGATAAGAATTTTGTGTAATGATTTCACAATAAATACTCAGCTGTGGTGCACACTGTGATAAAATTTAGTCAGAATCCTGCTCAGTTTCCAGGTGGGTTCCCTAGTAAGGAATACAGGGGCTGTCTCTGACATGAACTCAGTGGCTGCTCTTTGATTACCACCCCCTGGGGGATGCAGCCTTACCAGATCACGGAGGAAGATGATGCAGCCAGCCTTGATGAGACCTGATAGGCTAGGGTCAGATAGAAGGGGAGGAAGTCTTTCCCTATCGGGGGTCTAGGGAAAAGGAATAGGGGGAGAAAAGGCAGGGTGGGTGAGACTGGGAGGAGATGAGGGAGGGGGCTACAGCGGGGATACAGAGTGAAAATTGTAATAAATAAATATGTAAATAAAATTAAATTTTAAAAATATGACTTTATCTGCTCAGGAGATAAGGTCAACAACTGACAGGTGGAATTTCACAAAACGAAGAGAAATCCTACAGGGTGGGAGAGAATCTTTGTCTACTATACATCTGATAGAGGATAAATATCAATGTAATGTAGTATAAGGAGAACATATAAATATATTAAGAATATAAAAAGAACTCAAAATACAAAGAAAAAAAAGTGATTCAAAAAGTCCTTTGATCTGCACAGAAAGTTCTCAAAAAAAATGGCTAGGAAAATTCTCAAAGAATGTTTAAAATAAAACCATTAGCAACTGGGGAAATATAAATCAAAAACACTCTGAGATTACACCTTACCCCAGTCAGAATGGCCGAGAACAAGCCAGCAGGTGATAACAGGTGCTGACAAGGAGGTGGGAAAAGGGAACCTTCATTCACGGTTGGTGGGACTGCAAACTTATACAGCCATTCTGGAAATCAGTGTGGATGCAAAATTCTCAAAAACCTAAAATTAAATCTGCACTGTGACCCAGCTATAGCAGTCCTTGGCATATGCTCAAAGGCCTCGAGACCTACTCCCCAGATGTTTATACACCCAGCATGCTCATTCTTGTTCTAGTCACAACCGCCAGGAAATGGAAACAGCCCAAATGTCATTCGGTTGACAAATGGATGATGAAAATGCATGACATATACACTGCGAGTACTATTCAGCTGTAAAGAAAAATGAAATTTGCAGCTGATGGATGAAACTGGAAACTATCATTCCACGTGCTATAACCTAGATACAGAAGCGAACAGTACATGTTTTCTCTTAGTTGTGAATCCTAGCTCTGAGCTTCTAGATATGAGCGTGTAGCGGGTATAACAGTAGGTTTCAGGAAAGTAAAAGGGGACAGGGATGCTCCAGAGAGGGGATAGTAGAACACAGCTTATATGAATGAAGTGGGAAAAAGAGGATGGGAGAGAGAGACTTAGCCTGGCTTCTTTGGAAGGGGGAGGAAGAGCAGCACAGAGCAAGTGAAGACCTATAAACAACCCTAAAGGTGTTGTGAAAGGCCATAGGTGATCTTATTCTTTCATGTTTACTCACCATTATGTGTGTGTGCGTGTGTGTTGAAATATAAAATAAATAAACAGATGTCAGCCATGGAAAATGCTCATTGAAGCTGTTGGTCAGGGGAGATCAAGAGACCCACTCCCAATATAAGCTTGTGGACATGGACCTTGGTTGCCTACCAGAAATTGAAGGTAAGACCTTATTGCTGAAGACATCACACTTTTTGAACACGGTGTTAGGACAAATTGGGCTGGAACCAACCTGGAAGACTTTTCTCTAAGTACTCTCTCATAGTATTGGAAGAAGCTATGCAAACTGCTGGCAGGGGCTGGGGGGAGTTACAATCAATAGCCCTACGCAGTGTAAAGCATAAAAACCACAATGACCAGAATGGTAAGATATTTTGAAAGGTACAATAATGGCACTTATATCCTGAGAGTAACCAAGAGGCATTTAATTGGA
Organism: Psammomys obesus; assembly: GCF_907164565.1. Lineage (NCBI taxonomy): Eukaryota > Metazoa > Chordata > Mammalia > Rodentia > Muridae > Psammomys > Psammomys obesus. The sequence continues at coordinate 23,361,495 of NW_026596040.1, read as the reverse complement.
CTTAGACACCTCCGTAGGAGAGAATTGGTGCCTGACATGGTAAATTAAAATACAATAAATTATTTGCCCTTTTCTTTTTTGCCTTTCTGTTCTTTTTTTTAACTTTTATTAATTACACTTTATTCACTTTGTATCCCCCCATAAGCCCCTCCCTTCTCCCCTCCTAATTCCACCTTCCCTCCCCCTTCTTCACGCATGCCCCTCCCCAAGTCCACTGATAGGGGAGGTCCCCCTCTTCTTCCTTCTGATCTTAGTCTATTAAATCTCATCAGGAGTGGCTGCATTGTCATCTTCTGTGGCCTGGTAAGGCTGCTCCCCACTCAGGGGGAGGTGATCAAAGAGCAGGCCAATCAGTTCATGTCAGAGGCAGTCCCTCTTCCTATTACTATGGAACCCACTTGGACACTGAACTGACATGGGCTATTTATCACCCTGCACAAAACTAAAGTCCAAGTGGATCAAAGACCTCAATATAAAACCAGACACATTAAATCGGTTTGAAGAAAAAGTAGAGAAGACCCTAGAACTCATTGGTACAGGAGACAATTTCCTGAACAGAACACCAACAGCACAGGCTCTAAGAGCAACAATCAATAAATGGGACCTCATGAAACTGAAAAGCTTCTGTAAAGCAAAGGACACCGTCATCAAAACAAAACGAAGGCCTACAGATTGGGAAAGAATCTTCACCAACCCTTTATCTGACAGAGGGCTAATATCCAGTATATATAAAGAACTAAAGAAGCTGAAAAGCAGCAAACCAAGAAATCCACTTAAAAAATGGGGAACAGAGCTAAACAGAGAATTCTAGATAGAGGAATATCGAATGGCAGAGAAACACTTATTTGTCCTTTTCATTCCCTAAATCCCCTATACATTCTCCCTTGCTCTCTTTCATATCCATGACTTCTTTTTTTCATTAATTATATACATACTGATATACATACACATTTTTGTGTATACATATTTGTTCCTAAATCCAACCTGCTCAGTCTTTATACTGTTACCTGTGTGTGTTCTCTGGGCTGAGCTTCTGATACTGAGTAGCCAGTTGATGTGCTTCTTTCTCCCTGCCTAAAGGAAGATTTTCATATCACCCATAGCGATCAGCTACTGTCAAGTTAATTTGACAACTAGAGAAATGCATTAAGTATTCCTACGTCCTCATATTTCCTTAAATTAAACCTAGAAGACATGGTTAACCTTTTCAGATCTTCACTTCATTCTAATATATATATTAAATATATATATATATATATATATATATATATGTTTTAGAATGAAGTGGAGATCGATATATATATATATATATATATGGAGATATATATATATTTTTTTCTGGATTTCACATAGAATATGTAACTTGCAGGAAGTTTCTTTTCCTTAGAGTTCCCAGGATTAACTCTAAATTTGTATGTGTGGTGACCTTGTTTTAATTGTGTCTAGTAACTTGAAATGTTTTACATATCATCTATCTATCTATCTATCTATCTATCTATCTATCTATCTATCTATCTATCATTAAATCTATCTAAGACCTGAAAACAAAAGAAGTATTATTTGTAAGGGTAAGAGTTCAAGAAGGGCTAGAAATAAGAGGCAAAAGGGAATGCGAATAAGTATAATAATAAATACATATGAAAATGTCATACTGGCACCAGTTGTTGCATATGCTTAAAATTAATTTAAAATTTTGAACTTATTTTTGCATAATATAAAAATTGGCATTTGCTTAATTCTTCAGTATGAGAGATATTTTTTAAGCTTTGAAGTTGCCCAGGACTGAGTTCAAACTACCAGCTACTATGTGCCCAAGGCAAGTGTGTTCATTTCTTATATTTAAGTAGTACATTTCAGAAATTTAGTGGCCTGAGATAATGCCCATTGCTTAGTACAGTGGTATGCTGAAGCCTGGGCATGGTGAGTGGGTTCTGTGCTCAGGAATGAACCCAGATTATAGGCAAGGCTTGCTGCTGATTGCATGTGGAGCCTCAGTTCTTCTCTAGTTCCCATCATGATGGCCCAGTTTCCTGCAGCTGTGAGATGGAGTCTCTCTCTTTCCTGTAACTTTCCTATTATTGAAATTATAATACAGTTATATCACTTCCTTCCTTTCCTTTTTTTTCCCTTGCCCCTGCAATGCTCTTGCCCCTGCTCTCTCTCAAATTTGGATCATCTTTTTAATTTATGCATTCCTAAGAACACAAATACAACCTGCTTGGTCAGCATATATGTATGCATATTATATACACATAATATCTCAGAGCTGACCACTTGGTACTGGATAACCAATTGGGGGTGTCTTTTCTGGGGAAGACCACCTCCCTATTTTCATCATCCCTAGTGTCCCATAGTTCTTTGTTTAGGGTTGTGGCCCCATAAGTTTTTCCCTTCCCATGTTAGCATGTCATTGGTATAACCTGAAGACCCTTTTTCTTGCTGCTGTCATTTGGACTTCCTAACCCCTTGTGTTTGCCCACAACCCCTTCCATGTGGTAAGTAGTATCTTAAAACCTAGACTGAGGGTTTTTGCCACATATCAAATTCTGTGATTCTAATTTCTGACTTAATTGTGCCTTTCTTCTAGAGTCAGACTGAAAAAACATCTGTGATTAAAATGGGCATGGCTGGATAATCTTGCTATACAAAAACCAATTGATTTGAGATCTTAATTATATATTAAAAAAAAAAAACCTTCACTGTAGTGCCCAAATCAGTGTTTGACTAAATAGCTAGTAAATTAAGCATGAAAACCAGAACACAGAAAATCTAAGTAGACCGTTTTGAGGTCTTCCATTCACCACAACTTAGCTTGATACTACCCAGAGAAACCTAAAAAGAGAGAACTTCAACTGGCTCCTAGCCATGTCTGCGCAAGGTTGTCTTGATTGACATTTGTCAAGGGGAGGCCTACTGTGGGTGAAAACATCCCTAGGCATGTAGACCCATACTCTATAAGAGAGGCAACGGAGTAATTCAGTGAGCAAGTCAAACAGGCTGCTCTCCTTCACAGTTTCTGCTAGAATTTCTGCCCCGATTCCCCTCAATGATAGATGGTGACCTCGGAATTGTAAGAAGAAATAAACACTTTCCTCCTTTTAAGTTGCTGTTGGTCAAAGCATTTGGGAGGGGGGTGGTTTTACTTTTGTTTTGTTTGTTTGCTGTCTTGCTTTGTTGTTTTGTTTTTCCTCAGCAAGAGAAAAGAAACTAGAACAGAGGGAAATGGTACTTGCCTACACAAGAAAAGCTGGATAAGTGCTGGGACTAAAGGCATATGCTATCACCACCCGTGATTTCAATTTTTTGAGATGTCCACCCTAACCAAGGTTATTGGACTCCACAACAGTCCTACTTTAAAGTTAGGAACTTACATGCTCTTCTTCACTTGGCTTGGCACCTCCTAAGCTGCTGTGCGATTCTATAGTCTCATGGATAGAGCTCACATGTTCTGGTTTCCTATTGAATAGAGATGTTGAGTATATTTTCTTATGCCCATTGGCTATTTATACACCTTTTTTCCATTTTGTGGAAAAATGTTTATTCTGGTCCTTTGCCTGATTTTATTGATTCATTCATTCACTCATTCATTTTTCTTATTTTTAAAAAAGTTTGCTCTTGAGATTAAAATATAATTACACTATTTCTCCCTTTCCTTTCTTTCCTCCAAACTTTCCCATGTACTCCTCCCATTCTCTGTCAAATCTCAGCCTCATTTTATCACTAATCGTACTGCACGCACATACATATATTTATATATGCACATATTTCTAAATATAACCTGTTCGGTCAGTATAATGTTGCATGTATGTCTATTTTCAGGGCTGAGAGTTCCAACTTTCATACAATGTGCTTTGAGCATATTCACCTTTCCAACTCACCTTTCCACCCTCTTCCTTACCCACCCAACTGTCTGTCATTTAAAAAAATCAACACAAAAGAAAAACAAATAAAAAAAAACTTTTCAGGCCAGTTGTGCTGCCTGAAATATTACTGGGATACACTCTTAGAGAAAACTGACCCTTTCTTTCCCAGCATCTAACAAGCACAATTCTTGTCATGCCTAGGGTTAAGAGTGCATGCCTCTCTCCAAGTCCCATCCTCATGTTCACTTCACCTCCTGATACCCTCTTGTCACCCAGCTATTGTCTGGAAAGTGTGACCTTGATTTTATTTCCTGAAGCTGGACAATCTTGTTCCTGGCTACAGAGTCTTATACTGGACAGTTCTGATTGTTCTTCCTCTTTATTTTTCTGCTACCCGTACTTCTTTCTTAGTTCATACAAGCTACTAGATTACGTTTTCTATTCTAACATACTTATTGTTGCTCTTCAGCAAGGCAGGAGACTTTCCTTGTTCATTGCTGTTTCCAGAGGTCATAGCAATGCCTGGAGCCAGAGCTGGCACCTAAGATTTGTCAACTAAATATCATGTAATTCTATTAGTCCTAGAAATCTAGGCTCCCAAGACAATATTTGATGAATATTTGTGAGCTTTGCTCAGCAGGTTTTTTTTTTTTTTTGAGACTAAATAAATGAAATGAATGAATCCTGAAACCACTTCAATTTCATAGAATACAAAATGTAGAAGGTATTTCAGCACCAAGCTACTGAAGTGTTTTCATATGGAACAGAAAGAAAGTGGTGATTCAGATTTGCCCTGGGAGACAACCGAACTCCACCAATATGTTTCGAGATGGGGATAGTAATGAGCTCCATCCCAGCCTGAATCTCCACAAAGCCAGGTGCATCCTGGTGGAGAAAACAGGTTCAGTTCACGTATATCTCTTCTTTTCTCACTCCACATTCCCCACTATAACCCTCTCCTCCTAAACTTACTCTGATGGCTGCAAAAACTCCTGAGAGATTTTCATTTTTTATGTAAGGTGTCCACTGGAAGTCAAGTGTTGCTGAAACATTTTTATGCCTACACCTATACCTGTAGGGAATGTATGCACTGTGCAGCTCTTCTGTACTCCCATTCCTGGCTACAGTGTCACACCTGGCTGCCCCAAGAACTAATGTCACTTAGTCCTTGGAAGCTAGTTTTGTATTCGGGTTAGAAGGAGGATGGCCTGAGGCACCACCAGTTCCACTAGTAGCACCAGTGCCAGCTTATTATAACTGGCCGTGGGTAAATAAACCAAAGTTATTGTTCTACAGTATTAAATAACGGTCTTGAAGATACTTAACTGCAGTAGTCCACTAGAGGAAGAAGAAATTTGAAATAGTTTGTGCCCATCACCTTCACTTGAGGCTGGAAAACTGACACTTACAGGGGAGGTGTGTAAGGTGACAGAGTAAGCCAGTGGCACACCTGGGATTGGAATGCATACTTGGACATCTAATACCAGAGGAGTTGGCACAAGCCAGGGATTCTTTGAAATCCCAAGGTTTGAAGGAAACTGGGTGATGGGCTCTGCCTGAGCTGAGCCCATCTTCCTCAGACATTTCCTTCCACCAGAAGCTCAAGGAGTAGGAGGCCCGTTCCTCCTGCATAATGACACACCAGCCCCTCTCCTCCCCTTCACTAATTTGTACCTGTATCTTCCCTGTCACTTTATATAACAATCACTGTTTATTCTTTTCAGGTAGGTTGAGTGGGATTCCAAGTTATAGGTGACAATGCTGCTCCTTTGAGGAAGCCTTAAAAAGAAAGAAAGAAAGAAAGAAAGAAAGAAAGAAAGAAAGAAAGAAAAAGATGACCTAGAGCACAGGAAATTCGGGCCACATCACTTTTTTTGTTGCCGATCTTAGATCTTGTATTGTCCCACCAGAAACTCTGGGGCAGTCTGGTTCAGAAGTGACAATCAGTGATCCAGACTGAACTTCCCAGTCCATAACAAGGCTGCATTCTAAAGGTCCCCAGCTCTTTGAATTGGCACAGTTCCCTCACTACCATGCTTTGTCTCCTGGTCCCTCTGGCCTTAGCAAGGGGATAGCCATCTTCGGTATTCCCTCCCCTTAACTTTCCCAGTGGGATTTTGGGAACTTCAACGTAACTTCAACCACGTAAGAAAGTAGCATGGAAAACAGAAAGAAATAAAAAAATAAAATAAAATAAAATAAAATAAAAAAACACCAAAACCAGAAGACTCGGATCTAATCCTATCTCTGCCACCAATTATCTCTAGTCTCCCAGCCGAAGCCTCAATTGATCTGTCTGTCATACATGACCAACAGATTTTTTTCTTCACTATCAGCATGAGGAATTGTTGGTGAGATGTTTCTGTAAATTAAAAAAAAAATGATTTCTAATTAGAAAGCATTTCAGACATACCAAAAAAGCACAGCTGGGCATGAGAAATGGGAACTGAGGACAAACCTTGAAGTTCTTAGACTCTGAGGGTTGGAGAAGAACTGTATGGCTCAGGGTTTTCCCCTCCTCATATTCCCTGCCTAGGAAATTCTGGCACACTCAAGTCAGTTATGTGTAGGGCCCTTTAGTGTAAAAGGAAGTTTTATTCCTCTGTTTCAATTGTCATCTTGGAGGCTTACTTCCTCCTGCTAACCTAGGTCTAGTCCTGGAAGCCTCTAGCCTCCATACAATCTAAACTAGTACTAGAATGTTTTCAGCCTCTGAGACTTACTGTTGAATAAGCTCACCCTTACTTGCTTTTACCAAGCTCTGGGCTGGCTCAAACTCCTTTCCCAGCTCACTTATTCAATCTAGCCTTTCTCTCTCTGCCTCTGAATTACTCTGCTTGGTCCCCAACCAATTCTAGCAATCTGCCCTAATCTTCTGGCTTCTTCTCATTCTCAAGCTCATCTGGTCTTTGCCTGAGTGCTCTCTCTCTTTCTCTCTCTCTCTCTCTCTCTCTCTCTCTCTCTCTCCTCTCTCTCTCTCTCTCTGCAACCTGTCTGTATATCTCTCCTGGTAAAACTGCCTCCCAGTAAAACCGCTTCCTCTCTCTCTGTAATGCCCCTTAAGTAGTTTCTGTTTCCTCTCTCTTCTCATGAGGGTTGGGCGTATTCTAGTCTGTCAAAGTCTTTCTCTGATTCATCACGGTTTCTGCCACTCATTTTCAAATATCACTTTCAAACACTGGTGCTTCCTTCTACAAACTATCTTTCCCTTCATTGCTTGGGATTAAAGGCATGCACCACCACACCTGGACCTAAGCTTTTCTTTACCTGAAACTTGCTCTATACCAGGCTGGTCTCAAACTCAGATCCCTTTGCCTCTGTCTCCTGGATTAAAGGCATGTTTGTATTCCAGCCAGATAATACAGACCTAGAGGGTCTTTGGATGTGCTCTCTTGCCAGAACACCCATGTTCTGAATTAAAATTCCTGCAAACTTTAATACACAAACACATCTACATAAAAACAAGATATGCTATCTGCTGTGTTGTCTTTTGCAAAGAATGGCGCCACACTGAAAGCATCCGTGGCAGAGTTGTTACTTAATTCATAGTCATTCTCTGGAGATAATCTGTAGTATGCAAATAGAACTGAGTCAGTTAATATTAACTGTTACCCAACTACATGGCTAAGACCCAGACTACTTACCTACTCTCTTGTTGGGGACAGATAATTCATTTCCACTGCTTAGCTATCATAAACAAGCTACAACGGCATTCTTATACAGAACTTCAAGAGATTATTGTAGGGTAAAAATCCAGAGGGCCAGTTGCTGAGTTATTGGGTATATAATATACTCCTGCATCCTACTGTTCTTCAAAACAGACTTCAAAACTTCGCAAAATGCTTAGTGAAAAGTTTGCCAAAGTCCTCCTCAAAATAATTGGACCATTTAACCCTCTCCTGAGTAACCACCTTTTTCCTCATGGTCTACCAACACGTAGTGGCTCTGACATTGATTTTTGATGGCATGATGGGTGTGAAATTGTACCTTATTGTGTAAGGGTTGGCATTTTCATATGTTCTTGGAGAGCAGGGCCTTTTTAATTTATATATTTACAGTTTTCTTCCTTTAAGAATTATCATGTTTCTCATTTTCTGGTTGGATTGTTAATTCTTTGGAAGTTATAGGTTTACAAACAACTTCTCCAGTTTGGCTAATATTTTGTGCCTTCCATTAGTGTATTTTGTCATGATAAAGCTTTACTTTTCCCTTTATTAGCTTATAATTGAAATAAATGATATATATATTTATGGAATATAATATGGTGTTTTGAAATATGTGCTAGGAAATTATTAAATTATTAAGTCTAGGTAGTTAGCATATTTACTACCTTACTCACTGGGTATGTGATGAGTTACAAAAATAGGCGAGTTCTTGCTAGCTACAGTCATTATGCTGCGTACCAGATCTCCAGAAGGCCTTACCTCTGGTCTAACTGAAACTTTCCCCCTTGTAGCCAGTATTTCCTTACTCCACCCCACACCGCAGCTCCTGGAAACCATCTCATTCTCTGATTCTATATGCCTTACTTTCTGAACTTTCCCTTTAATGTAGTCTTTGATTCCTGGGTTATGAATTTTAAATGCCACTCAAGATATTTTTCCTACCTCAATATTATACCAGGACCTTGTAATACGCCTTGTGATGGCCTTCCTTGGTGGTCAACTTGGCAACATCTGGAAATAACAAAAACTCAAACAACTGGCCCCACCTGTGAGGGATTTTTTTTTTCATCCAGGTCTTTTGAGGTGGGAAGATCCACCTTTATTCAGGGCCTTCTGGTAAGAGCCTATATAAAGGACATGGAAAAAGGAAGCTTGTTCTCTGTGCCTGCTTGCCCTCGTTCTCACTAATAGGTCCATTCCTTCACTGGCATTATTTTGTTACGTGGTTTTATTATTTATCATAGGGTCAGTGACACATGATCATCTTGTGCTTTCTACTCATTTTAATTCCTTATTAATTTTAAACATTTACTTTCTAGTCACTAGCTGGTGTAACCGTCAACATTCTTATAAAACTACTGCTGACTGGAGGGGCTGCTGACTCTCTCTGAAAGCAGGTCTTTCCATCTGAGTTAATCTTTGCAATTCTGTGTTAAGAGCTCACAAGAAAACCAAGCCATCCATAGCCACATATGTACAGGGGGCCTAGATCCAGACCATGCATGCTCCTTATTTGATGTCTCAGTCAGGTCTGGGTTAGCTGTCTCTGTTGGTCTGCTTGTGGTGTTGCTATCCCTCCAGGTCCTTCCATTATTCCCTCATCACTTTTGCCTTGAGATTTTTGACAGAGGGTCTCATGCAGACTAATTGGTGTGAACTATTATAACTATGTAGCTAAGGATAATATTAAACTCCTTATGTTCCTTCCCTTTGCCTACCAAGAAACTATTTTTAAAGAAATTAAAAGACTGCTGGAGAAAAAAAGAGAAACTATCAGCAGAGTGATAATTTAAAATAAAATAAAATAGAGATTCAAAATAATTAAAGATCTTTGGAAGTTATAATTCAGACAAGAAGTTAATATCTAGAATGTATAAGGAACTGAAAAACTTGGCTCATTTTCTTAAAGCAAGGTTGAAGATTCATTACTCCATGTCAGTTCCCACTGTGTATTACCCAGGGCTCACAGTATTTACCTTGGTACTCAACCCATATTTGCCAACCTGGAAGCATTTTCCCACTCATATCCCATTGCCCTTGTCTCCAGGCCAGGGTTACTCAACCTTCAAACAGTAACTCAGCATTATTAGCAGTTTTGGCTGGGTATACAGTGTTTTATTAGTATAGAGAATGTTCTATAAGTTGTAATGCATTTCACAGCATAACTGACCTCAACCCTGGAAGGAAACAGTGCCAGTAACTTTCTTCACTGTCTTAACTAAAATCATTATCAGATAATGCTAAATAGTCCCAGAATTGGTGGGCGGGGTCTCCAGTTAAGAAAGGCTGCTATAAAGAAATCTTCGATACTATGAAAGGACAAAAGCTATGAATAATAATTATATATGAAGAAGAAACCCAGGTCAAGGGCACACACACACACAAAAAGAAAACATTTTCAAGAAAAAAAAATAGAAAAAGTATCCAAAATCTAAGGATTGAGATGTGTATTAAAGTACAAGATTTACACAGAACACCAAATAGACAAGACCAGAAAAAGAACCCCAAACATCACATGATAATCAAAACACTGAATGTACAACACAAAGAAATAATATTGAGAGACACAGGACATACAGGCAGGACCATCAGACTAGTACCTGACTTTTCAACAGTAACTTTGAAAGTCAGACGGGTCTGTCTGGACTGATACCCTGTGAGCTCTAGATGACCACAGATGCCAACAAATTATCAACCATAATCAAAGGAGAAAGAACCACTTTTCATGACAAAAATACATTTAAGGAGTTTATGTCCATGCTACTATTTCTACAGGTGAAAGTATAGTTTGATCTGAAGAGACTATTAAACACACCCAAGAGGTCACAGGGAATATATAGTCCCAGAACAGTTAACATAAAGAAGTCTAAGAAAACAACTCAACCACAACAAGAAGAATTTAAAAAAAACATTAAGAACTCTCAATATTAATAGTATCAATTTCCACAACAAAAAGACAGACTAATAAAATAGATTAGTAAAATGGATCCATTTTCTTGCTGCCTACCTCAGGAAACACAATTTACCATCGATGGCAGATATTACCTTAGGGTGGAAGGATGGAAAACGGTACTCCAGGCAAATGGAACAAAGAAACAAGCAGGCATGTCTAATACCCTACAAAGGGGATTCCAAACCAAAATAATAGGAAGAGATTAAGAAAGAGGGATAGATAGGAAAGGACATTTCATATTCATTATAGGATAAGTTCACTGAAAGGATGTTACAATTCTAAACATTTCTGCACCGAATGCAAAGCATCTAGTTTCATAAAACACATGTTATATTATTTAAAATTACAAAATGGCCCTACAGAGTAATAGTGGTTCAATTCAACATACAGCTTATGCTGACAAAAAAAAAAAAGAAAAAGAAAAGAAAAGAGACACTGTTGTGCTAAATGACAGCATAACATTATTATTATTATTATTATTATTATTATTATTATTATTATTAGAGGAAGAAGAAGAAGAAGAAAAAGAAAAGAAGCTAATAGACAACTATGGGAACATTCCACAAACACTAAAGAGCATTCTTTCTTCTCAGAAGCCCATGGACCTTCTCCAAAGCTAATCACTTATTAGGACACAAAGCAATCCTCAACAAAATTTAGGAACACTGAAATAACATCTTGTGTATTATCTCACCACAAAAGAATAAATCTGGATGTCAACAGCAATACAAATAATAGAAAGTGCACAAACTCATGGAAGAAACCCAACAAAAACTCAACAAACAGCTGGACAAAATTGGGTCCAAAGAAAAATCAAGAAGTAAACTTTAAATTCCTAGAATTGAGTGAAAATGAAAGCACGACATATCAAAATTTATGGGATGCCATTAAGGCAGCCCTAAGAGGAAAGTTTATAACACAAAGTGCCTACATTAAAAAAAAAAACTGGAAAGACTTTACTTTTATAACTTAATGTGGCACTTGAAGGCAGCCTTGGAAACACACCTAAAAAAGAATAATAAATGTTAATATAGTATTTGAAACCTTAAATAAAGCCATAAAACAAATGCAAGAGAGAGAGAGGGAATACAGATAGGGAAAGAAGTAAGAAAATCCTTATTTGCAGATAATTTGTGATTCTATATATAAAAGACTTTTTCGTTTGTTTATTTTTCATGACAGGGTTTCTCTGTGTAGTCCTGACTATCCTGGACTTGTTTTGTAGACCATGCTGGCCTTGAATTCACAGCGATATATAAAAGATTCTTAAAGAGCCCACTAGAACCTCCCACATCTTAATCTAATAAATGTATTCCACAAAGCAGCGGGATACAAAATAAACACACAAATATCAATAGCCTTTTTATATACCAAAGACAAACATACCAAGAAAGATCATGGAAGCAATCTAATCACAATGGCCTCAAAATGTATCTTGGAATAACTCCAACCAAAGAAGTGAAAGGTTGACACAATGAACTTTGAGATACTGAAGAAAAAGAATTGAAGAGGACAGCAGATGGAAAGACCTTTCATGCTCATGGATTACCAGAATTAAAATATTGGGGAAACTATCATCCTACCCCAATCTACAGATCCAACACAATTCCAACTCCATTCTTAACAGACATTGAAAAAACAATTTTAAAATGCACATGGTTACACAAAAGACTTAGGATGTCCAAACAATTTGAAATTTTAGATAGGTAGATAGATAGATAGATAGATAGATAGATAGATAGATAGATAGATAG
>NW_026596040.1:23182907-23349250 GCF_907164565.1 Psammomys obesus | reverse complement strand
TAGATAGATAGATAGATAGATAGATAGATAGATAGATAGATAGATAGATAAAATACCTTCTGGAAGTGACATCATCCCTCATTTCAAGTTATGCTACATTGGTAGAGTTATAACAACAGCATAGTACTGGTTTCAAACAGATACTCTGGCCAGTGAGTTAGAATTGAAGACTAAGGCACCTACTACCACCTGACTTTTGATAAAGAGGAAAGACAGCATCTTCAACAAATTGTGTATATAAAGCTATTTTAGAACCAATCATGAAAGTCTGGTTTACATTCACAGTCACTGAATTAGTATTTGGGTAAAACATGATAATCTTTAAGTGTCATAAAGCTTTGCCAGAAAAAAACTTACCATAAAATCTCATATAAGTACTAAAATGAGAGGTCGCGATAAAATATTTAAGAAATATGTCAGTACAGACAATTCAGGTTTTCCCTTAGAAAGTAACATCTAACTTGAGGCTCGGTAAAGGTGATGCAATAGTCATGTGAAGAGAGAGAAGACTGCTCTCAATAGCAAGAAAATGCAATTTATGGGAAAATGAGAGAACTCACTAGACCCGGAATACATGTAGAAAGTGGTACAATACAGCCAGCCAAAATACACTTTGTATGATGGAGTCAGTGGGCCATGTAGGGAGTTTGTTTGCATCACTTAGTAGTCGATGCAAGCATGCAGTGTTTTAGTTCTGTGTTGAAGAAATGAAATAACAACAAGTAATTGTTTATTGGATGATTTATTAAATGATTAAAAATAGGGCACTCCCCTGGCCTAAAAAAAAATTCAGTAAGATGCTGGAGAGAGCAGGTGGGGAACTTTCTCATAGCATTACATTATATACTCAGTTCCACGATTCCAGTTTAAAGGAAACTAACAGAATTCACCAACCTAAAAGTTATAGAATCTGAAAATGCAAATTTTTTCTTTTTCTGTTTTATTTTATTAATTACAGTTTATTCACTTTGTATCCCAGATGTAGCCCCCTCCCTCATCCCCTATCAATCCCACACTCCCTCCCTCTTCTTCTCCTATGCCCCTACCCCAGTCCAATGATAGGGGAGGTCTTCCTCCCCTTCCATCTGACCATAGTCTACCAGGTCTCATCAGGACTGGCTTCTTTGTCTTCCTCTGTGGCTTAGCAGGGCTGCTCCCCCCACAGGTGGAGGTGATCAAAAAGCCAGCCCATGAGTTCATGTCAGCGATGGTCCCTGGTCCTATCATTTGGGAACCCTCTTGGATACTGAGCTGCCTTGGGCTACTTCTGTGTAGGGGTTCTAAGTTATTTCCATGCATGCTCTTGTTTGGAGTATCAGTCTCAGAAAAGACACCTGTGCACAGATTTTTTGGTTCTGCTGCTCCCTTTGCAGAGCTCCTGTTCCCTCCAGGTCTTTCTATCTTCCCCTTCTTTCATAAGATTCCCTGCACTGTGCCCAAAGTTTGTCTGTGCATCTCAGCATATATGTTGATACCCTGCTGGGTAGAGTCTTTCAGAGGCCCTCTTTGATAGGCTCCTGTACCTGTTCCCTGTTTTCTCCCTCTTCCAATGTCTGTCCCATTTACCTTTCTGAATGAAGATTGAGCATCTTACCCAGGGTCCTCCTTCTAGATAACTTCCTTAGGTGTACAGATTTTAGCATGGTTACCCTATATTATATGTCTAATATCCACTTATAAGTGAGTATATACCATGTGTGTCTTTCTGCTCCTGGATACCTCACCCAGGGTGATCTTTTTTTAGATCCCACCATCTGCCTGCAAACGTCATGATTTCTTTGTTTTTAGTTGCTGAGTCGTATTCCATGCTCTAGGTGGTGGTGATGGCGCATGCCTTTAATCCCAGCACTTGGGAAGCAGAGGCAGACAGATCTAAGAGTTCGAGTCCATTCTGGTCTACAGAGTGAGTTCTAGGACAACCAGGGCAACAGAAAAACCCTGTCTCAAAACAAAACAAACAAACAAAAGAAACAAATTGTGAATTCCATTAAAAAGGAAATCCAGAGAGTCTCGGATCAATATTATAAGACATCCTTCAAACAAGTAGTTGAAATGGTCAAGATAAAATGAGAGAGCTTCCTTTTTTTATGAGCATATAAACATACAGTTCCAAAAAAAAAAATACTTAAGTTCTTAGAAACATCATTCTTCCAGAACTGCTCAATCAAATGCTGACCTAGAAACTTTCACTTGTCAATCAATTCCTCGCTGAGGAAAAAAAAAAAAAAAAATTTTTTTTTACAATTGTTTCCCTTTTTAAACTTACACAGATGCTGCGTTTTGCATCTGGAAGGCCAGTTGGATCTTTTTTCCCACTTTGTCGTATGGTCCTTTCCCCTTCTTTCTTCTGTTTATTTATTTTTTTAATAGAAAATAAAGAACAGGACTTTACAGCTATTGAGCAGCACACATAGCAATTCCATTCCTGTTGCTAAGCAACAAGGGCCATGTACCAACATAGTGAATGGATGCTGGGCAGCTGTATTATACACGTGGCTATCAAGAGCTGTCTTCATAACCACAGGGGTGAATATTCTTGGACACATATGCATCTGAATTTACCTGGGAAAAGGGAAACCTTTTATTTTTAAACCTTTCTGGCCCTCAAACCATCTTTTAAATTCTCCTTCATGAGAAGCTGACACAATATATTATAACAATAATCATCTCAAGAGAGGAAAATAGGCAAGAAGGCCATCAATTTCCCTGCTTCAGACTGCATTCCCACAGCCTGGGGCTCTTCATGGCCTCCTTTCTCATCCCAATAAACATGCTTTCTCCCTACTCTCCTGCAGTGCCATACACCATGGGGATTAAGTCCAGGAGAATTTTCTGTCTCCTGTTGTGATCAGTACTTGCTCAGTTCAGTCAGTAGGAAGAAAAATGCAACATTGTTGATTCTACTATGTCTGCATTGCTTTATTTGTATTACAAAATAACGCATGGTCACTAAACAAAAGTAGTCCGATACAGATGTATGTATGAACAACAACACCCAAGATCTGACTTATCAGTAACCAGCAGTGTGTATATATACTATCCAGAAGTCTGGATAGCATTCCAGATTATTTTATGTACATACACAAGGATATCCCTATAGTTATAGCTTGCTTTGTAAGTTTAACAATAGTCAATTTCATAATGATATATTTTCATAAAACTTGGAAAAATGAATAAGAGGGTAAGTTATCTAGGGCAATATATTTACCTTACTGTATCTTCCTCTGAATCTAACCATAGCTAGCTAGCATTAATAATTTCCCAATTCAACTAATTTCTCATTCCCTTTTTATTTATACTGTTACTTTAATTAATGCCTCTTGTCTGGCTTTTTACTTTAACAACTGTAAGTAGACTCTGGTTTTAATGTAAAAACCCCAAACTCCAAGTGGCTTAAACAAAAGTGAACTTCTGGCTTTGTTGCTAAAAGTTTCAGTAGGAGTGAATAACTACATACAATCACAGGGTCAGATAAATCCAATAGTACGGGGCTTCTTTCCCTCCACCACACAGTAATTCTGTCCCCCTCGATGGCTTAATTCTTGGGCAAAATCTTCGCCAACTATAATGAAATAGCTACCTGCTTATCAAGGATTCCATAACCTTGAGAGAGGGTGATAGAGGTGGGTCAGGTAATAAAGTAGCTGTCACAGAAGTGTGCTTGAATCCTTAGAACTCAAGTAAATCCAGGCATGTTGGTGTTCAATTATGTCCCAAGTGTGTGGGAGGGAGGCAGGAAGATCTCCAGAACTCACTGGTCAGTTAAGGTAGCCAATTAGTGATCTGTGGGTTCACTGAGAGATTTGTTTTGTTTTGTTTTGTTTTTGTTTTTGTTTAAAGTGGAGAAACACACAGATCTGGGACCACGTAGAGTCTGACCCAGAACTCCAGGTAGGAACTCTTGACTCAATCTGCCCAACCCATCATGTTGCCATAGCATAGTCCTGTGACACTGAACCCAGAAAAAAAGACCCGAGCCTGGCTTCCACTCTATCCACTTTCACATGAGGATCATGTGCCCTTTCCCCATGGAATACCACCTATGACCACTGTGGTCCCAGCCTTTACCACCCAACGACCATCTGTAGGACCCAGTGAACTCTCCATAGACTTCTGCACACAGGCAAAAGAAGCCTACAAAAAATTTTACTCTTGGCCAGAAGTTGCACCTACCCTTTAAATGAGCTGAGACTACTTCCTACACCTATTCACACATTAACAAAAAGCACCATTCAGCTGATTCACACTCTGACAAGCTGGGAAAACAAGAAAGATCCAAACACCCACACAACAAAGATATGACCAGATATTCACACCAAGTAACACTAGCAATGACCTAACTCTACACATTTTCTGTCTGTTGCAAAAAACACAGTGTGAACAACCAAGACAGTACATCTCCTCCAGAAATTAACATTACCATCAAAATATTCTCTAAGAAAAAGAACTTAGCTGATGTGCAAGACAATTATTTCAAAATAACAACTAAAATATGTTTGGGGAACTCAAAGTGGATATGAATGCCAGAATGAAGTTTATGAAAACACAGACAGTTTAATGGAACTAAAAAGCAATTCAATATGTGAAAACAAAACTTTGAAAAGATATGAAATATCTGAAGAAATCAAGCTTAAATAATATACAAAGTGACAAATTTGGAAATTCAAACAAAAAGCTTAGAGGAAAGCCTTGGTGATCAATCAATCAATTGATCAGTCAATCAATCGATCAATCAATCAAATACAAGAGAGAGTATAAGGATTTGAAAAAACAAGTAAGGGAAACAGATTACTTTATCAAAGAAAACGCTAAATTCAAGGGGGGAAATGCAAACAAAAAAGAGAACAGAACACATGGGAATTCTAAGATCCTATAAAAAGACCAAACCTAAGAATAATAGCTGTAGAAGAAAGAAAAGAATTGCAAGTCAAAAGTACAGACAATATTTTCAACAAAATCAAAAAAGAAAATTTCCCAAATCCAAGGAAAGATACCTAGTAAGGTGCAAAAGGCATAGAGAAAATCAAATAAACAGACTAGAAACTAAACTTTCCACATCACATTAAAAAACAATATACAAATTGTATAGAACAACAACAACAAAAATACTGAAAGTAGTAAGAGAGAAGGATAAACTCAGATATAAAATCCAGCCCATCAGAAGAGCAGATGAGTTTTTGAAAGGGATTTGAAAGCTGAAGGCCCTAAACTGATGGTCTGCAAGTTCTGGAAGACTACTGATGCCAGAATAAACTACTATACCCAGCAAAACTATCAGTCATAATTGAAGGAGAAAGAAAATGCTCCATAATAATAAAGCTTCTACCCAAGTCACGATTTCAAGGCTGCCCATGCACAATTGAAGGGGAAAACTGCAAGTCTGCTTTGGGATGAAGCCCTTCATTGTCAGCTGACAAACAACAAAACTGTACCCTAATCTTTTAGCTCTCCTCTTTGGACATCCGCTCTCTGAAAATCATAAGCACCGCCTGATCCTTCCAGCCTTTCCAGTTCTAGGTGGAAATCTACCACCTAGCTCAAGGAACTTGTTGGCACGTGGTCACTGTGCCAAGCTGCTGCTTCAGACTCTCAGCTCAGTTTGTGGTAAGATCACATCAATTACTAGGAATGATACAACGCAGGTCTTGCTTAAGAGAAGGAAGGAGAAGTACAAAAGCACTTTGACTGTTTAAGCTAGTTGTGTCAGCGTGTGGAGCCCAGTGCTGGACACTTTGGACCAGTAGTTCTCACCCTTCCTACTGCTTTCGACCCTTTAATAAAGTTCCCCTTATTGTGGCAACTCCCAACATAAAATTATTTTCATTGCTACTTTATAACTGTAATTTGCTGCTATTATGAATTGTTATGTGCTCTGTGCTTTCTGTGGTCTTAGACAACCTCTATGAAAGGGTCATTTGACACTCAAAGAGACCTCGACCCACAACTTGAGAACCACTGCTTTACACTATGACGTATTCATGCTTTCTTTGAATTGGGCAAAATAATTCCACTTTGCTTAGAAGAAATATGTTTGCCCTATTTTTAGTCCACATGGTCTGAAGAGCTGAACACATCCTCCCCATTCCATCACCAATTGGCAATCATTTTGCCTAGCTACCACATTACATAAGCCTGGGAAATTCGAAATGAAATATCACACGAGCTACACGAATTTAGAGATATGACTGTGTGTGCAATCTCTTCCCATGAGTTTATTTTTGGGGCTTTGTTGGAACTGTTGGAAAGACTTGTGTTTTCTCTGCATTAGAAGGAGGTTAAGATATAAGCTGAGAACTTCAAGATGTTATTACATGGCAGCCCTTCCCTAGCAGGATGACAGAATAAAAAGTAAAGACTAATTCTAATGCCTTTGTTTTAGATCCTGGTCCAGCAAACTGTACATGAATTTTTAGTGACATGAGCTAATAAATGCTTATAATTGCTTAACCTCCCTAGAATTCAGTTTTTCTTGGGAGAATCATAAATACTTAGAAATTCTACCCTACACCCCAGGGAGCAGTTTCTTATGGAGCCTCCCCTAATGATGTGAGTTCACTCTGAAACTCCCAGTTTTCTTGTCCATGGAGCATGATTATCATCATTAGAACTTGCCTTGGAGGTCTGGTCCATCTATAATAAGGAAATTCAAAGGTCAATTGAATACTTGATGTTGAGTTGTTGTCAACACTCACCATCAAGGCATCCTTGTTGCTCCTCTGGATTGTTTCCCAGCTCTAAGCTCTTATTTCCTGTGTGGATCCCAAGACCAGATGTCAATTTGCATCCCAGCTTCTAGGATCCAAATATATGCTAGATTTTTTACCCCCTCTTGTAACAATTTCACCCAACCCAGTGGCTTCAGGAATTGATCCTCCCAATCTAAGAATTGTAGAAAAGTCTGACATTCTGAGGAAGTCCTTTAAAAAAAATAAACTAAGAAATATATCTATAATTTAAATTTTTCACCTTGCAAAATACCCTTTGATGTGGTGAATATTATCATTTTCTGACCTGGCTAATACTAACTTCATATTATAACAGCACTTCATTTTGTTGTAGCCTTACCTTTAATCAATGCTATCTTAAGGAATAAATTAACTTCAGATCCCACCAACTTCTTGCCAAGATGCAATTAGGCTTTGCGTAGATTCCCTCCCTAGAACAAATGCCATCAAACTAGGATGTCTCTCCAAGTAGAGTGCGCATCTCCTGACATTTTCGTCATCATGCTGACACTAATGTTACCCTATGTTCAATTAGTGACACATGTACAATAAGAAAACACTGGACCAAAAATCAAAATGTCTTCTAATCTTAGTTTTCTGTGACTTTTCTTGCAAAAGAAAAAAAAATAGGTAAAAGAAACACATTCCTATTTTGTTGGATATTTAAGAATTAGAAAACAGTGCATTTACACAAACATTGTAAACTTTGAGCTACCAAAGACATAAATTAATTTATTAACATGGGGGTTCATTAGTCACCAAACTGTTAGTTTATGCTTCTCTTTAAGCCACAGAGATTTATAGATTGTTAGTGAATTCTTGTAGTATTCAACTATCCCTAAAATGCATTTGCAAAACAAAATAGCATGTTTGCCAGTAAGTTGGAGCTAGGGATAAATAAGTTAAAAGAGAAAAAGAAAAATGTGGGTCACAAGTGTGAATGAGAGAAAGGAACGTTGGGCAAAGAAAAGCAAGAGACAGCAAACAATAGGGAAACGGGCAAGTGAGGTACAAACGGACAAAAGCACAATGCAGGATGAGAAGAGAGAGACAGCAGGGTACAAGAAAAGGCCACAGAGCAAGAGGCATCAATCATTCTTAAACCAGCTGCTCATTTCAGAAGCATTCCAGGAAGATGACTTTGGCTTTTTGTACATGGGATGCTTTTAGTTCACAAGGATTGGGATTTGAACTTCTCTTTAAAAAAAGAAGTATTATCATGTATTAGCATGTATGTATATGTGGGTGATATATGTGTGAGAGAGTGTTGGGATGTGCATGCCTGTGTGTGGAGGACAGAGGACAATTTTCAGGAGTCAGTTCTCTCCTTCCACCATGGGATCCTAGAACTGAACTCAGATCATCAGGATTGTACAATGAACACCTTTGTCCTTTTCAGTCATCGTGGAAACCCTTGAGCTTGTCTTAAACACAACCAGTGCCTGTGGAAATCTAGTGACTGAAGCTTGTGCAGGGACACAGACAGTGCCCACTCTGTGAGAAGAGACAGGGACAGTAGCAGGACAAACAACACCTAGGGTGCTTTGGGTTGTTGTTTTGAGACAGGGTCTCACTGTTCAGTGCTAGCTGGCCTTGAACTCGCAGAGATCTGCTTGCCTGTGCCTCCCAAGTGCTAGAATTAAAAGATTTCACCACCGTGCCCAAACAAGACCTAAGCTGTTTAAGGATATAACAGAAAAAGAGCAGAAGGGTAAAGAATCAGAGATCCTTGTCTACCAAATAAAGTCTGGCCAATGAGACAATGCATAACAATCTCATAATTGTTACTTTGCTTTACTAGGATGTCAATTGATCTGGATTTAGTTGATTATTAAATCCAATTCAACCAATTATCTGGGTGTACTAAAACAATTTAATAAAACAAAACAACAAAACAAACTGAGATTCTCAAGCCTAATCAGGGGAGTTATTTTGAAGGACACTGCAGTGGGGATTTCAATACATGAAGGGATGGGTCTCTTAAGGGTGTTCCTGTCCTAACAGTCTAGATCCCTGGCTCATAGCAGAAGGCAAAAAAGCAGCAACTCTTGAATGAATGAAAGAAAGAAAAGGAGGACATGACTGCTCCTAGGTATAGTGAGGGAGAAGGGTGGATAAAAGAAAGGGGCAGAGACAGAAACTTCTGGGAGTGTCCAGATTGTATGTAGCCAGAGTGAACTAGACCATTGGAGAAGTGAGGGAGGCCAAGAGGGATGGCCTAGGCCAAAAATCTTGTTAAGAGACCAAAGAGGACAAAAAGGACCATGTAGCCAAAATGGCTGGATTACATAAGGAAAAGCACCTGGGGGAAGGGCAGCCCAGCTCCTGAGCTGGAGAGTTCAGTGTAGCTGGTAGAGTATGCCAGCCACGAGGACCCTGTAACAGGTAGAGACTTCGGGATGCTGGGAGAACCTGGTAGTCAGTGTCCTCTTTGGTGTAAAAGGCACTTCAATTAGCTATATGTCCTGAGTTTGAGATCTAACAGGACTTCTGATAAAAAAAAAAAAAAAAAATGAGGAAGGGTGTCTGGAATATGAATCAGTCAAAGAGAAACAAGCTATTTAAGGGGCTAGTCTCCCCAGGAGGTCTTAAGTCACAGAGGCCACCTTTTCTCCTATCTGAGATGTGTCAGGTCCAAAGGAAATTCCATTTCCTCAAATTCCAAAAAGCAGAAGCGATAAATGGCTAAAATCTGTA
Organism: Psammomys obesus; assembly: GCF_907164565.1. Lineage (NCBI taxonomy): Eukaryota > Metazoa > Chordata > Mammalia > Rodentia > Muridae > Psammomys > Psammomys obesus. Next base: position 23,339,828 of record NW_026596040.1, on the reverse strand, counting down.
TCGAGGCGTTTTTGGGGACTTCCAGCTCCCAAACAAAGCCCATGGTGTCCAACGTTTGGCAAAGAACCCAAGCTTAAGGTATTAGAAAAAGTCCTGGATGGAAAGAAAGGGAACAAGTACTCCCCGGGAACAGACACAGCCTCCTAGCATAGGACTCTGTGGTGGCAGGCAAGCTGCTCTGTGAACAGAGCAGCTGAAGTCCGGCTGGCCACATGAGCTGAAGTCTGGCTGGCCACATGAGGCTGACACCATGGGCAGCTCCTCTACAGGAGCCTCCAGCAGGAATCAGACTGAGCAGCACCCAGCTGGGTCCTGCCGCCTACACTGCAACCCAAATTCGGGTCTGCGCAGGTGGAGAAAGGGACTGACCAGAGGGAGCAGAGCCAACAGGCAGAGCCATGTGCTAGCTGAGGGGCAGAAAGAGCCTGCACCCCGGAAACATGGGGCGGGGGTGGGGGGTGGGGCGGCTGCCAGCCAGACTAAGAGGAAGTCAGACATATGAAATTGGAAGAGAGGTAACTAACAAGCCATGGGGCAGAATTTAGATCAGTGTAGACGGGATAATTGAGTTACAATCTAGTTGGGAACAAGCCTAGCTTAAGGCCGAAGCATTCATAAATGCGTATAGCTATCTGTGTCATTATTACATCCATTGGTGGTCTGAAAGCATGCCTGTAATACCAGTACTCAGGTAGGCAGAGGCAGGCGAATCTCTGTGAGTTAGAAACCAGCCTGGTCTACAAAGTGGGTGCACGACAGCCAAGGCTACACAAACAAACCCTGTCTCAAAAAACAACAACCAAAATAATAATAATAATAAAATAAAAAAGGAAAGAAAGAAAGAAAGACAAAAATCTGTGGTGTTTATTAACATACCAAAGTGAATTCTGGTCTCTAGGCTTCCTTAGTATTACAAGTACCTTTTACACACTTCAAAGTCCGTACTAGCTCTCCTCACCTCCGTCCCTGGTCTAAACTTCTGTTTTCCCTCCCTCCCGAGCTACTGCTTTTCCTTATATCCCTGGTTTTTGGCTATCCTCACTCCCTTTGATTTCCTCTCTCAGTCTCCTTTCCCCCCTCTCTCTGTTCTTCTAGGCTCTCCCTCTCTGTGTTCTCCTCTCTTTCATCTCTGCTCTGCTCCTGCTTCTCTCTGGCCATGTTCAGTGTACTAATTTCTCTCTCTGCTCTGGACTCTTCCAAATGCCTCAGGCTGTTCACTTTCATAGCTACAATAAAAACCTTCCCATTGACCATATCATGTTGCTGTCACGCCATCAGTTTGTATGCCATAGGCCTTCTTTCTCAAAGTGCACTACGCGCATTGCTAGCCCGAGAGGAGGAAACCGCTGTCTACGAGGATTCCACTTCACACAGTGCCAAGAGCAAAGTAAGCCCTAGCAGCTCACAGTCATGAGAGTAGAGAGCAAGACATAGTAAGATAAATAGTGGTAGTGATACTATAACTGTTGAAGTAGAATGCATGATGGGGGATTCAGGGCTTGCCGGAATAATGCAAGTATCTATAACGACCATAGCGGTATGTTGCAGCTGAATATTTAGAGGTCTGAGCTCTGTATTCAGACCTAGCAATTTTGTATGGCCCCGTAAAATGTGAATAAGCAAGAGCGTCTCTCTTCATAAAGTTGTCCTGTGGAATAAACAAGAAAAATACTTGTGAAAGGTTAGCACAGATCACTATCTATCATGTACTCAATTCCTGTTAGTAATGTAGGAGTGAGGTGGCGGCTTAGGCAAAGGACTCAGTCCCACAATGGGTTAAAACCAAAGGGCACAGTGATTTTTGTCACCCGAGGCCCCATGCCACTTAATAATTCTGTAGGAGAGGCATTTTAATTTCACCCAAAGAACTGGGGTTCCTTTCATTCCTCCACATCTTCAGATTCCGAATCTATGGCTGCAAATGAGCATCTCTGTGTGTGTGTGTGGGGGGGGGGTAGTGGTGGCAGTTACTGTAGTTATTAACAGCCCTTGGGCACAAACATTTCTCTCCTGGGACTTTTGATAATGAGTCTTGCCTAAAAATTGGAGAGGTGAAATAAAAGCCTTTTCAATCTTATTTAAGTTTCTCCAACATTCTAACATGCCAAGCAGGGCACTCACTACTGGACACGTGACGATAGGCAGTGTGCTCACTGTGGGGCACAGAAACTCTGGCAGAGGAAGTATACTTAACTAAATAATTATTGACAATTACAACTGGTAATGGGAGCTTACACAGAGCTCTGGGAAGTCAGCTGATGGCAAATGAGCTCGTGCTGAGGACAAGAAGGAGGTTAGCCTAGAGGAAAGACGGACAGCCACTGGACTGCTGAGGGAACTGTGGGTGGAGAGGGATGTAGTCAGAAGGGAGATGATGAAGCCTAACTACAGCAGAGATGGGAAGAGTAGAAAGGGAAGCAGGGTTAAGGTTATGTAACTTTAGGGGGAAATGCAGCTAAATTAAGCTTGTCTAAAAAGGGTACTACCTTCCCCCCCACAAAGTAAAACCTCATTAGTGTAACATAATTGGATAGAAGCATGTCAAAATTCATCAAAACGAATTACAGATTTGAGAAAAAATATGACTAAGTGCTTAGATATTTTTGACTAGTTGAGACAGTTCAAGTAACTTTTAACTTCCCTACTCTTACTTAGCAGCACCTGTGTCCCTGCAACAATTAAAGCAAGGATCTTTATCTTTAATACTTTTTTTTAAAATCTTGAGATAATATAATTACATTTGCCCCTTTCTTTTCCTCCCTCCAAACCCTTTCACATATACCCTCCCCTTGTTCTCTTTTAAATTCATGGCCACTTTTTCAGTTTGTGTGTGTGTGTGTGTGTGTGTGTGTGTGTGTGTGTGTGTTTTCTAAAGCTTGGGAAACATTGCAAAAGAGGAGATAGATTACAAGAACCCTAGGGTCAGGATGTTTACTGTGAGATTGAGTCTCTTAGAAATGCCAAAAGCTACACTCTAGAAGGCTCACCAATATTTCGACCTAAACAGGACCTGAACAAGGATGTCACCAATTGAAATGCTATTGTGCTGGTGGCAGGGGCTCATAAAGCATCAAACCTAGACAAAGAACTACAAGCAACTAAAGAATGCTGAGAGTAAGAGAAATAGTCTTTACCAGGATCAAGAGCACATTGATTGGTTATCTAACACCAAATCATCAGCCCGGAAAACACAAAGTGAGATTCTTAAAAGTGATTTTTTTTTTTTCTGAAGCGAATTAACCTTTTTTTCTGCTTTTACTCACACCTGTGTGCTTAGACTAAGAAGCCATTTCTGTGGCTTCAGGCTGATTATCTAGATAAGTGGGCTCAACAGCCTATAAAATCTTTCAGGTGAGGAGGAGGACTGACTAGCTCCCATCCCGAGTTCTCAAACTAACTGATGTAACCCATTTACAGTATCGACACAGAAAGTCTCAAGTTTTGTAGCAAAGAGGCTGAAGCCCCGTATCTGCTACCATTCTGAGGCCAGCCTGGGCTACACTGTTAAGTCCTGCATCAAAAACCAGCAACTAGACAAAAATATAAAATGAAATAAAAATAAGAAAGCTACATGCTTCCAGTTACAGAGAGAAATCAACCACACTTTCCAGATTCTCAAGATTTTTAGGATGACCTTATTGTTTATTTTTTTAAAACTTCTGTTAGTACTGCAATGATAAATTTTAGTTCAGTCTTAGAGAAAACCAGCTAAACATTCCCTTCAGGGTAGGGATACTCTCTACTAAGTATTAAGTTTTTAAGTCCTTAATTATCAGTTTGTCTAAAACTCACAGTAACTCACTGCACTGTTTATTCTCCAAATATTTGCACAGTTTTAACATGATAATCTTCATGAGTCATGAAGAAATTATTTTCTATGGAAAGTACTAGATTTGATTTTCACAACCACATGGGGCAGAAAGTGGGGGAAAAAAAGAATTTCCATAATTCTGATAGTACCTATAGAATTGCTGTAGGTCATTTGCTCCCGTAAGTGTTCATAAAGGGTTAGCAGCTATCAGAAGAGTCAGTATCTTAACTTTTATAAATACCCCTAATTATACAAAGTATCCATAGTCATTGCAAGTTTGAGCAGGAATGATCTCTGAAACCCCAGGAAGGAAATGATTTCACCAGAAGACAGTCTCATTGCTCTCAGTACAGCTGCATTCCTCTTCCGGTAGCTGGGAAGACCATCAGCACCTTTAGGATTTGATTTCTATTCCACTCAATTCATCGTACTAGAAAACCGGGTACCTTAAGTCAGATTCTGTTCAGCAGGAATCTCCTGTAATCTGCCAAAGATCAAGAGCATCAAGTTCCAGTCAACCCAAACAGCCTGTGTCAGCTCAAAGATACCATTCTACTGTCATAAATTCTGCTTTCTTTCCCTCCACTTTACTCTTCTCTCTGCCAAGCCTAGCTCCCGGCCCCCTGGGTAGTGGGTAGCATTGGCAGTTTGATCCTCAACGAACCTTTCTACCCACCCGTGGAACAGTCTGTCCAGTGGTTTTATTGTGCCCTTGCTCACAGCTAACTTTATGGTTCAGTGGGCAAGAGCCCTTGCCACCAAGCTTGATGACCTGAGGTCAAACCCTGGGACTCACAGAAAGACCCACTCCTCCCAGCTGTCCCCTGACCTCCACATGTGGCCATGAAATGCACATATGCACATTCCACACCACAGACACACACACATACACACACACACACACACACACACGCACACACAAATAAGCACAATAAAAATCACTGTGATTTTTATCTATCTTTTCACACACTCTTTCTGGAGGTAATTATCTGGATGAGCAAGGGTGGCGCTAGAAGAGTGAGACTGGAGAATGTCAGCCCCTCTCTCTATGGAGAGAGCTTACAGTGCTCACAGTGGCTACACACCTGTACCTATTGTGCTCAATGGGATGATGGCACTAAGGGATCAAAGATAAGCACTTGGTAAAAAAGTTTTCACCAGCCCTGAAGTGCATAAAGCCATTATAAGCTAAGGAGCAAGAGCGTGGGCAGATGAAAAAGAGAAAAGTTCTTTCTCCTGTTCTTTAGAAATGCAAATAGAATTTTGCTTAAACGTCACTAGCTGGCTGATAAAGTGGTAATCACTTAACAGTATTTATTAGGAAACCTGTTCTCATTCCTTACTTTAAAAAAAAAAGTCTTAAATTGAACAAAACCTATTTGTTAAATGGAAATAAAACTAAGTATCAAGGTGAAAACACATGTCATAGTTCTGACTACTGTTTCCCAAGTTTAAGTGATAAAGTTATGTAGTGGAAGTTTTGGTTATGTTATATAAATATGTTTTTGTGGATTTGCGCATTCCAAGTGTGGGACGCGTGAATCCACAGCTGATCATAGCCTCCTGAAAGGCCTGTGATCTTTGTCAGCTGATAAACAGCCTAGTGATGTTGTCTGGGACCCTTTTATCAGATTTAGTTATGGTTATGTAACATTTGAATCTAAATCTATACACACATAGGAGATCATTTGTCTTTGGATATTTGTAGTTAATTTGAAATAAGTAGTGGTTTGGGAAGCAAAGACTTGGACTTGAGTCTTGGCTAAATCACTCACTGTGTGTTTGTGTGTGTATGTGAACTGTGGTATTAGGAAAAGTCCCTCACTCTTTTTTATTTCTTTGGTGTTCTTCTGTGGAACTACAAGCTATAAATAAAACCCTAACAATTAAAATAATTCTCAGCATCAGTTATGTGTTTTGTGTGTAATTGTGTGTGTGTGTGTGTGTGTGTGTATTTGTGTGGGTACATGTGTGAGTAAGGTTTAAATCTTTATTTTAATTATGCCACGTGACAGTTTGGTGCACACGGACAGTATGCAGTGACCAGACAAGCTTAGTTAGCATTTCCCTTTCATTGTTCTTTCATAACATTTCATTATCTTATAATAAATATGTATCTATGCCTGTCATGCACAAAGCTATAATAGCATTGAACAATGACATTTTGTGGGACACAGTGTGATATTTCAAGTTATATGTTTCTTGAATCTCATAACATCTTGTTCTTGCAAAGGACAAAATGACCTAACCTGTTAGAAATGACCTCTGGACTATATCCCTTCAATACAGACCATACTTTAATCCCATTAAGTCCAGAGGTGAGTTTTTCTGGGTAGAAGGTGAGGATAATATAGATATTGAAAAGTTTTGGGGGAAATTAGACATTGCCTCTACCTCCTCAAGCTCTTCCACTGATTTATGGAAGGTCATAAGAAACTATCTAAAAAAAAAAAAAAAAAACCACTGGAATATGAGATTTCAAGTAAAGATTGGCAAGAGCTAGCAGGTTCTTTCAAAAGAACCTAGGAAGGATAATAAGACGTAAAGAGACCATTTCTGCAGCTAAGTGAAAGGTAGACCAGAAAGATGATTGTGAATGATGACTTGAAGTGATGTGGATTTTTCTTAGCTAAAACATCACACCCCCCCCCCTCACCTAAGACTCAGGGAACATCACAGAAGAGGGGGAAATGGATTTTAAGAGCCAAAGGGCCTGGATGTCTGCTGTGAGACTGTGCCTTTCATATATGACAGGGAAGCTGCACCTATGAAATCTCAACCATATGTTTGCCTAAACAAAACCTGAATAATGACACCAGTTGACGCGCCAACACAGATGGAGAAAATCTCACAAGTCCCCACTCCTGGATGAAGAGCTACAGGCAATTAATGACTGCCCAGAGAGATGAAATTGATCTTCCTGAAGGATAAGCCCTCTACTTGGTTACTTGGGTAGCAAATGATCAGCCTTAAAAATATACATATGAGGAGGAGTAAACCGACTCAGTACGGTATATATGTATTCATATATATGTAACAATGATAATTGAACAAGATGAGCTCATGAATTTGAAATGGAATGGGGAGACATTCGAGGTGCTAGAGGGAGAAAGGGGAAGGGAAGAAATGATGTAAAGACCATATACATATATGAGATTTCAAAAATAATTTAAAATAATTTTCTGTTTTGTCAGAGTCAAGGTACACCCTTAAGACATAAGGCAACTGGCCATTCAGCAACCGCAGTCAAAGTCTGCTGTGGTGGGACATGAAGCACCAGAGGCTACAAGAACTCAGCTGGCCAGCCAGACAAAATCCAAGATATTTAAAGGCTCCACCTGTTAGTAATAATTCAGTTCCCTATAGCAAGTCACACGGTAAGCTTGGCAAGGGCCTTTCTATGGTCAAGGAGGCTGAGATTTAGATGGAAATGTGACCATCATCCCAGACAACCTCAGACCCTGCAGGGCCATGCTCCAGAAGGAGCCCAGGTCTCCCAACGAAAAGCTACTCCTGTACTATGCCTGTCTTTCATACCTTCATTTCAATCAGAGAAGCCTGGATTATTGGAAACTTAATTTGCTGAGACTTCCTTCTCTGTTGGTTTATGGTTATGTTTTCCTGTACAAGAAGTTAAAAATGGGAGACAAGATGGTGACAGAGAATAAAGATGGTTTCTGAAGCAAGAACTGGTGTGGCAGCAGCGCCTGCAGAGGATCCATGGCACTGATGAGGACAATGAAGCTTCCTGGTTGCTGGCCCACATCCTCTTCCGACTTTTTCAGACAGCCTTGCGATTAAGTTCCTGAATGAAAGCTCCATTTTCTTGAAAAATATACAACAGTTTCCATTATATTGTTTACATATAAATGAGAGATGGCCATATTGAATACACTATAAAGCTAGGAGTCAAGCATTCATGGGAGTTTATGGTAGGTCCTCTAATTCCCGGATAAGAATGTGCTCAGGTTCATGTATGCCTCACAGTAAAGTAGAAATGGTGTTGGATAGTACATCGAAGCCCAGTGCATTCATTCCCAATAAATCAATATTAATGGCAGTATTGAAGATTTTCAGTCCTATTTCAAAGCCTTAGTTTCCATACCAGAGAATATAATTACAGGCAAATATTCAAAAAAGTCAGAAAATTATGAGTAAGGTCATTCAGTTCAGTAGGAAGTGAATTTAAGCAATCAAAAGATCATGTGATTTCTGTGATGATCCTGAACAAAGCTTATACCGTGTATCCCAAGCATTCCATGTCCAAGATAAAAGAACTTATGCTTATAATAGTCTCATAAGCCCCAGTTTCAAAACTGGTGGATTGAGAAACAAAATAGCCTGTTCGGGGTCAGGCAAGCAGCCAGAGGAAAGGCAAGAATTGAACACACTTGTGGGTTGTTTCTGCGATCCACAAGGCTCCAGCTGCTGCCCTGCTCTGCTGGGTGAGCTGCTGTAGAAGCTCTCTGATGACCCCTGTAGGCAGAGGTGTGCTCGCTGAAGGCTACAGCCAGTCAACTGACATGCACATCGTTGCCCTGCTGGTGACCTGTGACATGTCACGCTTCTGGTCCCCCTAGGATGCTATTAGGCACAGAGATATTCAATGCTGGGTGCGCTTCAGCTCAAATGCACTGTGCCCCCGATCTAATCAAAAGAATTAGTGAAAAAAAAAAATCACCACTTTGTCATCTGGGCTGTTAGCTGAGTGTGATTCCCATTTACATCTCTAAAGAAACGTAAAAATAACTCCTTTGAAGCTATACCCACTCACTCTCTCCTTATTTGCTAACGAATGTCACAATTTCAGAGCCCAAGGAGAGATTTCCTGTAATCCCAGCCTTAAGACTGCACCTGTTCCCAACTCCAATTGCCAGGTTACAAACATGAGCTAACCCCAGTTCCAAATTGAATCCATATTGCTAAGTCTCTGGAGAGGGCAATTTATATCTGTGAATTACTTCAAGACTTCAAAATAGTTAGCATTAAAAATTCTAACTTCATCCCAGATTTTTTTAAGACCTAAGATGTTTTGTCACCAGTACTAATAAGCAAGTCAAAAACCAGCCTCTCTATTAAATCAATTGTTACCCTTTTTTCTTTTGTAAGTTTGGATAATTTTACCACATTTTTCTAGTCACACTAATATCTAAAGTAACAGATTGTAACTGAGCACACTGTGACATTATGGCAACTGGGTAACTAACACAAACTCAGCCACTTACCTTTGTTATGGTTTTTAATTAATGTCATATGTTGCATACAGCCAAATATGTTTTTCTATCAAGATGATGTGTTTTATTTTTAAAGTGTTCAACTTTTGGTCTTTCTTTCTCTCGTACTTCTTTAAATCAGCTTACAGAGATGCAGATGCATTATAAAGAAAGCAAATGAAGCCAAACAGACAAAAAGAAGTTGGTAGATAAGCTAAATGCACATCAGAGCCCCAACACCTACCATCGTTGCTCTTCCTGACTGTAAATTTGGCATTTAGTTTTTAGAACCGTAGCAAAAAAAAAAAAAAAAAGGAGATGGCTACCTTTTACTGTATAAGAAGCTTTGTTGCTTGCTAATAAGAAACATTAATAAGAGAACACAGAACCGTTCTGCAGAGAAGAAACAGAATCCCAGATGAGGATGCTCTTATTGAAGAAGGAAGAAGCCCCAGTGACTTCAGTGGCAGCAGAGAGGGAACTTCAGAGCGCCCAGCAGGGAAAGAGATGAATCCAGGGTGGCAAGAAACTACCAATACAAGGAGGCTAACTATAAAGAAAGACTGCTTTTACTCAAAGTCTGGGCTCAAGACAATGCCAAGGATTTCTTCCACCTATTTGATGCTGCCCTGAACCGTGTACTTTTTTCCTGTGACCTAAATATTCACAGGAAAAAAAATTCATTGAAAGCAGACACCTTTTTTTTTTATTAATCACACTTTATTCATTTTGTATCCCCCCATAAGCCCCTCCCTCCTCCCCTCCCGATCCCACCCTCCCTCCCCTTTCTGCATGCATGCCACTCCCCAAGTCCACTGATAGGGGAGGTTCTCCTCTTCTTTCTGATCTTAGTCTATCAGTTCTCATCAAAAGTGGCTGCATTGTCCTCTAATGTGGCCTGGTAAGGCTGCTCCCCCCTCAGGGGGGAGTGATCAAAGAGCAGGCCAATCAGATTATGTCAGAGGCAGTCCCTCTTCCCATTACTATGTAACCCACTTGGACACTGAACTGCCATGGGCTACACCTGTGCAGGGGTTCCAGGTCATCTCCACGAATAGTCCTTGGTTGGAGTATGATTTTCTGGGAAGTTCCCTGTGTTCAAATTAGAAAGCAGACACCTTTTTACCTGCAATTAGCAACAGGAAGAAAAGAATAGAGACCTAGCTTGCTTTCAGGTGTCACACCTGAGCCAAAGAAAACCACATGTCAGTGGAAGCACATGCAGTTATACAAATAGTGAGTTTAGGCTGTCTCTTAAGTGAAGGAGCAAGCCTTTACGGATGCATTGAGTAGCTCCCAGTCTTGCAGAAAAGAAAGAACCAGTGGGTTACTCTCCCTAACAATAAGAAGGTTTGGGAAGAGCAGCTGCTACAAAATTAGAGATAAGTGTTTCCTTTTTATCCAATCCTCCCCAGAAAAGAATACAGATGTCTACCAGAGTGCCAAAAAAGAAACTCAGGGGCCAAACACTTCTAGAATTCCGTGGGTGTCAGATTGTTTGGAAAAAGTTGTCAGTTTACTATGAAACTTAGGAGACACTAGTTATCCTAGGAAGAACCTGTCAGCTTTCCATTTCCAGATAGACCCTGAGTGACCTACCATGGTAGGTGGTCACTACCGTCCTTGCTCTTGGAGTTGGAGAGCTTTCGAGAGAAAGTTTTTACATTGCAATTCGTATCTGTACAAACAAGATCTAGTGCAATTTTTTTCTTACTCTTATAACACACAAAGAACATGGCCCACTGTACATCTCACTATCAGGGTTCTTCTTCCATTCCTGACACCTTTGTCTATTTTTAAACATGGCTCTCTAACATTTTGGTCATAACTTTTTAAGCTTCATAATAGCTGGTCCCAAGTTACCTCTGATTGTATTTGCCAGGATTAGTTCCTGATGCTTCTAGCCAAAAACTCTGACAGGTAGATAATAGCAAGGACCAAGCTATAGGAGCAAATTCAGTTTGATGAAGACATGAACAAAAGCTGAAGTGGCCAATATGCTTTAACAATTTATATAGCCTAGATTCAAAGATTTCTTTTTCTCTTCATGTTTTGGGAGACTTGATTAGAATACCTCAATCTTATAGGCCATGAAAGTGAAAATTATGAAATTTCCAATATGTTCATGTCTCGCACTACTTTGTTCCTTTCAGTATCCATTATTGAATATTCATTTTTCCCAAACCATATTTCCATATTTACTCAGACAGAAATGTCATCTCAGCTAACTCTATAACTTACACACACACACACACAAACACATACCACTATGCTGTATGTGTGTATGACATATTAGTGGTGATATAGTATATACATACATATACATATAAAACTAATCTCAGTGTCTGTTATAGCTGCTGGACCATTGGTTGCCAGGTCCCTTCCCGTCCAAGCTGAGCCACTTCTCTTCCTAATGTTCTAACTTTTTCTTTTTCCTCATTAGTTTTTCTCTGTCTACAGAGTAAATAAAAGAATTCCTGTCTTAGGCCAGAAACGTAGAGCTTTCACTTTTCACCTCATTATATGTTTATTTTCCGTGTGAAGACAGCGACTGAAAAGAAGAACCTCTGATCTCTGTCCCCAAAGTGGTAAAATCTACTCCATCTATCTACACCTAGAACATTCTGGGATACTGTCATTTGTACAGAACCATTGTGGTTACTTACATTGATTTATTAATAATTGTTTCTGGCTTTCACTTTTCTTTACATTAGCTCACTTTCAAATTTAAATATATTTACATAAAAATTTATTTCACTTAATAAGTGACAAAATGATATCACTTTCCATGATAATAAAAAGTTTTTGGTATACCACCTAAATTTGTTGTGAATTACTAATGATGTAGGCATCATAATTTGGCAAATGTAAGTCAAGAAATCTTTTCTTTTTTAATGGACACTCAGAGGCTGTACTGAGCAGGAAATGAATAGAAAGTCCATGGCATTTGCCTGTTACTAATATTGTGGGTAGAGAGCGGGAGTGGGTAAGGATGAACATATGATGACAGGATCTGGTTAGAAAATGGAGGGAACAGTCCACAGACAACATTCTGGGGTGTGATATCATCTTAAATCCCACACCATTGTTCCACAGTATCCCAGGAGAACAGCTAATGTTCACTTAACAAAATCATATTTTGCCATCGAAAACTAACACTGCTATAAATAAATGTCTAAATGCTAGCAAGTGAGGGATCTCACTGTCTGAATTATCACCCTCAGAGGAGCATTTTAACCAACTGACCCAGTTTGAGCCAACATTTAAAACTTAAAGGCTGTTTTGTAATGGTGCACCAAAATCACTTTGTTTTTTCTGGTGAAAAAAATGAAAACTGAGGTTCCCTGGATTCCACTGTTTTCTCTGTATAAATAATCTCACAAGCTTTGAGAGAAGACTAAAACATATGACAGTTGGCTTGAAATTCTACATGAAGTCTTAGAACTGCACCAAGTTGTTTAGTATTGGGTAAGTAACCAAATCCACAATGTCTTCTACTGAAATCATAAAATGTTTTATTGAGCAATAGTTCCTTTTTGTATCTAGGTGTAATAGAACACAATGACACTTGAAATATGTGTTTTACCTCGAACTAGCTGACCAACAGCTCTTTATTCAAACCCCCCCGGGTGCCAGGGATTCTGCATTGTATTGTGAGACACGCTCTGTGCTTTCCGGGATCCTCAGGTGGATGATAGTAAAACTTCAGCACTCCAGTCAGACCAAGCTAGCACTCCTGTCAAGCCACCACAGTCTCTACCACATCAGACCAGACCACAGATCCACAGTTTATGCCTGGAATATACCTTCCCACCAGTCTCGTGTGAAAGAAAAAAAAAGCCTCCTGTGATTTCACAAGGCATGTGACTTTAGGACGTCTTCCAACTATAGTCACCTGTGGATAAATCTCAGCCTCGATTACTACAAAAGCAGATCACTTCAGCCTTCTTGACCAGCTTCCCTTGCTCTGTTTGCTAATGCCAAATAAATCAGAACAAGCCTCTAGGAGAAATATCCCATCCCCAGGGTTAAAGAAAATTACAAGAACAACACCAAAACTATTTAGATTAATAAAGCGCCACGCCGTATACTAACATCTGGCATCACATAACCATGAGCTGATGCCCTGCCTGAAAACAGAAGTGGGAAAATAAGGATCTTTTGGACAAAGCTACTTGGATTTACATCTGAAGTTTAGACAGACAGATAATCCTCAGCTACATGATTTCCATTCAAATGTATCCTTTTTCTTATTCCAGAAATGAATATCTATCTTTAAGTGGAATCTATTAGTTCATAGAGCTAGAAACACTAACAGCTGGGTTTTTATCACTTAAGCACAGTAATAAAGCACTAATAACCAAACAAAATACCGCTGAAGCAACAGCTAAGAAAATCCATTTTTGCTTTGTAATTTCACTACAACCAATTTGCAGAGGCTGTCTATCACAAACTCCCACAGCCAGCAACACAATAGATCCAGAAATGTAGCATACCTCACATTGGCATCAAGTTTGTCCATTACAGGAAATGGGCATGAGTACGATGGATTTCAGTGCCCACAGGATCCTGCAAGAAAAAATGAGACATTAGGCAGGAAGGTAACACGGAAATATAAAAGTCTTTGTTACAGGAAAAAAAAAAATGCCAAATGCATATTGCTTCCTACTGATTGGAATTTTTGTATTGCAGAACTATTTAATAGCCAGTACTATATCAAAGATCTATACCACACTGAGGTTGGATGCATGAGGCACATTTTGCTGAGTGCCACAGAAAAAAATCTGTTTCACTGATCTCCTGGTATGAAAACATATAGATACTTTTCTTAACATTAATCCATTTACTTGTTTCTCTTCATTCTTCCCAGAAACATAGTTTACTTCTATGGTCTCCCTTACGACACTAGCTGGTGAAGATAGATAGCGATACTGCTAGAATTAAAACAGTCTAATGGTCTAATGTGGTATATTCTTACCTATGAGGGTTTTCAGGTTTGTTTTGTTTTTGTGTTTGCTTTTTTACAAACATCACAAATTTGGTCAGGGATTTGAGAATCTAGGAAATACTTCTTCTCTGCCCAGAAACAGACACATGTGCAAATACATACAAATACACTTTCTAGGGAGTACAAGAATCACACTCTGTCTGTCCGTCTGTCTGTCTGTCTGTCTGTCTGTCTGTCTGTCTGTCTCTGTGTTAGTGTGGGCTCACATGCATATTCATGCACATGTATATGGAGGCTAGAGTTTGATGTTAAATAGCCTCCTCTGTCACTCGGAACCTTGTGTTTTCGGAGTCAGTCATTTAGCCAGAAGCTCAGCAAGTCAGCTAGATTGGCTGGCATGAAAAGAGCTTCCAGGATCCACCTCTGGGTGATCCAGTGCTCTGCCCCCAGCCCTGGGCTTACAGACTGAGACTGGCCTTTACATGGGTGCCAGAGATCTGAACTCAGGTCTTCAGGCTTGTGCAGCAAGGGTTTCAGTGACTGAGCTTCTCCCTAACCTCTGAGTCCAGGAATGTTGAACTTAGGAATTTAGGACTCTAAGGCTCACTCAGGGATTCTAGGCTAAGTTATCCTAGCATCCCTTGAGGAAAAAATAATTTCTAATTACTGATGGTTCCTTTAATGAAGACCCGCTGAAGCCCTTACACTCCTGTCTTCATTGCCCCTCACTTCATCCAACTAGTGGCTCTGTTACCCTCCAATGCAAGAGAATCTTTAAGGTTCGCATCCCATTTGTCCCACGTTCATTTAGAGACTGCAGGGGCAGAGCCAGCTGCCTCTCCAGGTCACTCTGGGCAAGCTGCTTCCAGGCATCATCATTCACTTCTCAGAGAATGGGAGAGACTGTAGGAGAACATCTCTGGGTTAGCTTCCAGCTCTGGTAGTCTATAATTCCATCTGTGGCTTTTCTAATTGAATCTTACCAAGAAAAATCTCTAGGTTTGCTTATCCACATCAGAGAACCATGAAACTCAACTAAAGCCTTTATATGCCTTGGCTAACAATCAGGAAGAAAATGGTCAGTCGTGGGGGGGGGGGGGATATAGGAGAGATATAGGAGAGGCTTCTGTTTTCAGTGTTTCTCATTAGAACCTCAAAGTCTAACACAAACCCAGACCTTTTTAAGATTGTGGCAAGTGAACGGAAGGCTCAGCCTGTAGGACCCTAGGGTGCCAGAGCCACAAATACATGCGAAGCCTAAATCATCGTAGCTCTGTTCACCACAATCTTCCATTTTGAAGTCAAATAATATTTTATTCGAAATACGCAAATGCAAAGCCCTAACTCTTGAGCAGCGGTGTCTCTCTTCTCTTTGTAAAATCATTCCTGAAGTGACCATATTTGTTCGGGTGGTTGAGATATGTAGTTGGTTTGCTATAGGCACCCAAAGTTGATTTCCAACTCAGGTTTCTCATTGTCCACAGTACACCTCGTGCAGAACAATTAAAAAGCATTTCCAATTGAACTTATCACTAGCCACCCCCCAACACAAAAGCTGCTTTCCACGTTAGGGTTTTTAATCTCCATTGATGACCCAGTTACTCACAACAAAGGGCTTCTTTTCCTCACATCTTATGGCCAAATTATCCATTCTTTCCATCTGTGAACATCATCATCATCTCACTTTTCCCATATCACCTTGCTCCAAAACCAGTATAACACAGCCTGAATCACCCCCTCTATCCATAGAAGACCACTACACTCTTGATTTAGCTTCCTGATTGGCAATCATTGTCACTTGCTCTCCCCTCTAACATAGCAATAATTTAAAAATGTAAGTCATACCATTTCTTGTGTACATACATTATAGTAGTATGGTTGACTCATATGGTTGAATGTTTGGGTTCTCAGTTAGTGGAACTGTTTTGGAAGAGTGAGAAGGTGTGGACTTGTTAAAGGGGGTGTGTTACTGGGGTTGGGCTCTGAGTTTTCAAAATCCCACACCTAGCCCAGTCTATCTCTCTGTGCCTATTGGTCAGATGGGAGTTCTCAGCCACTGTTTCCAGTGCCATGCCTACCTGCCTACCACCATGTGCCCTATTCTAATGTCTATGGACTAACCCTCTAAAACTGTAATTAAAGTCCTAATTAAATCCTTTCTGTTATAAGCTATCTTGGTTATAGTGTCTCCTCTGAACAGTAGAACAGGAACTAAGACAAGTAGCTTCCAGTCACTCACAATGACATCCAAAGTGCTCATCATTTGTTATCAGCACATACATACTGATCTGGCCTGAGCTTCTTTCCAACCACAGCCTGATCCAGGCCCACACCTTACTGTCCACTGGCTCTCAGCTGTGCTCTTTCTCTTGAACATCAACAGTAGACACAGCACCCCCCCACACACACACACATACATACCTTGAGAACTTTGCTCTGGTTTCCTCTCCCTGTATTCAATGAAAATTATTCTCTCCCCTCAAATGTCACTTCCCTAGAGATTCTTCTCTCAATGTCTAAAATCTCAGACCTCATTCTCTGAAAGTTCCTTTCCTCTATGTTCGTTTCCTTTCTGATGCAAGCATTTCTTCTAGTCAATTGCCTTTTCATTTGAGCTCTGTTTCTGTCACTTCGATGTGAACTTTAGTAAGCCATTATCTTAAACACTCTAGCTTCCTCAAAGCCTATACAACTGCCTAGTCCTTTGTAGTCTCTCTGTAGATATGTCCGTCAAATTAAGTAGTTAATGCATTTTGCAAATGAAGAAATTGAGTTTTGGCAGTCTGCACATTTCTCACTGGGGCGGATTTCACATGAATATCCTAGAACACAACATTGTAAGTAAAAGGTGGCCAAAGCCAGCATGAAGAGATGCTTAGCACTTAAGGGCACAGCTGCTCTTCCAAAGGACCTGGGTTCTGTTCCCAGCACCCACATGCCAACTCATAATTGTTTGTAATGCTTGTAATCCTAAAGATACAGTGCCCTCTTCTGGCTTCTACAGGCACAGTCACACACACGGTACATAGACATATGTTTAGGCAAACACTTTTATTTATTTATGCACACATGAAATAAAACCAATTTAAATAGGTGAGTCTATTTAATTTTAGTTAGCTGTCATTAACTACATAACTATGAGTTCCAGTTTCTTTTCTTCCTCCCATCTCTAAATCTTTATCTCCAACCTATAGATGAGGAAATGGAGGGTCAGAGAGTTTGATTAACTTGCAAAGTTACATAGCTAATACTTGACAATACTGGGAATGCATAGCTGTGAATTCTGGAACTCAAGGATAATTTTGCATAGCCACATGGGTATAGCTTCTCTGACATTTCTAGGAGACATAAGCAATTTTCCTGTTCCCCCAGCTCTTAGAAACCTTCTCACCCCTTTTCTTCAATGATCCCTGAGATTTGGGTGCAGTAAGATTCATTCTCTGTTCTCCCCCTACCCTCAAGTCAAGGGTGCATAAATGATAGTTATAGTGCATCCTGTTACTCAGTCTAAGAGAAAAGGAACTCTAGTCTCCATATGAGTCTTTTTCAGAGAAACGCTTTGAGATTATTTCAACCAGAAAAAAAAAAAGAGCCTGGTGGTTTTGGTTTTTGGGGGGAGGTGAGGGGTGATGAAGAGAAAGCCAAACAGCCCTTTCTATTGTGTGAGGGACAATGAGTATCTTAGTATTCTCTCGGGACCACAACAAGCTCTGCCACTGGAATCACTCCAACATTGTACATGTCATAAGAGAAAAAGACAGCCGCATACACCACAGACTCTTCAGAGCTTATTTTATTTGACGGACATATTCACACACAACACTCTTCCCTATAGAGCAAAAAGAGGAGGAAGAAGAATTCATCCTTAAGGCCCTCCAAACTGCTGACCTGAACCCTCAGTTTTCTAGCTTCTAAGATTTTTATGTGAGCAAAGGTACGAAAACCCACAAGGTGAGTGCGCCTCAGAATGGTCTGGGATACTGCTAAGAAACCACCGTTAAAGGTTAACAGAGAGTGTGCAGTTGCATCTCTATTATAAGAAATATGCACTCTGGACTCACCTGTGGCGGTCCCCACCTATTGGAACGGAAGATCGATGTAGTTTGGTATGTTGCCAACACCTGCCCACCTGGAGCCCAGTCATAACCCTAGCTTGCTTGGTGTGCCCTGTTTGCTTTCCTTGGCTTTGGTTGCATGGGTGGATATTCATGCATAACCATGCTTAGAGGGACCACATTTGTTTATAGAATTTGCCTTACATGGGTTACATTTCTACATCAAAGGTCATACTCGATATCTTTGTTTTGGACAAGTGTCAGGAATAAGTAAAACATTATGTATGTTAATAGCCAAGTCAAGGCTAGGAGCCTGGTGTGCTCGCAGGAACATTGGACAGAGGAGTTACGGGGTGTGTGTTCTCAGCCCTGCCCTGCTGCTGGCTCACTGTTCCTCGTAAGCAAGTCCGTTCATCAATCGAGAGCTCAGTTTCCTCAGATGTGGAATGGAAAGACACAGATGATTGGGTGAGATGAGCACAGAGAAAATTTTCAAGGAATTACAGATTCCAAAAGTTAAGGGAGATGCATGTAGTGTGTCAAACATGCCCCACCCATCTCATTTCACAGCTAATTGTTCCTAAATAACAATTTCATTTCCTTAAGTACGAATCCACACAGGAAACAATTTAGTCATAGTCATGCTTGGGGTTATCAGTATGCTGGGGCACATGCATGCATGAATAGTTGTGTGTGTATATGTGTGCAAAACACTCATATATATATATATATATATATATATATATATATATATATATATATAAAATAACTAAAGAAAATGTTCTTCCTGGCTAAATAAAATATTACTTTAGTGGAAAGTTTAGCATCGTTGCAAGAAACTGCTATTTTAAACAGTGAAAACCACACAAGAGGCACACTTAGTCTAGCTTTCAGGGAAAACAATGGATTATAGAAAAATGAAGAAGGAGCACGAACTTCATGTCTGTTCCTTAGATAGGATTGTTTGCAGAAAACAGGCTTTTACAAGGTGGGAATCCTGATCCTCAAAGAATCTAAGTTGTACCAAAGACAAACCAGGTCCAATGAAGGATTGATCCTGGCATTTCAGGATGGAAAAGAGATTAAGAGGAACTGAAAACAGACTGTGTGATCACTTGATCCATGTCTCCATCTGACCAGGGTCTATAGAGATCAGCAAGCATTGGTTAAATGAACATCATGACATCATCATTGGAGAAGGAATTAGCCCCATATTTGGGGCACCAGGCGAGGGAGGGATAGAAGTCTAGAGAGCAGTTTGAGACTGGCTATTCGGTGGATCATTCAAATCACCAGAGCTTTTCCAGTTATTGGCCTGTGTGCCTTGGCAAGAGTCCACCTCAACTGAGACTCAAAAAGAGGCCAGAAAGCTATCAGTCACGTCTGAGGGGACAAAGCGAGGTGGAGATGAGTGTGAATTTCTGTTGGAATCCAAGCATGCAATGAGAACAGAACCAAACAAGGGACTGTTGACGGTCGGTCTGTAGTTTCCATGCATGAGAATCACCGGCAGGCTTGTTAAAACAAAGTGCCCTCCTTAAGTCTCTGGTTGAAGGGGTTTATAATCCGTCTTTATAACAAGTTCATAGGTACTGTTGATGATGCTGCTCCAGAGCCTCTCTTTCAGGACTGGCCAGACATAGTTCTCCTAGCCCTTGAGAAAGAATATGACAACACGGAACAGCTGGCTCCAGCATTAAGTACGAGAACATTGTGTGGTGGGAAAATGTGTTGTTTTCCTTTTCTGTTTCACAGAATTTTTATTTTATAATTACACTTGTGTGTGTGTGTGTGTGTGTGTGTGTGTGTGTGTGTGTGTGTGTGAGAAACAGGTGCCCTCAGAGTTCGGAGAGAGTATTTGATCTCCTGAAGCTGGAGTTGCAAACCACCTGATGTGGGTGCTGCTGACAATCAAACTTGGATCCTCTAGAAGAGTGGTAAACTCTCTGAACCACAAAGCCATCTCCTGAGTCCCTCGTTTTCTATTTTAACCACTGTTGCTTATGTTGATGAGAAGGACCCAGATATGTGCTAATTTATCTTTGAAAATCTTCCTGCTATTTTAGGATACACGCATGCACACACACACACAAATAATGAAAAAAGAAAAAGAGGCCATGAATTTGCAAGGAAGTGTATATGGGAGGATTTGGAGGTATAACTAATGTAATTATATGATGACCTAAAAATATAATTTGAAAAATATTCCTGCTATTCACTAATCTTATTTATAATTTTTTTTAAAAAAGAACAAACCTTGTGCCCATAATCTTTAGCAAGAAACAGCAGAAGTACATCTCATGTGAAGATGAAGTACACATAGTTATTCTGGCAAGTGAAGGTATAGCATGAAGAATGATGATCATTAAAAAGAAAGGAAGGAAGAGAAAAAAGAAATGAGAGGCAGCCCATGAGAAATATGTTACACAGACAAACTGAAACAAACCCAACAGGGAAACTTCTGGAAATGAAGACATCAGATGCCCCAGAGCTGCTTAGAAGAAGCAGAAGCTGCTATATCAGTACTCCCACACCTGTAATTTGTCAGGTAGAGCTGGTCACAGAGGATCACGGGGATTGCCAGGCACCTCCATGCTATGATGTCTCTGCACAGAGGGAATCTATCAGATTGAGGACAGATCCCCACAAGCAATGCAGGCGTGCCACTAGAAGTCAAGGCAGTCTACAAGAAAACAGTGAAGGCATCAGGAGGAAGATAGGAGTGACGCAGGCATTTCCTGTCCCTGCTCTCAAGCTGTGCTCTGTCGCACTGTGTGTACAGTGCATTGTTGTTCTGGTGTCTTCCATTTCTCGAAAATGCTACTGAGTCCCACTGATGGCTTTGATTTTTTTAAGGATACATTTATTTAAGGAAAATTAATTAACCTAACAGAAAACGCTGTGCAGATAATGTTCCAGATGGTAAGCGTGTTGGGAAGACTCACAAAGGGACAGAATTCAGATGAGCTTGAGGCACATGGGCATAGTTGTTTAAAGCCTGGGGAACAACATATAGTGCCCTTCTATAAGGGTCACTTAGGTATTTGGGGCTTTTCAGAGAAAAAAGGCACACTCCTATGTAGCAAACTCTGCAGGGTATGTGAGAGCAGCCACAGACATTATAGAAATGAAATTGTATGGCTGTGTTCCAATAAATCGACATGGAAATGTGCATTTCATCAAATTTTCACTTGATCCATTCCTAGCAATTTGAAATGTAAAGTGGTTCTTAGCTTAGAGGCCACACACTAAAATTAAAAAAAAAAAAAAAAGGCCCAGAGACTTTGCCAACCCCTAATTCAACATACAGCCTTGCAATCTGTTCTAGTCCTCTCAACTGCTAGTACAACCTTGGCAAATTGTTTAACCCTCTCTACTGATGATGTCATCCATATCATGGGGCATTTGTAATATCAACCTCTGGTGATGAATGTAAAAATACACACTTATACATCAGGTTCCCAGTGGATTCTGTATCGCTAGTCTGCTTTTCTAACAAGGTGTGTGTCAACCACTGAAGAATATTCTCTACAGTGAGTCTTCAAAATGTAAGCAATGCACCCGATAACCTAGGCCTCCTACCCTGAGATGTGATTACAGAAGCCATCCCTCTTGCCCACCAGGAAACTGAGCATGGCAATGCTTACTGTGTTTTCTGCCATTAATTTCAGCCACCTGAAACTGGGAGTGACTGAAGCCAAAGTTTTGATCACCCTAAATTAAGGCTTTAAAGCTGGTGGTTCTCAAGTGTGAATGAATCTAAAAATCTCTTCCAAAATTCCAGGTTTGGAAAACCCAGGAATCTCTAATTATCAAATATCCTGGTGGTTGTTCTGCTGCAGATGAATTGTGGGAGCAAGTCAGGAAAGGCTGCACGGAGAGAGAGCATCCACCCAGGTGAGCATCCCTGCATCCCTTCTGAAATCCTCCTCGACAGTGTTGATCTGCTTCCACAGCCCAATGACTAAGAGTCCTGGATCCCAGGACTTTCTGAACATGCCAAGAATACGGTCTCCGCAGCACACTTACTTCTTCCCCTGTCGGTCCATTGCTTCTGGAACTCTTGGATCAGAAAACAATTTATGCAGAATTCTATATTTCAGATATGATATGTAAATTATCATCTTCAATTAACTTTGCCAGTGCAATCTCAATGGACAGAAGCTACTTAGACATTCTTACCTGAAAATGTTTGAGCAGAATCCCAACCATTCCCTGATAAAATGTCACCTCTAAAATGCTTCTCTCTCTCTTTTCTGAGACTGATACTCCAAACAAGGACCATGCATGGAGATAACTTAGAACCCCTACACAGAAGTAGCCCAAGGCAGCTCAGTATCCAAGAGGGTTTCCCAATAATAGGAACAGGGACCATCTCTGACATGAACTCATGGGCTGGCTCTTTGATCACTTCCTCGTGAAGGGGGTGCAGCCTTACCAGTCCACAGAGGAAGACAAAAAAGCCAGTCCTGATGAGAACTGATAGACTATGGTCAGATGGAAGGGGAGGAGGACCTCCCCCATCATTGGACTGATGGAGGGGCATAGGAGAAGAGGGAGGAAGGGTGGGATTGGGAGGGGATGGGGTGAGGGGCTACAGCTGGGATACAAAGTGAATAAACTGTAACTAATTTTAAAAATGAAAAAAAAAACTATGTGAGGGCACGGAGAGATGGCTCAATGGTTAAGAGTACTTGCTGTTCGTGCAACAGATCTGATTTCATGATCTAGCACTCATATGGGGTAGTTCACAACCATCTGTAACTCCAGCTCCAGTAGACCAATCACCTTTTTCTGGCTTTCATAAACCACTGTACACAAACACACACACACACACACACACACACACACACACACACACTCCACCACACACATACACACATAGATATACCACATACACACATATACACATATACCACACACACACACACACACACACCACATATGTATATATTACACACATACGCACTACACATATATACTCCACACGACATACGCATACCCCAGGCCGCACACACATACCACACACACATACACCAACACTCAGCAAAAGGGTATATGCCACGCAAGGAGCTAAAGGGTAGATAATGAAATAGTATTTGAAATTCTTCCCACATTCTCTTTATCAGAATAAATATGCATACCCTTTTTTAAAAAAATGCTTCTGTCTACACTGTCCTCCCAAAAACATCTCCCCCACCCCATAAAAAAAAAGGATAAAAATGGAAGTGTACCAACAGGTTTTACAGAGCCCATTTAACACAGTAAAGAAATGTTCTAAATGGGCTGGGGACCAAACCTTCTATGCATCATCCCATTTTATCTTCACACCACACTATGCGGTAGAACTACAGTCATTCTCATTTCACAGGTGAGTAAACTGAGACATATAAAGCAGGTGCTGTTCAAGGTGACACAGAAAAGTAGCCCTGAAGCCCAGATCTCTACCTACTAAGTCATCCTGCAGAGATACACGTTTTAATGAGGACCAAGCTCAACTTTCCCAGCATAGTTTTACTCAGTACCTGAGGATATCTTCAAAACCTCCCTACCTCTTCAACATCTGCAAGTACTTGAGAGAGAAGATATTTTGAAATTATGCCCCAGCTAAGGTTCTTAGCCTCCTACCACAATGAGTCCCTTGCTTTGTTCATGTAAGCTCCTGGGCTCCAGCTGCTAGGCATCCTTAGGATATTTAGCCCATCTGCCTTACAGATCTACTGTTTCAAAAAAAAAAATGCAAGTGTTCTTGGAACACTGTAAAGAATTCTCTAAAATAGTAATTTTCCACCCTGCCTTTTTCATAGGAAACTTAAAATTTTGAGAAGAAACAAGTATGTTAGTTCTGTGAAAGCATCCGTGATAGGCTGTGCACCACAGAGGGAGTGAGGGAGACTACTTGTTGGAAAGGTGAGCCTTGTTTTAAGGATCAGAGTAGTGGGAATTGTGGATGCTTGTGAACCGGTTGACCTCAGTGCTGGCCTTGAGTTCATCTTTTCCTCTTCCTCCTCAGAGGTGAAAATACAGCTGCTTGGCAGACTGTAAAATGCTTCACAGAGTTAGATGACCGAAGTCTAATCGTAATTGTATGACTCTTCCACACCTGACCTTGGGTAAGCCATACTACCTGTCTTAATTTCAGATTCCTCATTATAAAAACGAGGTGGGGGGTTAGCAACTTTTTTATCATTAAGGACTAATGGACCAACAGTTGTCAGCAAAATTCACAGCCATTGCCAAGTGTGCATTAGCCTTAATTATTTGCTATCTAGGGGGATGGCTGGGACAAGCTGATACCTCCTACTCACTTCTGGGATTTGTGTGTCAGAGGTGTAACAGACATGAACAGAATGAGAGGCCACACCAAATGGCACAGGAAGTAGAGGGAAGAGATGTGTCAGAAATCCAGGAGATTCACATGAATGGAAGGATTGGGACTCTGCAAGGAATGGGGAGTGGGGTCTCATGGGGTGTGTTTATTCTCTGCCACATTAATATTTCTTCCTCATCAGACATCCTTTTAGGAAGAAAAAAATGCACAGCTCTGAGATAAACCTGACTTTAAATTCTCTCTTCACCACACTAGGTGTTTGAGAATAGTCAATGATTATTTGATATTTCAAAAGATCACTTGCCACTGGAAAAAAAATTCTACCAAAACCATGAGCCTGAGTCCCTGACAACTGCATTTCACCTTGACCTTGTGTTCACAGCTGAGTGATCCAATAAGAGCCTATTTCTGGAGAATTCTGAGTGACAGATTCTAAAAGTTATCACATTAATGAAGGCAATGAAGAACAGGTCATGAGCTCCTGGAGCTGAGCTCTCTGGGAATGACCTTTCACACTTTTGCCCTGGAGCCTGGTTTCTCAAGTCCTTAAGAAAAGCCCGAGTGTCCTTCTTATAGAGTCCAGCCTTACTTTAAGTAAACCAGTGTTAACATTTAGTATGCAGAGGACAACTAGCCTTTGGACACAGAAATTCTTAAAATTTCTGTTCCTGCTTTCCAAATCTGTAAATCATTGAAACAATACCAATCTCAAGAGCTGATAGAAAAAAAAAAAAATCCAAAAAGACCAGGTATATTAAAAACTACTCGAACTTTGGTAGCATATGATGGATACCCAATAAACATTATCCTATTTGAGTTTCAAAATATCAAGCCCTTTCTAGGGTTTGAGAGGTGGGTCAGGAGGTAAAAATGTCCATTGCTCATGCAGGGAACGCAGGTTTGGTTTCCAGGACCCACATAGTCACTTACAACTTTCTGTAACTCCCTGTGTCAAGGAATCCAGTGCCCTCTCTGGTTTGTCAGGCATTAGGCACGCACCTGGTGCACATACATACATGCAGGCAAATAACAGTACAAATAAAATAAAAATAAATAGGTCATTGATGTTGTTGTTGAGACAGGGTTTCACTACATAGCTTGGGTTGTCCTAGAACTCACTATGTAGACCAGGCTGGCCTCGAACTCACAGAGACAAACCTTCCTCTGCCTCCCCAGTACTAAGATTAAAGGTGTGTGCCACTATACCTAGCAAATAAATCATTTTTAAAAATCATTTTTCTGAACAAGTTCCTAAAGGTCCACAGTTTGGATGTGATCATGCAAAAACAAAAACAGATGTTGGCACTCGGGAGGAATGAAGCAGTTGGCTGAGTTTATGTTTTGATTTTTAAAGAAACTGATCCCTATTTAAGTTTTTCATCAGTTACACATAAATGTGCTGATTTCCACTGATTTTTCTCCATCATTCTAATGTAGATCTGAAAGAAGGGGAAATATAATGCAACTGCACAAGAAACAATGGCTATGTAGATGAATAATGTTCTTCTTAGTCTTTTAGAGGCTTCTTAAGACATACATGACATCATGCAAGGTAGAAGAGAACTTTGGGGCTGGATTATCCTGTGAATAATGGGGTATTTTTATCATCCAAATTAGGGTAGAGGTGTGTGCAGACCAGAATATAGAAAGATCTGAGGCAGTTGCTTAATAAGAAATGTGAGTTCATTGCTCTTATTGGTTTTGGATTTTGCTCCACCATTTCCTTCTTATCAATACAATGCTTGCTATTTTTAAAATGTCATCTTCCCAATAAAAGGCTGTATTAGGGATTTTTAAAATTGCCTAAGTCTTAACCGCAGTTGTTGTTCCTAGAGAAGCAGCGACATCAATGTAGACATCCATTAGAAGTTAGGATTCTTGGACCCTAACCCATATCAGAAACCATGGGGAGGCTGCTCAGTGATGTAGCCTCTAACAAGCCTGGTGGATTATTGTGTTGCTCATCAATGACTGAACGCCACTCTATACACCAAACCACAGACCTACAGAGTCAGAGCTGATGTGTCCAACAGGCAATCTTCTTAGGTGACCTTGGGTTCCCAAGCTTATCAGTAATTGCTACAGGAGTCACCCTTACTCTGACACTTTTGCAGGCCAGTCCTATCACCTACCCTGTTGATGAGCCATTTACATCTTATTTTACCGCTGCTTCAAGAGTAAAAAATCAATAGCGTGCAAAGTGGAATGCTCAAAGTGAAGACTAGACAGACTAAGAAGAGAGTTGAAAACACAGAAACTTTAACTTTGATGACAAAGACTGACAGAGGTGGACTTAATAGAAACAGAAATGTCGTCCTCACCTCCTTTCATTTCCCTTCACACTCTCTCTTCCGTGACTCAACTCAGCTACCACTGTCTCACTATACATATACTTTTGAGCTAATTCTGAATAAGAGAAGGATTTTTTTTTAATGAAGAATCATATGTGACAGCTGAACAGAATTTATAACCTAGAGTCTCTAAAGTCCTTCCCAGAGGCAGACATGGTCCTAACCAAGCTGAAGGATCTTTTAACTCCTCCTACCCAGCGTATAGCACCAAATCTCATTCATTCAAGGCAGTGTGAAGGTCCCAACAATGGACTGCAGCAAGACATTACACCAGATGATGCCAGCTCCTATACCCAATAGCGGAGGGAACCAGACATGTTATTTTACCTCTGTAAGCTTAAGTTACTGTATTTCTAAAATGAAGGCAATAGATGTCTCTCTCTCCTAGGATTCTTAATGAAGATTAAATGCTACCATCCACATAAAGCATTTAGATCTGTGCCTGGCACATATCAAGGGCTGGGTTAATGTGACTTATTAAGACTATTGATGCCTCTGAAATGTTTCTTGGCCTTCAGCACATCTTGAGTAGTTGCAGGCAGAGAAACAAGGCAGTGAAGACCCAGAAGGAACAGAGGAGATTACGTGAGGGTGGCAAACTTGAGACACGGCCGGACGGCAGTTAGCAGCATAGCAAGTGTTTGGCTGTAAAGCATGACTGTATAAGGCTACAAGGAATTTGGATGAACTATAGTGGTGATTCTCAACTAGAGTATGGGAAGACTCTGTCCCTCTGCTGCACAGTTAGCAATGCTTGGGGATATTTTTTGGTTGTTGTAATATTGGGGTGCTGTTAATGGATGCTAGGAATGGTAAATATCCTAGGGTGCACAGCACAGCAACAATCATCTATCCCGAATGCCGGTGCTGTTGAGGCCCGAGAGAACATGAATTGCAATGTAACGTGGCATTGTCTTAATAAGGTAGACTCTGACACCTCATGAAGATGAAAACTGAGTGACCTTTAAAACTCCTCAAACATCATCGGGTGTTGTTTGACGTTAACCCTCCACTTTAAACTTACCTCAACAGTACATCTCACTTTTCCTCTTTGCCCACATCGTTCTCCTAAAAATCAAACAATATTTTTTTTCAAAGGTTACTAAATTTTTAAAGGTTCACGTGAGACATTAGGTAAAGTTATTCTTGCTAAAATAGTGGCAATCAATGTTTCAGAATCCTTCAAAATGATCTAGTGGCAAGACTCTAGTTGAAATCTTTTGTTTCCACTTTTACAAGAAAGAAAACTAAGACTGAGGGAGGCAGAGACCTAGGTCACATCACGTGAGCTTCACTGAGACCTGATAGAATTCTTTAGTTGGACACACGTGATCACAAGGAACTCTCCTTCCCTGGATTTGTTCTTTTCCCCGTGATCATACTCAGCATCTGCCCCCGTCTTTGGAAATTCCCTAACGATGGGTGTCACCTGATAAAGGTGGCAGTGGTGAGAAGAGAAAGGAGAAAATTGGATCAGGGAAATCAGACAAACTGCCAATTGATTAAGCTTTGGCAGCCTCCAAAGAAGAGAGAGAACTGAAAGGTGATGTCAGTGCCCTGTATAAATGACTTGGGAGATGATGCCTAAGCAGCCTGGGGAAGCAAGGGTACAGGCTGGGGTGGTAGGTTGCTTATGGCAACTCTAGGTGCTGCCTTCTGCCTGTGACTGTGGGGAAGGAAGTGAGAGGGTGAGCAGAAGAGGGCTGTTGGTCGTGAGTCCAGAGGGCAAAGGAAACACATTCGGTTTGTTGGCCCCACAAATCACAGTAGAAGTAAAACCTGGAAAACTGTAGGTGTTACTGTGTCAGGGCTCTGGGACCCCTACCTGCTCAGAACAGATTAAAGGCTCCCTGAAGCTCGGGGCAACTTCACCGAGATCTCATTTTCCTAGAGTTCAAATACCAACTGTGACTCCACCACAGAAAAATAGTTATAACAAATATATCCCCCAGAAGAGGAAATGATGTAAACACAACAGGGAGATTAGAATATGGATGCATAAAGAAAAGAACTGCACCATTTAGAAATGATTTGGGAGTGCTGGGACATCTAGATATTCTTCTGTATTTTTTTTTTTGTTCCTATATGAAGATATTTCCTAAATAGGAACTGCTTGTCAGAACTCTGTAGGTCCTGTCCTTTCTCTGACTCTTTCCTTGTTTCTCAGGCACCACATCTGTCACCAGTGTTGTTTTCCTTCTCTAGCTGTGCTCACAAGCAACAACTAGCAGCCTCTCCTCCCTTGGTCACTGATGCTGAAACCTCCGAGGACCAGACAGACATCTACCAGCAACTGCAAGCTAGGGTCATCTACAGCCTCATGACCCAAAGAATCCCACCCCAGCTATAAGAAGACCAAGAGGGAGAATTTGCACGAGTGTCCTCCTCACTGAAACACTCTTTCATGTCAGATCCGTTCTTGAAGAAATACTTTGTGTTGTTTTCATGGCTCGAATGGGAAATCGCCAAGATTTTTCCCCCCAATATTGAACTCTAAGAAGCCAAGAACTTGCCATGACTTCTTCACCTTTGCCAATTATCATTCCCCTGAATCAACAGCCACTTCTATCAGAATTCCCCAGCAGTGCGCCACACACAAGGTGCAAGCCTGGACAAGAAGCATCTTGTCAACTCAGATTGGATTCTACGAAAGGCAACTGCAGGATGGTCCCTAGTGCTGTCAGTACTAGGGGCATCTTCAGGCAGCACAGAATACCCACACACTCATGCCACTCACTACACATGCCCGATGCTTGTACACACAAGACGCAAGTGTCTCATTACACATATTACACGTTACACACTGAGGGGACACTCAGGATCACCTACACTCTACCTACCGAGACATATATCAAATTGCCCACCAATAAGGATAGATATACAGCATAACTCCCCCTTCTCTCTATTTCTCTCTTTCCCTTCTCTCCCTCCCTCCCTCCTTCTCTATCTCCCTCTCCTTCTTTTCACACACAACCTCATAGAGTCAGTGAACACACAAGCAGTTTCACAAGTACTTACCTACCCAAGTGCAGGGCAGCCTTTCAACCTTCAGTGGTCCCACGCTGCAGACAGGTCCTACCCAGACAGAGTCCACCCACCCACACTGACACACAGCCCATCCCTGCGACAAAGGCTGGTGGGTGTCAGAAGTACAGAACCCTGAAAGCCCCCCCCTCCCGCGCCCCGAACCCGGGCATCCCGCCCCGCCCCCTCTCGGCATCCCCCACCTTCACACGTGGGCTCCTGGGGTTCTGATCTCTGTGGCGCACTCCCGGCACCACGCGGCTGCGGAAGGCTCGGGAGAGCGGAGCCCTGGCAGATCACTGCGGCCACCTTTAGCGCAGAGCCCTGCTTCTGCCACCGCTGCTGCGCTGAGCAGAGCTCCCCGCCACTGCCTGCGCCCTCGCCGCCGCCCCCTGGTTGCTGGCTCCAGCCCCCGCGCTAGGGAAAAGGCGAGAAGGCGGGCACCTGGCACCGGCTCGGGCTGGAGATCCCAGCCCGGGCTCACCTGGACACGCAGAGCATCGTCCTCCTCCTAACCAAGAACAGCTCGGCTCGGAGGGCTCCAGTTTGGGCGTTCCTGCGGTCCGGCTCGCTGCCGCCCCCACAGGGCACGCTGGGCGCCACCTGTGCAGAGGGCCGCCCAGGGGAGTGGGCGCAGAGGGTGCACTGATCTCACAACTCTGGGATGGCCGGCATGTGCTCCCTCTGACCAGAATTGTACCCATTCGCTGGGGACCGGGAGCAAACCCTGGCCTCACTGCAGACTCCTCGGTGACCTTGGACAAACCGGTTCACTTCTTTGAGTACCCACTTCCTCTATTCATAGACAATAAAGTCGAGAATGCTCTGCGGTGCCCGTGCCAGAGGCAATCCTTCCTCCGTGCAGCCTACTTCCGTCTTCTCATGCTTGATTTGGCCTGGCCCGTAGCAAGGTTTGTCTGGGAGCAGCATTCTAGAGATTACAGGCACTTTGGGAACTGATCACAATTTCTCCAGAGCTAATGCCGTCAGGTGGGCTCCCTAAGGGATCAGCCCGTTCTTGGTTCTTGTTAGTCCACTCTTTTCCTCCCTGTCTGAAGTTAGTGAGTTCTCCCAGTTCTGACCACCTGTGACCTTGACCATATGACTAGACTGGAGCCAGCCTCAGTGCCCTCACAAGGAAAGCCTCTGAAAGTCCAGGCCTGGGAACACCGGTTAGAGATCTGAAATCTCTGTGAAGGCCTATGACGGAGCAAAACCCGTCTCCTGTCGACACATCTGATCAAATCCTCCAGTTACAAGGATAGAATAATGCAGGTGTTAAATGAGACCACATTGCTAGGACAGTTGGGAGAAGGCCAAGCCTTTACTGCTTGCGGGAGGGGGGCCAAAAGAGCTAGGGTGAAGAATTCATCTTCAAGTACCACCGAGGCTGCTTGAAAACCTGCCCAACAGAGGAGCTGTGGGCAGTGGTTAACTTCTGTGAGCAAAGAAATCTTTCAAGACAGTCTTTAAAATCACTAAGCTACAATTGTGCTGGAACCAACTCAAGTGAGTGAGCAGTTTGCGCTGGATGGTTTGTGCTTGGCGATGCAGTCTGAACCTGGGGCCTCACACATTGTAGGCTAGTCCCCAACTGTTTTGTCCTGTTACTTGATTGCTTAGTTTTGAGACGGGACCCAGTAGGGAACTTGGAGTCTTCCCACTTCAGCCATTCTAGTGCTGGGATTACAGGAACCACCACCACCACCACGCTTGGCTGAAAAGTTTAAATGATCAACCCTTTTCACCAAACCATCTCTTAACTCTGTTGCTCTGCTGGCCTCTTGCCTTCCCTCAGGATAGTAGGACCACAGGCTTTGAAGATGAATGAGTCAAAGAAGACAGACAGGTTTTGGGAGTTGAAGAAGGGCCTGAGTCTCTCTACTCTTACTTGCAGCCTTGCAGAAACCTTGGTTTTAACACAGTAAAAGGAGTATCAAATTAGTCATCCAAAGAACTGTGAGGCAACCACACATCCTAAGCCACCAAGGAATTTGTTGCTGTGATGGATAATTTGTACAATACTTGCCTCTTGCAGAGCCACACCAAGGCCTTACCTCTGAGTGACAGTGCTCAACCTAGCTGCTCTGCTACATCCAAACCTTGTTGTGTTTCAAGCAATCTTGTCTGTGTCAATGTCACCATGCTCTTTCACTATTTCCTCTAGAATAGCAGTTCTCAACCCTGTTCTCATGAGCCCTTTGGGAGGTCATATATAAGATACCCTGCCTATTCGATATTCACATTTGTTTTTGTGGTTTTGTATGTCAACTTGACATAAGCTAGAGTCATCAGAGAGGAAGGAGCCTCAGCTGAGGAAATGCCTCCGTAAGATATAGCCATAAGGTATTGTCTCAATTAGTGATCAATGGGGGATGGCCCAGCTCACAGTAGGTGGTGCCACCACAGGGCTGGTGGTCCTGGGTGTTATAAGAAAGCCAGCTGAGTAAACCATGGAAGCAAGCCAGTAAACTATACTCCTCTACATCTTCTGCATCAGCTCCTGCCTCCAGAATCCTGCCCTGTTTGAGTTCCTATCTTAACTTCTTTCAATAATGAAGAGCAGTATGGAAGTATAAGCCAAATAAACCCTTTTCTCCCCAACTTGCTTTTGGTTATGGTGTTTCATCACAGTAACAGAAACTCTAAGATAACATTACAATTTAAAACAGTAGCAAAATTACAGTTATAAAATAACAACAAAACAGTTGTATAATTGGGGGTCGCCACAACATGAGGAACTGTATTAAAAGGTCACAGCATTGGGAAGGTTGAGAACCACTGCTCTAGAATGTCTGTGAACAGATGAGGCTTGGGAAGAAACAGACTCAGGTGCAGAAGGATTGCAAGTGTAGCAGGTGGTTTAGATTCCGCTACATAGTGAGTCTGCAAGCGGGGGGGGGGGGGGATAGATGAGGAGACAGAAATAGACAAAGGCAATGGGCTGTCTCCAGCCAGGAAACATCTTCCCAGAACCAGTCTATTCCAAAAGAGAAGAGCAGAATGGAGAGAGAAAGCATGAGACCTCATCAAGCCAAGGTAATGTGTCTCGCATTACTATTGCCAGCACTCTGTGCTAACCCAGCAGTGTTTGAATGCTGAAAAGCCAGCTTCCCGAAACCGAGAGATTGAGGCGATAAAGAGTAGACCTTTGATCCAAATATTACCCTGCCTGCAAGAAGTGCAGGGATGGGGAGGGAGCAGAGATTGAGGGAATGTCCAACCAGTGATTGGCCCAACCTGAGATCCACCCCATAGTAGCGAGACAGCCCCTGACACTGTCAATGGCTCTCTGCTGTGTTTGCTGAAAGATGCCTAGTTTAACTGTCATCTGGGAGGGTCCAGCCAGGAGCAGATCAGGACTCCCTGGGACTTGCAGCCAGGAATGGGACAGAGCTCCAGGGTCCTGTGGAAGTGTTGGGGGAGGGACCTGGGAGGAAGAGGAATGGGAACCTCACAAGGGGACCAACAGAGACAGCTGGTCTTGTCCTGTGTGGACTTATGGAGACTGGGACATCAGCAGGGGGGACATACATCGTCTAGACCTATGCACACTGCACTTGTGGGGCCGATGAGCAACTTGGTCTTCATGTGGGGCCGGTGGGCTGTTTCTAACATGGACTCTGTTGCCTGCTTTTGGATCACTTCCCCCTGAGGGCGCTGCCTTGCCTGGCCTCAGAGGATAAGGATGTGTTCAGTCCTTGTGTGACTTGATGTGCTGGGTAGGGTTGATAGGGGGCAAAATGGAAAGCAGAGGTACACATGCAAGTATAACAGCCATGTCTGGATTATGAGTAATGTGGACCCTTTGAAACCTTCTAATAATACTAATGAAATATAATAATAGGAGAGTTGGTGGATTACTTGAGCTGTAATTTAATGTTTAAAGTAAGAAAACTTAGCAAGCTCAGTGATTGGTAGATTTCCATTTTCTACATTTTCCTCTGTGTGTGTGTGTGTGTGTGTGTGTGTGTGTGTGTGTGTATCTATGTGTGCAGAGACAGGGGGGAATATGGCCTGTCTCACTCAACATTCTTCACCTTAGTTCACCCTTCCTGAGCCTGGACCTTGGCTGGTGGCCAGCATGCCCCAGCAAACCTCCAGCCACATGACGACACTGGATTTGCAAGGCCATACCTAGCCATGCTCCGTTCTTCACATCAGGGCTGGGTTCTGAAGCCCTCAAACTGGTGCACTCTTGATGAGCCGTCTCCCAGCTCCAGCATTTCCACACGAGGAGGACTGTGTTTAGTCTTAGGTGATATGACTCAGTAAAGTCAGGATCTGTCTTCTCAAGTTAGTCATAGACAACTAGAAGGGACAGGATTATTGGGCAGAGAATTTTAACACTCAGTGTGACGATTCATGATGGAGACTTCGGTGACAAGTGGAACTCTTCATTAGTGTTACCCTCATTTTATACTGCTTAGCAAACGTTCACTGAACATACACTGTTTGCTGGTTGCTACACTAAGCACTTTATATACCTTCCTAAGTGTCTCCTCACAGCCCTGAGAGATACTACTAGAGTTTTCCAAAGTTAAAAGAGCAAACACACAACATGAAGGAACCTGATATTGAGATGAGGTGGGTAGAAAGAAGCAGAGTCCAGATTAGACCCAGGATTAGAATCCAGGTTGCCTTTCTGTGGGAAGGCATAGAAGGAAAAGTCTTAGTAGTAACAGGCATTCCAAACAATATTCATGATTTATTGCATCCAGTGTGCTGGGCACCCAACAGCTTGGGACTCTTAGGAGAACGTGTATACAGTTAGTAACAATAGGGTCAGGCCAGATTTTCACTATTTGAGTAGGAGGAGCTCCTCACATCCAGATGTGAGCTCTGCATTTGGAACACTGAAAGGACTGAAGTGTCATCTTGCAGGAACGGTGAAAGAAGAAACCCCTGTTCATGGTGCCAGGATCAACATCACCTCTGCTTGCCTCAGACTTGTCCAATGCTGAAATCTGGTAAGTTGAGTGTCACTTGTCAACTGTTCTTCAGCTAGTGCTTAAATATCAAGGCTCTCCTCTTTTCACTCTCTCCCGGTCCTCTCTGTCTGTTTCATTGGAGGCTTGTTTTCGTTGCTATTTGTGTGCTCACGAACTCTGCATTTGCACGGTAGCCCAAGTTCATTGCTGAGCCCTAGATGTATCTCTAAATGTACGATATCCAGGTATGTTGCTGGTTTCAAGAGTTGTCAGTCCCATTCAGCCTGGATAAATGTGGAAATGAAGTCTCTAGGAGAAAGGAAATATAGAGTTGTGTCAGAGTACGTACTGAAAAACTTGAACAACACTTTAATCATATGGTAGAGGTCTAAAAAGGGAGGCGTTTGAATTTTAGAGGCACAAACAGGTTTATGTCTGTTTATGTGCACGGGAAATGTAAATATCTGGGCTTTCAGGGAACGGTATTTATAATAGCATAGTTGTCAAATGTCATTTCCCCAATTTTAAAGTTCCCTAACCAAATTACAGATATTTGAAAAGACTTAGCTGGAGTGGCAGAACAGAATGCCTAACTCCTAACATTATAAAAGCAATAGTGCAACTGAAAAAATAAATGGAGAGTGGAGGCCGGAAAAAAAAAATGTGAATGGAAGAATGAATTTCAGTGTCCCCACCACACAGAATAAAAGTCAAAAAATTTTAGGCCCTTTCCAAATGGAAGAGCAAATACCAGAAGATCTGTGCTGCTTAGAGATGCTGAGGTGACTGGAAAGGGAAATAATATACGGAAGGTCACTATAAAGAAATACTTACATAGGCTCATGATGTATAAAAAGAAAGACAATTTCTTCAAGAGCCGCAGTGAACACTGATCTCCAGGCGATTTTACCATTTCCTAGGCAGTAATAATATCTCCCACATCAAGACAATTCATGTT
Source organism: Psammomys obesus (assembly GCF_907164565.1). Taxonomy (NCBI): domain Eukaryota; kingdom Metazoa; phylum Chordata; class Mammalia; order Rodentia; family Muridae; genus Psammomys; species Psammomys obesus. The sequence goes on along the minus strand of NW_026596040.1, from coordinate 23,304,206 downwards.
TTAGGGAAGCTAACCCATTGCCAGTCCTCCATATGTCCTTAGTTGACTGTAATCTATCAATGTATCCTACCTAGTTGGTTCTAATCTTTGACTCAGTGAGGGATTAATCTAGCTTGAGCCAATGATACACAAAGCCTTAGCTAAGGATTCTGGGAAGTAATATTCTTGCTTTCTGTGAAAGGTCTTAGAAAGAATGGCTCCCTCCCTCAGTGGACAGGGAGGTACAAAATGCAATCTTATGAAATGCTACAGATATCCCTTCTATTTTGAAGTGGCTCGGGCTGGGGATAAAAACTATGCATGAAGAAAAACAAAAGAAAAACACAGCATCCCTAGAAAGTGGATTCAGAGTCTTGATGCTGTTTAGCTGGATCAGAAAATACCCAATGATATGGATGATCCTTTAGCTCTAAGTGATGTCACTCATTCTTTATCTTTGCTCATGAGTAACCAACTCTCACTTTTATTCAACAATAGGTGACTCTATCCCCAGCTTGGCTAAGTTTTGACCAATAAAACAGAAATAGAAGCATTCTGTGGAATGCTTCTGAGAATATTATGCAAGATGCATTTTGCTCCTGCTTCTTTCTGATGTGGAGAGTGAGTGAGCATACTTGCAGCACTCTCTTGAAAATGGAAGCCAAACAAAGGAAAATCACGGGACCTGGACTCCTCTGAGACATTACATACTAAAAGACTGCATGAAGGCAGTGCTATTCATCAAGAATACCTAAGCTAAGAAGAAAAAAGTTGAAATACCTTTTTTTGTAGAACTTCTAGCGCTCTTACAAATGGGAATGGTATTCTATGAATGTCCTGCAATTTTCTAGCTAAGTGCAATTGTAAATTATAGATGGGGACACTGAGAAGCATTATGTATATGAGTATGCACATATACATATGTCCAAATGTCTCTCAAAGAGGATTTAAATAATACAGGGAGATATTCACAAAACATTATTAAAAGTAAGAAAGGGAATACCTAACAGCACATTTAATAGAAATGCCTTCAGTAGCAGATTAAAAATGTATGAGTTATTTCAGAAAACACTGACATCGGTTTTCTCTGCATCACAAGTCAGAAAAAAATGCTTTATTTTAAATGGTTATTACACATTTTAATTGTGAAACAAAAGCTGGTCACTGATAATTTGGGAGAATGGTAACAGCTCTTGATATCTTCTGTGTTGAGGGAAAATTAGAATGGAGGATTCAACCATGGTTGATCTCAGAGCCAAGGCCCTGTGTTGCATTCCAAAGAGAACCAAGCTGGCCACACAAGCCTCTTCATACTCAGCATAGCAGGTATGGGTTGGAAAAAAATCTACAGAAGCAGAGAACACTCTAACACACTGCCCTCAGAACATGGTTACTTGCCTGTGCACAGGGCATCTTCACTGTGCAGGCATTTCAGTTTCTTCCGTTCTCTACCCTGGCTTCTTCCATTCTCTACTCCAGGAGGGGCCCTGGAGAGTGGAGCAGAGAAACCAGAAAGCACATTGTTAAGGCCAGGAGGTGGCATACGCTTGAGGAGCATGGCTTTCTGCAAATCAACTGATTAACAAAGCTGGCTTTGTATGAGGTTTACAACTTTCAGTATCTTCTTTATCAAAAAGGCTGCCTAGGTCATAAAATACCTTCAGGGGAGAAGATGGAAAAGGTACAAAGTTGATAAAATATCTCTTATCTCTTGTATAATAAATACAAAAATGGAATATAAAAGAAAAGGTGAATTAGCTAATTAGCTTCAAAAGGCAAAGTCATGATCATAAGAGAAATAAAACAAAGCAAAATCAAGTAAAAGGTAAATATTTGTGTGGTAAATAAAGGGAAAACCCAATGACTCTTCTCTCAGCTTCAGTTTGTAATATTAAAAAAATGAGATAGCCTTTAAGATCGGTGATTTAAAAACTTTGGAAAGATACACAGAGAAACCACCACGAGCACAATTCCAGTGCAGTAGTCTCGCTGCTTCATTAGCAGATGAGATCTCTGCTCGGCGTTCTTTTTATGCGCTTTAAAACAGAAATGCTTTAAAATAGCAACAACCACTTGCCATCACAGCCTCCAACCCTTTGCCCTTCAGGTTTCCAATGACTCTGCTGCCTTGCTTCCTCAAAGCAAATGTTGGTTTCAACTATTACCGACTGTGTGAGCCCATCAGCTCAAGGAAGTCTGCAGCCATTCCTCGCCCCTCCTGTGGTGGTTGGAATGAAAATGTTCCCCCAGGCTCTCACATATGAACATTTGATCCCAGTTGGCGGTGGCATTGTTTGGGGAGGTGATGGAACTTTGTTGGAGAAAGTACATGACGGGAAATAGGCTTTTAATGTCTGCAACCTTACCCTGCTTTCAGTTCACACTCTCTGCTTCCTGTGTGAGGTTGAGATGTGACCTCCCAGCTCTGTCACCACTGTGGATGTGTAGCTTCTGACACTGTGAGCCAAGAAAGCTCTTCTTTAAGTTGCCTTTAGTCATGGCATTTTATCACAGCAACAAAAATGTAACCAACACACTTTTTTTTTCCTCCCAGCCTCTCTCCCCTATCTCCAATAACAGTAATAAATAAACTACAATGAAAAGTAATCGTTTGTCACTTTGAGAACAATACTCATGATGTTGGTCTGGCAGTTAGTCTTTTTTTTTTTTTTTTTTTTTCCTAAACTGAAGCAGAAATTTACCTCTTTGGAGATATTTTCTTTGGCACAGCTAAAAACATAAGGACAAAGAAAGTCTTTTTTTTTTTTTTTTTTTTTTTTTAAATCTTTTTTTTATTTTTTATTAATTACACTTTATTCATTATTGTATCCCCCCATAAGCCCCTCCCTCCTCCCCTGCCAATCCCACCCTCCCTCCCCTTTCTGCATGCATGCCACTCCCCAAGTCCACTGATAGGGGAGGTCCTTCTCTCCTTCTTTCTGATCTTAGTCTATCAGTTCTCATCAAAAGTGGCTGCATTGTCCTCTACTGTGGCCTGGTAAGGCTGCTCCCCCCCCCAGGGGGAAGTGATCAAAGAGCAGGCCAATCAGATTATGTCAGAGGCAGTCCCTCTTCCCATTACTATGTAACCCACTTGGACATTGAACTGCCATGGGCTACACCTGTGCAGGGGTTCCAGGTCATCTCCACAAATAGTCCTTGGTTGGAGTAGGAGTCTCTGGGAAGTTCCCTGTGTTCAAATTATCTTGTTCTGTTGCTCTGCTTGTGGAGTTCCCGTTCCCTCTAGCTCTTACTATTTCCCACTTCTTACATAAAATTCCATTCACTCTGCCCATCAGTTGGCCATCAGGCTCAGCATCTGCTTTGACAGTCTATACTGCAGAAGCTTTCAGAGGCCCTCTGTGGCAGGTTTCAAGGTTGTTTCCTGTTTTCTTCTGGCTTTCAGAGGCCCTCTGTAGCAGGTTCCGAGGTTGTTTCCTATTTTCGTTTTCTTCTGATGTACATCCTCTTTGCCTTTCAGGATGGGGATTGAACATTTTAGTTAGGGTCCTCTCTTTTGCTTAGTTTGTTTAGATGTACAGCTTTTAGTGGGTTTATTCTATATTGTATGTTTATATGAGTGAGTATATACCGTGAGTGTCTTTTTGCTTCTGGGTCAACTCACTCAGGATGATCCTTTCCAGGTCCCACCATTTACCTGCAAATTTCATGATTTCCTTATTTTTCATTGCTGAGTAATACTCCATTGTATAGATGTACCACAGTTTCTGCATCCATTCTTCAGTTGAGGGGCATCTGGGTTGTTTCCAGCTTCTGGCTATTACAAATAAAGCTGCTACAAACATGGTTGAACAAATGTCCTTGTTGTGTACTTGCGCCTCTTTTGGGTATATGCCTAGGAGTGGTATGGCTGGATCTTGAGGAAGCGCTATTCCTAGTTGTCTGAGAAAGCGCCAGATTGATTTCCAGAGTGGTTGTACCAGTTTACATTCCCACCAGCAGTGGAGAAGCGTTCCCCTTTCTCCACAACCTCTCCAGCATGTGTTGTCCCTTGAGATTTTCATCTTGGCCATTCTGATGGGTGTAAGGTGAAATCTCAGGGTTGTTTTGATTTGCATTTCCCTAATGGCTAATGAGGTTGAGCATTTCTTTAAGTGCTTCTCTGCCATTCGATATTCCTCTGCAGAGAATTCTCTCTTTAGCTCTGTTCCCCATTTTTTAAGTGGATTACTTGGTTTGTTGCTTTTCAGCTTGTTTAGTTCTTTATATATATTGGATATGAGTCCTCTGTCAGATAGAGGGTTGGTGATGATTCTTTCCCAATCTGTAGGCAGTCGCTTTGTTTTGATGACGGTGTCCTTTGCTTTACAGAAGCTTTTCAATTTCATGAGGTCCCATTTATTGATTGTTGCTCTTAGAGCCTGTGCTGTTGGTGTTCTGTTCAGGAAGTTTTCTCCTGTACCAATGAGTTCTAGGGTATTCCCCACTTTTTTTTCTAGCCGATTTAATGTGTCTGGTTTTATGTTGAGGTCTTTGATCCACTTGGACTTCAGTTTTGTGCAGGGTGATAAGTATGGATCTATTTTCATTTTTCTACATGTAGACATCCAGTTAGACCAGCACCATTTGTTGAAGATGCTATCTTTTTTCCATTGTATGGTTTTGGCATCTTTGTCAAAAATCAGGTGTCCGTAAGTGTGTGGGTTTATTTCTGGGTCTTCTGTTCGATTCCATTGATCCACCATTCTGTTTCTATGCCAGTACCATGCAGTTTTTATAACTGTTGCTCTATAGTACAGCTTGAGATCAGGGATGGAGATACCTCCAGAAGATCTTTTATTGTAGAGGATTGTTTTAGCAATTCTCGGTTTCTTGTTATTCCATACAAAGTTGAGAATTTTTCTTTCCAGGTCTGTAAAGAATTGTGTTGGCAATTTGATGGGAATTGCATTAAATCTGTAGATTGCTTTTGGTAAGATGGCCATTTTTACTATGTTAATCCTGCCAAGCCATGAGCATGGGAGATCTTTCCATCTTCTCATATCTTCCTCTAATTCTTTCTTCAGAGACTTGAAATTTTTTTCATACAAGTCTTTGACTTCCTTGGTTAGGGTTACACCAAGGTACTTTATGTCATTTGTGGCTATTGTGAATGGTGTTGTTTCTCTAATTTCTTTCTCAGCCCTTTTGTCTTTTGTATACAGGAGTGCTACTGATTTTTTTGAGTTAATTTTATATCCGGCCACTTTGCTGAAGGTGTTTATCAGCTGTAGGAGTTCCCTGGTAGAGTTTTTGGGGTCACTCATATATACTATCATATCATCTGCAAATAGTGATAATTTGACTTCTTCCTTTCCCATCTGTATCCCCTTGATCTCCTTCGACTGTCTTATTGCTCTAGCAAGGACTTCCAGCACTATGTTGAAGAGATATGGAGACAGTGGGCAGCCTTGTCTTGTCCCTGATTTCAGTGGGATTGCTTTAAGTTTCTCTCCGTTCAGTTTGATGTTGGCTATAGGCTTGCTGTATATCGCCTTTACTATGTTTAGATATGTGCCTTGTATCCCTGATCTCTCCAGTACTTTAAACATGAATGGATGTTGGATTTTGTCAAATGCTTTTTCAGCATCTAGGGAGATTATCATGTGGTTTTTTTCTTTCAGTTTGTTAATATGGTGGATCACATTGATGGATTTCCGTATATTGAACCACCCCTGCATACCTGGGATGAAGCCTACTTGGTCATAGTGGATAATATCTTTGATGTGTTCTTGGATCCGGTTTGCAAGTATTTTGTTAAGTATTTTTGCATCAATGTTCATAAGGGAGATTGGCCTGAAATTCTCTTTCTTTGTTGAGTCTTTGTGAGGTTTAGGTACCAAGGTGATTGTGGCTTCATAGAATGAGTTTGGTAATGTTCCTTCTGTTTCTATTTTGTGGAATAGTTTGAAGAGAATTGGAGTTAGCTCTTCTTTGAAGGTCTGGTAGAATTCTGCACTGAAGCCATCTGGTCCTGGGCTTTTTTTGGATGGGAGACTTTTGATGACTGCTTCTATTTCTTTGGGGGATATAGGACTATTTAGTTGATTTACCTGGTCCTGATTCAGCTTTGGTGAGTCAAATCGATCAAGAAAATTGTCCATTTCATTTAGATTTTCAAATTTTGTGGCATATAGACTTTTGAAGTAAGTCCTAATGATTGTTTGGATTTCCTCAGTGTCTGTAGTTATGTCCCCCTTTTCATTTCTGATTTTGTTGATTTGGGTGGTGTCTCTCTGCCTTTTAGTTAGCTTGGCTAAGGGTTTGTCTATCTTGTTGATTTTCTCAAAGAACCAGCTCTTGGTTTCATTGATTCTTTGAATTGTTTTATTTGTTTCTAATTGATTGATTTCAGCCCTGAGTTTGATTATTTCCAGCCGTCTACTCCTTTTTGGTGTGTCTGCTTCTTCTTTTTCTAGGGTTTTTAAGTGGGCCATTAAGTTGCTTGAATGAGCTGTCTCGAATTTCTTCTTGAAGGCACTTAGTGCTATGAACTTTCCTCTTAGCACTGCTTTCATTGTGTCCCACAAGTTAGGGTATGTTGTGTCTTCATTTTCATTGAGTTCTAGAAAGGCTTTAATTTCTTTCTTTATTTCTTCCCTGACCCAGCTGTCATTTAGTAACAAGTTGTTCAGTTTCCATGAGTGTGTAGGCTTTTTGCTATTTCTGTTGTTGTTGAAGTCCAGCTTTATTCCATGGTGATCAGAGAGGATACAAGGGATTATTTCAGTCTTCTTGTATCTGTTGAGGCTTGCTTTGTGACCAACTATATGGTCTATTTTGGAGAAGGTTCCATGAGGTGCTGAGAAGAAGGTAAATTCTTTTGTGTTTGGGTGTAAAGTTCTGTAGATGTCTGTGAGGTCCATTTGATTCATGACCTCTGTCAGAGATATTGTTTCTTTGTTTAATTTCTGTTTTGTTGACCTGTCCTTTGTTGAGAGTGGGGTGTTGAAGTCTCCCACTATTAATGTGTGGGGATCTATATGTGGTTTAAATTTTATCAATGTTTCTTTTACAAATGTGGGTGCTCTTGTATTTGGGGCATAGATGTTCAGGATTGTGATGTCTTCCTGGTGGAATTTTCCCTTGATGAGTATGAAGTGTCCTTCCTCATCTCTTTTTATTATTTTTGGTTGAAAGTCTATTTTATCGGATATTAGAATGGCTACTCCTGCTTGTTTCTTGGGTCCATTTGCTTGGAAAGTCATCTTCCAACCTTTTACTCTCAGGTAATGTCTATCTTTGTGTCTTAGGTGTGTTTCTTGTATGCAACAGATTGCTGGGTTTTGTTTACGTATCCATTCTGTTAATCTGTGTCTTTTTACTGGAGAGTTGAGTCCATTGATGTTGAGAGAGATTAATGACCAGTGGCTGTTAGATCCTTTGATTTTGATGTTGGCTGTGTTCATAAGTTTGTGTGCTTGGTTGCTTTTTGTTTTGCTGTAGTAAGGTTAATTATTTCCTGTGTTTTCTTGACAGAAGCTAATTTTCTTGGGTTGTATTTTCCCTTCCAGTGTCTTCTGTAATGCTGGATTTGTGTGTAGGTATTGTTGAAATTTGTTTTTGTCATTGAATATCTTGTTTTCTCCGTCTATGAGGACTGAGAGTTTTGCAGGGTATAGTAGCCTGGGTTGACATCTGTGTTCTCTTAGGGTCTGCATGATATCTGTCCAGGCCCTTCTGGCTTTCATAGTTTCTGTTGAAAAGTCAGGTGTGATTCTAATGGGTTTGCCATTATATGTTACTTGGCCTTTTTCCCTTGCAGCTTTTAGTATTTTTTCTTTGTTCTGTATACTTCCTGTTTTGATTATTATGTGGCGGGAGGATTTTCTTTTCTGGTCAAATTTGTTGGGTGTTCTGTAGGCCTCATGTATCCTTATTAGCTTCTCCTTTAACTTGGGGAAATTTTCTTCAATGATTTTGTTGAAAATATTTTCTGGGCCTTGGAGAAGGGAGTCTTCTTTTTCCTCTATTCCTATTATTCTCAAATTTTGTCTTTTCATATTGTCTTGGATTTCTTGGACGGTCTGTGTCAGGAATTTTTTGGATTTCACATTTTCTTTGACAGATACATCGATTTCTTCCATTGTATCTTCTACACCTGAGATTCTTTCTTCCATTTCTTGTATTCTGTTGGTTATGCTTACCTCTGTAGTTCCTGTTTTCTTCCCTAAATTCTTCCTCTCCATTATTTCCTCCATTTGTGTTTTCTTTAAATTTTCTAGTTCTATCTTCAGTTCTTGAGTTGTTTTGTTTACTTCCTTCACCTGTCTGCTTGTATTTTCCTCTTTTTCTTTTAGTTCCTTCAACTCTGTCTCTTTGATTTCTTTCAGTGATTTAATTATTTCTTCTCTGAAGGCCACAAGCTGTTTGGCTGCATCTTCCCGTATTTCTTCACGGATGGCCCTAATTTGCTTGTCTTTATCTTCCTCCATTTCTTTACGGATAGCCATGATCTGTTTGGTTTTATCTTCCTCTAATTCTTTACGTATTTTATTTGTCTCCTCTATTATCCTCTTCATCAACATAGATGTAAGGTCCTCTTCTTGATTTTCTATTATGCTGCATTGTTCAGGGCTGTTCGCCCCTGGATGGCTGGGTTCTGGAGATGCCATATTGCTCTGTCTTTTGTTGGTTGAGCCTTTACGCTGACCTCTACCCATTGGGCTGATTTAGGTTTTGGCTGTTAGTTTCTGTGCTTCCTGGAGTCCTGAGGTAGGGAGTATCCCCTTGGCCGGAAGATGATTTTTCCTGAAGGAGTCCCTCTCTGATTTTTGGTTATGGTCACTGTATGGCCAGTGTTTCTCCGGAGATGCCACTGCTCACCTCAGGTTTATAGCCCTGAGTAGTAGCTGTGGTCTATGTTAGGCAGGGGGGGATCTCCTCTTACCCATAAAATTTCTCAAGACAGCTGCCCCACTGCTGGGTTTCTTGTTATAAATTTAGTGTGCTGCTGCTCACTAAATTTCCATGTACAGTCCTCTTGAAGAAACTGCTGATTCCCTAGCTATGGGGTTTTCTCCCAACAGGGAAACTCAGTCTGTTATCCTGGGGCACACAGTTCTGTCTGAGAAAGTGGGAGGTGCACTCAGCAAGTCTCTGGGCCAAAGGCTGATTGCTCTGCTCTGGACCTGGAGAATGTGCACCTAGGTTGATTTGGCACCTGGGGGCACTGTTCTGGTCTGGAGGCTGGGTGCCTCACTCTGGACCAGAAGCTGTGTGTCTCTGTCTGGGATGGCGGCTACAGGCACTGCTCTGGTCCAGACGCTGTGGGTGCAGCCCCCCTGAAGGATCAGGGATTCCTACAGTTTTGGCAGTCCAGCCAGGGACAACTGGCCGATCCCTGGCACAGTATCTGAGGGCTGCTGTAATGGCTCTTCGACTCCTGCAGATCCGAGGATGCAGCTGTGTGTCCCAGTGCCCCAGGGGAACGCAACAATGGCGGCAGAGCACAGCGCTTCTGCCTGCACTAGAGTCTGCGTGAGTCCAGGAAGTGTTTTGGTGCTGGGTGTCCTAAGCGTTAGATCTGCTGACCCCCTCCGCTGGGGGTTTCCTCCTGCCAGAGACACGCAGTCTGGTGCCCTGTTGCCCTGGTGCCCACAGTTCTATCTGAGGCGGCGAATCACGCGCGCAGGCAGGGCTCTGTGCAGGCAGGCGCCTTTGTCCCTCCCGGCTCTGGGTCCGGGCTGGCTCCTGGGGCACCCGCGGAACCCGAGTCTTTTCCAGGGGATGTCTGGGTAACCTGGGGTCGGTCCCAATTGTTTCCTGCTCTGTGGGGTTATCTCTCGACTGGGAGATCCAGTCTATGGTGTTGTGGGCCCACAGTTCAGTCTGGGACCGTGACCAGATCGCGCTGGCGGGTAGCTCTGGGCTGGCGACCAAGCGCCTGGCGGAACGGGGATCTCTTCCGCGGTTTTGCCGGGTGAGTTAAAGCTGATCGAATCCCCCACCGTGGGGTATCCTCTCACCTGAGAAACACAACCACTTGTGTTTTATGGCCGCGAGTTCTGATTGCTGGTCACTGTGCCAATCCTGCTGTGCTGCTCCTCAGAATGAGAGTCCTCCCGGCGCTGCCATCTTGCCCCGCCCCAAAGAAAGTCTTTTAACTCTTTCATTTATGTGTAAATATTTATAAATTCTTCTTGAATAGAGTACATTTCCTTGGCATCACCCTTTTTGCTTTATTATTTTTATTAGAGCATATTAATTATAGAAAATAATATGTTTCAATATTTTATTTTCATATATGTACATAGGGAGGTATGATTGTTATTTATTCCTCCATTGGCCATATTTTTCCTCCTCCACTCCTCCTACATGCCCTTATTATTCCTTAATAGTCTCCCTTTCTGTATATTTTGTCTGCATTGGGCTTACCTTAGTTAACATCATGATATATAAAAAAACAATGTTGTTAGAGCTGTGGGTTAAATTAGAGACACAATCTGAGTATGTGCTGCATGGCAGGCTGATCTGATTAACACGCTGAAAAGCTGAACTGTCAAAACTCTTTTGTAGAAAGGATTTTTCCTTTTTTTGAGAACTTTATACATAAGTGCTGTATTTGCATCATTTGAATTCCTTGACCCTCCCTCTTCAACACACGCACACAGACATACCCACACACTGCACACACATCCTGCTGAGTCCATTCAGTGTTTCTTGTGTGTGTATGTATTTAGGGCTGATTTGGGATTGACTAACTTACAGGAGCTGGACTCATGCCCTGAGAAAACTGATTCTCCTTCTCTCATCAGCCATTACTTACCAGTAGTTCTTCATCTAGGGATGAGGTCCTGTGAAATATCCCCATCCACACTGGCATGTCAATTTGTGTTGCCGTTTTCCAAGTCTTGTTGAGGCAACCATCATATTGAGATTTCATGGGTGCAGAAGTTACTATCTTACAAGAGACATTCTGATCCTCTGGCTCTTCCAATCTTTATGTCCCCTCTTCTGCAGTGTCCTTTCAATCTTAGGTACAGGAATTGTGTTTCATTGATTGAAACTTGAAATCCCATGGCCAGTCTTTCTCTGTACTTTGAGCAGTCATGGATTTCTGTAATTGGGTCTGGCTGCTACAAAAAGAAGCTTCTTTGATAAGGGGTGTCTTAATTACTTTTCTATTGCTGTCAAAAAGCACCATGACCACAGGAACTTGTAAATAAGAGCATTTAATTGGGGACTTGCTTACAGTTCAGAGGGTGAGTCCATGACCATCTTTGTGGGGAACATGGCAGAAGTCTGACACAGGGCCAGAGCAATAGCTAAGAACTTACATGTTGAGAGAACAACCATGAGGCAGAGAGAGCTAACTGGGAATGGCATGGTCTTTTAAAACCTCAGTGACATACCTCTCCTAACAATGTCACACCTCCTAATTCTTCCCAAATATTGCCACCAAATGTGGACCAAGTGCTCAGATATATGAGCCTACAGGGGCTTTCTCATTTAAACCACTATGAAAGGTGAGAATTATAGTTACATGTGAGTATAAGAATAAATATTTAAACCCCCATTCCTAGTTTGTTACTATTGTTTTGTTTTTCTTTATTGAATTGCATGTTTCTGATAACTAAAAAGTCAGACACTCTTTCATGTCTTTTTATTGGCCATATGTATTTATTCATTTGAGACACAGCTAAGTCATCCATCTATTTATTGATTGGATTGTTTGTTCTTTGGTGTTTAACCTTTCAAATGTTTTTATGTGTTCTGAATGTTAGTCCTGATTGGATGAGTAACTGGCAGAGATTTTTCTCCCATTCTGTAAGATATCTCTTCTGTCTGTCAATTGATTCCCTACTTGTGCATTTACTTTTAACTTTTTACATGTTTTAAAGATAGGTGTGGTCTCTTCATTTACATCTGGTTCCTAAGCCCCTGGAACAGTCAGTGATACACAGTTAATGTACTGAGTTAGTGTTCTAAAAACAGGTGAGTTAGAGATGTACTAAAGGCCATTGAAAACAAGAATATTACACCACAATGACAAACATCTCTTCCTTAAGTATCCAATTTACAACTGATTCATAAAAAATTTTAATAGCTATTAACAGGACTAGGAGATTGAGAGGCAACATGAATTTTCAGAAAATTTAAATAAATTCAATTGTATATGTTCAAAATACACATAGAATCAAAATCAATTTTTATTATAGCAAAAATTCTCTCATCTACTTCATTCAGTTAGTGTATGCCTGTTAGTTAGCAAATGGGAGTGAAGAATTTCCTTTTCCTTCTTTGGTCCAGTTTTACATTTTTCCCCTCATTTATTTATTTTATTCATTTTACATTTCTGTAGCCCCTTCCCTCCTCTCCTCTCAGTCCTTCCCTCTCTTTGTCCCCCTTCTCCTTTTCCTCAGAAAAGGGGAGCTACCTTTTCCATCTACCCAGGCTCATCAAGTTGCATCAGAACTGACCCTGTCCTCTTTCTTTGTGGAGTGTCAAGGCAATCCTACCAGGTGAAAGTGGTCTAAAAGCTAGCAAGTTAGTCCCTGTACAATGCAGTCCCCAATTCCCTTACTAGAGTACCCCTTGAAGCCTACCTAAGCCTCCCATTTGCTACATCTTTGTAAGGGGCCTACGTCCAGTTCATGCATGGTCCTTGGTTGATGCTTTAGTCTCCCCAGACATCTCTGGGCCCTGGTTAGTTGGCACTGTTGTTTTTCTTGTGGCACTCCTGTCACCTCCAGATCCTTTCCTCTTTCCTCCCAATATTCCCTAAGACTCCCTAAGCATTGACCAATATTTGGCTGTAAGTCTCAGTATCTGTTTTGAAGTGCTGCTGGGCAGATCTTCTCAGAAGACAACTCTGACAGGCTCCTGTCTGAAAGCTTAACAGAGTATCATTCATAGTGTCAGGGGTTGGCAGTCTCTGATAGGACCGGTCTTTGGGCAGGCCAGGCATCAGTTGGGCATTTCCTCAATCTTTTCTCTATCTACTCTATCTTTATCCCTGTACATCTCATAGAGTAAACTTTGGGTCAAAGTTTTTACAGATAGGTTGGTGTTCCCCAACCTCTACTAGGAGACTAGACTAGTTAGAGGATGTCCACTTCAGTCTCTCTGGTCTCTGTTACTGGGAGTCTCTGGTTGAATCCCTGCACCAATGTTTTTTAAAGCTGAACACTTCAAGGTGTTGAGCATGATTTGAGAGTCCTAGATGATATGCTTTTTATATAATATCCCCTCAATACAAACCAACAATGTTATGGGTGACCAATCTCAGAAACAAGAACTTATGTAATTTAGAAATCTGGCTCAGTTGGATTTATCCTGCAGTAGCATCATGGTTTCCAATGTTGTCCTCTATAAGGAGATTTGCTAACACAGCAATATTTTTGCATGTGTATTTTCGTCCCTCACTGAAGTTTTGAGATCACGCCTGAGGTGCAACTGCACTGTAAATAAATATTTGTGGAGCCTGGGAAGAGTTCTTTTCTGCGTGTGTTAAGAAGGCAGGAAAAAGGCTTTGGCTTGATGGGGATCTCTCTTTTATCACAGAATTTCACATTTTCCTACTTTCCTCTGACTTTGTAGCTAGGAAATTAGATCTTGCTGAGATTCTAGAGGCCCTTGTTCTAGGGAAATGACTTTTCTACCCAATTATGTCTAGTTCTATTTCACATTCTGAGGAAACGAGAGAATCAGGGAGACACATACATAGCATCCAGATATTGGGAAATATTTCTGTATTTCATCGTTTTCAGGAAAGCGAGCTATCCAGAACATCTAAGTTGCTACCTTAGCAGTTTAGTGTTCACACAGATACAACCCTCTCCACATTACATCCATAGAATGGCAGGCAGAACTGTGGTATCCCTCCCAGAGATAAGAGGTAGGCATAAATTCCATGGGCTTGGTATGTAGCTCAGCGGTAGCACGTTTTCTTAGTATGTACAAGTCTGTGAGTTTCACCTCTGCACTATAAATATGTAAGTGGTATAATTTTTTGGCAGGGTAGAATTCTTTTTCCTTGCATTAACTCTTCAAAGTAGAGCATCATGTCTAATACACATGTTGTAATTTAGACTAGTTTCATTTCTTGTACCTCGTGGCCACACGTGGCTATTGGCTACCATTTACAAAAAGCATAGCACTAGACCAACCAGTTAATCTCAAGCATTCAGCTTTCTTTAACAAAAACACGTTGAAGAGTAACCTCGTACTCTCTAAAGTGAGGCATTTGGAGCCAAAGTTAAAGATATGCCTAGAGATAAGCACAAGGGCTGGAAGGATGGCTCAGTGCTTAGGAAGGGATACTGTTCTTGCCGTGGACTTTATTTGGGTTCCCATATGAGGCAGCTCCCAGACTCCTGTGACTCTGGGGAATCTAGGGGCCCTCTTCTGGCTTCCACAGGCACCTACACTCATGTGCATATATCCACACAAAGATATATACATATACATACATTAAAATAGTAATAATATGTCTTTTCAAAAAGAAATGGAGTTAAAGAGTATTTTGTAGCTTTGATACAATGAGAATGTGCAGGCATCATTAAGCCTGAACTCTTTCTAGGGAGCCATAATTGAGTTATGTTCTCAAAGGAAAATTTCTTACTTCTAAAGAATGGTTCTTGCTGCCATTTTCTTCTGTATGGACCTATGAAAAAAAACTAGAGAAACTACATTATGGTTATATACTTTGAAGGTTTCCATTGTCATTATAAAAAAAAATACCATGGTCAAATAACTTGGAGAAGAAAGGGTTTATTTTAGCTTAAAACTCTCAGGTCACACTCCATCACTGGAGGAACTCAGGACAAGAACTCATGCAGGACAGGAATTTGGAGGCAGGAGCTGAGGAAGTGGCCATGAAGGAGGGCTGCTTACTGATTTGCACCTCATGGCTTGCTCAGCCTGCTTTCTTATAGCACCCAGGACCCTTGTTACTGCTCAGGTTGAGGTGGGTCCTCCTCCATCAATCTTTCATCAAAATGCTGCCCCACAGGGATGCCCATGGGCCGTTCTGGTGGGGGTGTTTTCTCAGTTGAGAGTTCTTCTTACAAAGTAACTCTAGCTTGTGTCAGGGTGACATAAAAACAAACCAACGCATTCATTTAATTAAATCACAAGTGATTGACAACTGTGGTCTTATTTACAACAAGAAATGTGTGTTGTAAGGAAGAATTGTAACAATCATTACAATAATTTTAAAAACGTAAAAAACAGGATTTATATTAGCAGTTAAATCCAAATGACACTGGAAATGAGTTATGAAGATACAAAAGCAAATCCTGGTGGTGGTAGTGGTAGTATAGAAATAAAGACAGAGTGATAGAGACAGAGAAGGGCAGAAAGAGACCAAAAGATAGTAACAGAAAGAGAAAGCAGTGAAGACACATGACTTAAGGAAGAATGAACTTAGCTTCTCTTGGCTCTTCCAAGCCAGGGAGATTCTCAGCAGACATCCTGGAGGGAAGGGGGAACCTAGAAAAAATGCTGAACAGGAATTGGTAGGACATTAACCTGACACAGATGCTCTTTGATTGATCTGCTTTAGCTATGTTGAAGAACACACACACACACACACACACACACCATTGGAACATTAACTAACCCACGAAGACTTTGCTGGAGCTGTCTACAACTGTGGTAACTGCTCCTTCTTCACCAGTTAAAACCTAGACCATGGGAATGAAAGGTAAAACAGCTGCACATTCTAATCTATCAGTTCTGCCTTTTAATAAGTATTATAGAGCAATGAAGAGCTCAAAGTCTCACTCTTCCATACCTGGGCTCAGATGCTGGCCACACCATTTGTCCTGGAACCTGTCTTCTGCAAGCCCCGCTCTCCTGGAAAGCAGGAGCAGAGCGCTCTCTCATCCAGATCCTGCTGCTGGGTACAAGAGAGATGATGTAGTCTGTCTGCAAGGCTCAGTGCCAGGCACCTAGTTATTAAACTCACTCCCTATAGACTTAGCTTTGTAAAATGTAGGCTTTTATCTTGGCAGACAACAAGATGTTTCCATACATTTTTGCTTTATGTTACACATTTAATTACTTTGGGTGGTTAAGGAGTCAGTAAAAATACCAACAAGAAAGGCAATTAAAAATATTGTTATCCTATTTTAAACATAATCATAGAAGGGGAAGATACATTCTGGCTTCCCGAAGAGAATCTCTAAAGTGATGCTGTGACGCCACTGCTCATCTGGAGATGATGCATCTGGAGATGGGAAGTCCCCAGATAGAAGGAAAATGGGCTTTAATCTCACTTACGGAAGTTTAACTATTTAACGTTGGACTTGCTGGCATACTCAACAGATCAATTCTCAGAGGGCCAAAAACATAGCCTTAGACCTCTATCATATTTGAAGATTCTGTCTAGCAAATTGGATCCCTATGGTTATATTAATTGCTGTGTGACAACATTTAAATAATTAGCTTTCAAGTGACCTTTTCAAGCCCGGAGGAAGATCTTGCTGTAATTCCTTAGGATCAGGAGGAAATGATGCAGACAAGAGTGATATGGTGATAATTTGGGAAGAAAGTTATAGAGGGAAAAATTAAGGGGACACCTGCAGAGGAGGCACCGGTGTGGGAAAGAAGAAAAAGAGAATGTTTGGATGTTCCTAAAGATATCACTGCACCCCACTGTTGACACACACACTTAGAAAGGATTTGGGTTTCCTGGCGAGGTGGTGCATGCCTGTAATCACAGCACTCAGGGAGGCAGATGCAGGAGGATCTCTGTGAGTTCGAAACCAGCCCGGTCTAGAAAACAAGTCCAGGACAGCCAAGGCTACACAGAGAAACCCTGTCTCAAAACATACAAAATAAAAGAGAAAGGATCTGGGTTATGTTAAAGTGGATGTAGATGGCATGGCTTTGTTCTTGTTGTGGGAATAGCATTCCTAAACTAGCCAGTTAGACTGTGGCTCCACTAGGGTGCCTATTGGTGGCAGATGCCAATCAGCCCTGCTGCACCACACTGAGTGACTATCCCAAAGGTGTCTGTGCAACCCCGCTTGCTTGGGGAAACTGGGTCACAAAGGCATTGGAATTTTGTTTTCTTTCATCGTTCTTATGAGCTACGTTAGCATCCCTCCACACTTGGACACATACAATGGAGAAACTTCATGTATGTTTTGTCTGTTTTTTTTTTTTTCTTTTACTTTTCTGAGGCTTAATTCACCTCTCATGCTTGTTTGGACTGTTCTTTCTGTTTTTAAGTTCAAACAGGAAGATAATCAAGCAAGAGAGTCAAACAGGAAGATAATTAACCTTTTGTCTTGCTAACCCCAGACAAACTTCAAGTACAATGTAGGTGCTGCTTTCCTGAAAGCTTGCCTGATCTCTCTTTCTTCCTGCTGTCTAGCCTCTCTATCACACTGTACAAACGTGATGTCACTGCTGCTACTCTCTCCCCCATGACAAGTGTTCTCTCCTGCACCTGCTTCTCCATGGTACATCATATTCAGCTACAGAGCACAAGACCCCAACAAGCACTGTGGGGTGGAAACTGTGGTGCACAGCAGCTCAGCAGCAGCTCTTAGAGGCTCTCGCGGTCTTTCTCCTCTGCTGAAGCCCAGAGGGGCAGGGAAGCCATCACTTGCTAGGTTCCCATGGGAACAGAAATAAATGCAGAAACAATTAGAGGAGATGAAGACACTAAAAATATCATTTTCACAAAGTAAAAAATGTCATCATTTCAAACGTTCACATTTTACCTGCTGTCCTTTCTGGCTTTTAGGAAGATTTTAAGACAGTGTATAAAATCATGGTTCTTTGTTAATTATACAGCTTACTTAGAGATCACAGACTATAGTGTGTGTGTGTGTGTGTGTGTGTGTGTGTGTCTGTGTGTGTCTGAGAGAGAGAGAGAGAAAGCAATTGCAAAAATCTCTCCAAGTATCAACTCTGATCTTCGTTATTTTATTTTACTATTTATTTTACTTAGCTTTCTTAAATATATACTTATTTATTTTCTAAAGTAAAATATTATTTTCCCCTTCCCTCTCCTCTTTCCTACCTATTCATCTATAATACCTTTCCCTCTCTAATTCATGGCCTCTTTTTCTTTAATTGTTAATTATTTCTTGTACATATAAATGCATAAATATATTAATATAACCTGTTGATTCCCTTTAGTGTTGTTTTTATGTACATGATTTCAGGGCTGATTGCTTAGAATTGGATAACCAATTAGGAGTCTCCTCCCTAAAGATGACTAAGTACCCCTCTCTCAGCACTCCTTAGTTACTATAGTTACTTGTCTAGGGCTGAGGCCCCATGAGATTTCCTCCTTTCACATTGATTTGTCTTTTGATATTGTCATTGTCCAGGTTCTGCTTAGGTGGCCATATTGCTGAAGTGTCATAGGTGTAGCTTCGCTGACACCTCTAGGACACTCAATCTTACAGCAGACTTGCTCTTACCAATCTTTCCGCTGACCTCTTCTGCAATGTTCCCTGATTTTAATCGAAGGAGTTGTGTCATAGATGTAACCATTGAGTCTGGTGCAACCAAGGTTATTTGTTTTCTGCAATTCTGTCAGTTGTGGTTTTTGTAACAGTCCCTGTTTGCTGAGAAGTTTCTTTGATAGGAGTGACAGCTGCAATTATCTGTGGACATGAGGATAGATATTTAGGATGCAGTTTGTGGAGTTATGCTGGTTCCGTAAAGTACCCGGAGAGTGTTGCCCTCTCAGACTCATGACCCCAGTAGCCCCAGGAGATTTAATAGGTTTCCAGGACCAGGTATGACTTCCCTCTGGTTGAACAGGCATTAAGCCCAACTAGACAGCTAGTGGTTACCACCAAAATATGAGTGCTCCAGTTGCACCCTTAGGAATATCTTGCCATGTTGGTCATTGTTGAGGTTCATAGGTGTCACAGCTGGGCAGAACTACTGGTGGCTTCTCTTCCTTGGCAGCTTGTATAGCACCTTCTGGGACTATGAAAGCTAGTCATCAGGCTTTCAGACCAGATCCTCCTCGATTCCTCTGAGTCTATGTCCAATGTGTGCAGATTCTTCAGCAACAGGGACTTATCTTCTACCCTTAAGAGGTAACCAAGGGCAACAGCAGAAGCCTGTATTGTTTTAGGAGTTTCTTGGACTTTCCTGACAAGCAACTCAAAAGGGGATTTCTCATGCCTAATACTGAAAAATTTATTAGGCAATCAATTTTTTTGGGGGGGCGAGGAGCATTGAAAACTCAAGAGGCTTAATTTCATTTAAATTATTTTTGTATGTATGTATATATACACACTGTTTTATACATAATTTTCAATTAAAAAACAGCTGTGGCTCTTTTAAACATCCTTAGTGTTATTTCACCATCCTTGCTCCCTTTCCTTCTGAATTGTTCTTCCTCCCACTTCCTCAGTTAAACACATCTCCCCCAATCAATTTTCATGAAGTGCCAACAGCAAAATGCAGGAACCAGGCGATAGTCTTTCAAAAAATTAGTGTACATAATCTAGAAGCAGAAACAGAAAACTCGAAAAGCTAGCAAAAAATAAATACAGTCTATGAAGTGTGCAGGTGACTCACAGGAAGTCACAAGACTCATCAGGAGCCAGCTCTGAAGGGTTTCTCTAAGGAAGAGGCATATGAGATAAGAGAGAGATAAGATAAGAGAGAGATAAGATGAGCAGCGACTGGATTGTCAGGAGCCAAGGGACTGTCAGTCCAAGGCAAAGAGTCAGTGTCAGAGAAAAGGAAAGGAGGCTTGCCAGAGAGTAAATAGTTGAACTGTACCTTTACATTATGGAGAAGAATTTATTTAATATTCAAAATCTGATAAGAATTCAATATTCCATAATCCAATTTGTATTTTAAATATCATGAGAGTGTGGATGAATTATATATGCGAGGCAATGTGAATTTTTCAAAAAGTCCAGCAAGACATGGTGATGAAGTATACAATCATAGAACAGTAGAAATGTGGAAGCCAGGGGATGCCTGGGAATGTGTTGAAACAGACGAGTTTGAGCCAGTTCTCTACTTAAATCTCTTCTCACTTAGGTTTCATGCCAAGGACTGCAAAATCTGCAGCTTTCTCTGCACTCTGCCCTCATGCTCCTCTGTACCCTGTCCCATCACTGTCTCAACCACGTTGGTCCTCCCTGTTCCTGGACCATGGAAGCTGTGCTTTCAGCTTTTCTTTTCCTGAAATAATCCCGGCCAGAATTTTAAATACCATTAGAGTTTACCCCTTCAACTCTTTGAATCTATGCTCAAAACATACCAACAGTCAACTTCTTTCAAGCTGCATGCCCTTCATGGCAACCTCTGAAGCACTTTCTGCCTTTGTGTTTTAAGTAAGTATCACCCAGTAATACAGTCTGTCACTTTCTATTGTCTGACCTTCGGTGCAAGAATAGACAAACTTCCACCTATTTCTTTCTCTAGTGCATGGGGAAGGGATTTAGTTTTATGAATGCAGGTAGATCAGGAAGAATAAAAGCTGGTTCTCAGGCTCCACATGTAGTCACTGGGGTAGATGTTTGCAATAATGTCAGAACATTGAGAGGAGGAAAAGTTCTACCCAACAATAAAAATACAGCCACCTCACCTTGTTCTAGGATAAAGTCAGTATTCAGAAAGAAATGAGACTGATTACCTTTGACTATGGTGAGAAATATTCATGTTGAGGAAACAGAGAATGACCTCAGTTGGTCAGATAAAAAGATGGAGGCTCTCCGTTCTCTTCCTCCCCTATCCCTTTGCCACTTGCTCTCCTCAGATGCACATCCAGAACCTTCCTCATTCGATGCAACCTTCCTTCCCCTATTGAGCCCTACACCCTATGTCTTTTCCTTGTAGCCTACCAAATCTTTTGCACTTGCTTGTAGCTGTTGCTATCCCGAGTCCTCTACAAACCAACCAGAGTTATATTCTAGAATAATGACCTTGCACCAATTTTTCTCGGCCTGCACTTCCAAAGTCTCCATGCATTTATAATGACATGAACCCTTCCCTGGACAGATAAGTCTGGAATAAGCATCTCACTCTCAATACACCAGTCTGAATCTGTCTCTCTTTGGCAGTCCAGCCTCATCCCTCTCCACTGTCTTTTATAATTAAACAAGGGATTAAAGCTTCAGTGACATGAGATAGCGAGTGGCTTCCTGTTGGACCTAGAAGGCTGCTAGAAAGACTTTGATGAATAAAATAAACACTAACATCTCATTGCAAGAGCCAAGACCTAATAAGAATGTATCCTTAATTGCTCCCTTTACACTCCATCCTTACACTAAACATCCTGCTTTGCACTGGAGCATTAAGAGAGAATTCTTTTAATTTCTGTTTAAATATGATTACTGTTAGTGAGACGGATAAGTGGGAAAATGCATGTGGAACGAATGGGAAGTATTTAACATCTAGATGGCTCTCAGAGAGGTACTTACTCAACAAAAACTATCCCCAAATGGTCCTTGGAAGCAGGGAGAAGCTTCTTCTTTGAAAGAATTTCTCTGGGGGTTCACAGTTCAGAGCCTAATTATCTTCAGTGGTATTTACCTAGTATCTAAGATAATTAATTGAACTTGAGTGTCTAAAAATTATTCAAAAGTCAAATTTCATGAACTAAAATGATTATTAAGCTGAAAGGGTCTGGATTCTGATGTTTGTCATGTTTTTCCAACCAGAGGTGTATAGTGCTGAGGCTGTGAAGAGATAACTCTAGAAAGGGCTTACCTATCACTTTCTTTTTCCTTTTTAAATTTCTTTTTCTTATGATAGGTTACGATGTAGAGAGGGGGAAGCAATTTGCCTCCAGACATATGGAGAAGCTTTCTCTAAACTAGAATGTCATCAATATTTTGAGGCCCACTGCTGCAGCTGCTTTGCCTTTCCAGGCCAGGTTTCTTCACACAAGTTGCAGCCAAATCTTACCACTGGCTAAAGCCACAGAGAAGAAAGAACTTCCAGCTACATAGAAGGCAACGTGAAGACAAACCTTCACTCACTGACTTCGTGACTTCTCATGGGTCTTTGGTCCTTCAGTGTAGTTTGGAGTCAACCTAAACCAAATGCCAGTCTTCAGCATGTAGAATAAGAAAGTGTAAGATAGTAATCAGGACAAGAAGTGGGAGACACACTCCATGCCATGCTTCTTTCCATCAGGAATTGTGTCTTTGAACAAATGAATGAATTGTCAACATATCTCTGGTGTTGCACTTAAATGACATGCTCACATAACAGTCTAAACTTCACACTTAAATTCATCTGAAAAATCTAAGAACTAGACAAAATTAAGAGCTTAAAAAGTAAACTTTCCCAAAAGTGTTCCTGGTTGTTCAGTTTTCTCTTACAAACATGACAGGGTACACACTGTAGTATTTAAGTTTCTCATTGCTAGGACCAATGGAACAACTGGAGGAGGAAGTTTCAAACAGGAAAACTCCTTCATCATCTTGTGTTTGGAGGATGGTGGAGTAGGCTGTGTGCTTGAAGACTCCAAAGACAGAAAAAATATATAAGTGTTGAAGGAGAGAATGTTAAGCTGTAGTTCAAAGAACAAATGGGAGAATTGAGTTCAAAGAAGCACACTCTGTTTGGCCATACAAGCAAACTGAACTTTATCATACACATTTTCATAAATTCAAGAAGTTTAATTTCTTGGAAAGTGTTTGGTGCTTTTGAGAAATAATGGCCAGGATTTTCCACAGATGCTCACACCAATATTCCATGCCATACCCTCATCTCTGCTTATAAAGAAGCAGAGATGGTCCTCTGCCAAGAAATGGCATCCCTCCTGAATTTCCTTCCTGGATATTCATGCAACTGACATACTATAAATCATAAGAAGAGGCATGGCTTCACTGGCTTTTTGTAGGGAACATGTTGTAGTATTTACTTTTCTCCTTGCTGGGACCAAACACTTGATATGAAGCAACTTAAGGAAGATAATACTTACATTGGTTCTGGGGGGACAGGGGAGGTGGAATGGAGACTGGAGGGATGAAAAATTGTGGTCAGCATGTAATGTTTGAGAAGAATAGACAAAGATCTATTTTGGCTCATGACTGAGCTCTACCCATCGTGACAGTGGCAGAGGCTTGAGGCCATAATGGCAGGAGTCTGTGGCTGCTTGCTCACCTCCTCATGGATCAGAAGCAGGACAAGGTTATAAGCCTCAGATATTCCCCTCCCTTCTTCACCAGAGACCCAGTCCCATGAGCTAGGCTTTACCTCCCAAAGTACCACAACCTTACAAAACAATGTCACTACCTGGAGCTTATGTGCCCAAGCACAGGATTCCATAGCAGCCATTTTATATCCATAGCACATGCACTTGGAATCCAATCAGCATACTGTGTAGATGCGGGGATATAGAGGAAGGTCAGATAGGATGGTAGGAGCAACTTCGGAGGCTCCAGGACAACAGTGCCACCCTGCATCCAGAGGATGGATGAGCCTTGAAGCAATTTCAACTCTCGGTTATTGAATCATCTCAAGACTTCTGATAATCTCAACTGAAGCCCAAGGATTGTAAAACAGTAGCAAGTGTCCCATGACTCTTGACTCATACACACCTGAAGCATGATAAAATGCTTGGTGCTGTCTTGTGCCATTAGTCTGCAGGAGCCGGCTGAGATACAGAGCAACATGTAACCTGAAATCTAGGTTTCCTTCTACCATTTTGTTTTTTGTCATTTTTAGGATACTTACTTGATACCTAGACTTTTTATGTTTCACCTATTATTTTACACAAGAACCCATGCCACCAATTCTCTTGCAGTTTCATTTGCAGATTTTACAAATTCAATTATAAGCTGACAATGCATGTAACCAATGCATTTTCACAGAATCCGTGTTGTCTCTCCTCTCCACCAAGGTTGGTGCTTTCAGGGACAGAGATGAGGAAAAAAAATTCTAAATCACTGTCAGTACCTACAGAAAATTGAAAAGGAAAGAAAATGAGTGTTATAAAATCCTTTTACCTACCTGTAAACGAACACCTGCTCATAAACCTTTCTCACAAGCACTAACATGATTCACAATTCAGTCTGCATGTAGGCCTTCACAGTTCTTCCTCAGTTCTTCCTTGGAAACATATCCATAACAGATAACTGGAAGCTATCAATATGAAGATTTTTTTCCCAAGTGCTGGCAGAGAATAACTCCATGGATTTCTTAGACCAGCCCAGTTTCCTTGTCTGTTACATCCTTTTTATCCTGTCCACAAGCAGGAGACTAAGAGAAAAGAAGAGAAAAGCAAGTCATTGTCTGTTTTCTGTCCCTCCAACTACTGTGTCTTAGACTCTTACTTCACAAAGATGAATGAAGTGTGAGACTTGGTTCTCTTTTTCACACCAGTCACCCCCAAACACAAGAGGAATTTATTCTGCTTTGGACATGATCATAGAGTGCCCTTGAAGAACCTTTTGACTTAAGCACAATTGTGGGTCTTCTGGATAAAATGCTTTTTATTTCTAAAAATTTCATGGTTGTGATTTTATCATGTTTATCAGGTCTCACTGAACTGTTCCCAACAATAGATGTGTGTTTGCAATGGGTTTTATTTTATTTTATTGTTTTATACCTAAAGAGCTAATTCAAAGGAAAAAGAATATAGTTGACCATGAACATTTTAGAAACATTCGTTTGTTGGGTTTGGTTTTTGTTTTTAATGTGAGTGCTCTATCTGCATGTACATCTGCATGCCAGAAGAGGGCATTAGATCGCATTATGGATGGTTGTTAACCACCATGTGGTTGCTGCGATTTAAATTCAGGTCCTCTGAAAGAGCAGCCAGTGCTCTTAACCACTGAGTCATCTCTCCAGCCCAGTCCACAAGGATTTTAATTCTCCAAATAAACCTATTACATTACACATCAGATTGTCAGCTTTACAAATAAAGAAACTGAGGCCAGCAAATCTTAAATGACCTGAACACAGTCACACAAATGAGTAGTGGCAAGGCTGGGATCTAGCCCAAATCAAAAAGCTTCAAGGCCAACAATTACAGGAATTTGCACTAGGCTCTGATGTGGAGCCAAGCTTAAAAGTAAAGGCTCCCAGCTTCCCTTCACTTCCCATCAGCCTGCAGATCAGTCACAGAGAACAGTTTTCCAGCCTGTCTGATCTCAGCTGATGCATGATACCTATGCCCATACTGTTTGTAGGTTTTCCTCTTGACTGTGTGGATATTGTTGAGCTTTATTTTAAAAAAAAATTATGAAAAAAACAATTAGCATCTAAAAATACCCCAGAGAACTATGTAGTATAGTTCCCAAATTGAACTTGCTTGGAACCAAATGCCCAGCGACCACTGCATCAAAACTAGGTGTTGTTCAGCACTGGAACTGGAAGCTCAATGCTGTGACCCATACTCAGCCCAAGTGTGCTTGAAATCTGGGAAGCTTTGGGCAAAACTCCTCCCTGCCTGGACCACCTCTTTTCCCATTTGTTTATGGTATAACATAGTCTTTTTAAGCTTCATACCTCAGAGATGTTTATAGGGCTACCTCTAGAATGGGTGAGGGACAAAGGGAAACTATGACCATCTCAAGTTCTCCTGTCCTCAAAGAAAACAAAAGAGCCCCAAAGTAATTGGGATAATTACATTGATATTGAAGCAAATAACCTAATGGTACTTTTGTCTAGCTGTCATTGACTCCATCTCCTTTGTGGGCTCCTCTTTTTTTATAATGTTCTTCAATTTTTCTATAAAGCTGTCTTCATCCCTACTTATCATGACCTTTGTGGTGGTATCAGAGAAGACAACCTCATCCTAGGGTGGGGTGGCTTCATGATCCAAGCCAATGTGAAATCTCTGGGAATATGAGTTTAAAGCATAGAGGCCAAGAATGGAAGAACTTGGTGACTCTAGGGAAAGAGAAAGGTATTCCTTGATGATAATTAATTTTCTGTCCAGCTACCAAGACAGAGGTACATAGATTTCATTTGCTTCATGAAAACAACAATTTGGCATTTCTTACACACTCAAGTATATGAAATGAGATTTCATACACCTTCATATGGGTCAACTACATAAGGCAGACAATTTATATCTCTCAAAATTTTCAATATCAAATGCTTAATCCCTATTTTTTTCCAGTGGGAAGTATTAAAGTTTACTTTCCATGTAAGTGGAAAGCCAGGGAAGTGAGTGTACATTGGTTTCATCAGTATCTCCCAGTGTAGGGACAAAGTATTCCTGAGCAAAAGCTGGAAAAGGAAAGTCAAGAAAGCTTTGTCTACACCATAAATTTTACATCCTTCTTACAGTACCACCTTTTGAAAGCATTGCATCCTTTAGAGAGGTTTCATTATCTCCATCTTCATCTCTTCTTCATCCTGTTTCTCTTTCCTCATTGTCTTCACCATGATCATCATGCTGTCATACTTGTTTAAACACTTACGTTTATTACCATGTTTATGACATACAACTCCTCAAATAAGTTCTTTTCATTATTACCATTTCACTGATAAGGAGACTAGGATTTGGAGATACTGACTTAACCTGAAGTTAACTGGTAGATAGCAGATTTCACCGATGTAGTAGCTCCGTAGATTTCATATTGACACCATTTCATAAAGACACCGTAATTATACATGTAAACATATTCTCTGGAAAATATGTTTAGTTCAGAATGAGATGAGGTGTACTAATATAAATGTAATTTAAAAATCCCTGAGATGAGCTGTAAAAAGCAAACAAACAACCGAGTTCTAAGAAGGGTTATTGTTTCAATGCTAGTAGTAAACTAAAGCCCACCCCATATGGTTAACATAAGCATTCCCAAAGTTCATCATGAACCTCATTTTTATGGAATCTGATGGATCAAACCATTCACTTACTCTCAGTAATGGTGTCAAACTCAATTCTCTTGCTTGCAAGTGCAGTTCACAGACTTCCTAGCCTATTTCCTTTTAATTTTTATATCATTTGTTGGGTTTCTCCTTTGACAATTTTGGGCATGCTGAAAGTACATACTGACTACTGAAACTCCTAGTCCTCCAGTTTCTCTCCCACCCCTATTACTTTCCTGGCTAGTTATATGTCAACTTAACACAAGTTAGAGTCATCAGAGAGAAGGGAGCCTCATTTGAGAAAACACATCCATAAGACCCAGGCGTATGCAAGACTGTAAGGTATTTTCTTAATTAGTTATTGATGTGGGAGGGCCCAGACCATTGTGAGTGGTGCCAACCCTGGTCCTGAGTTCTATGGAAAACGTAAGAGGAGCAAGCTGGTAAGCAGAACTCCTCCGTGGTTTCTGCATCAACTCCTGCTTCCCGGCTCCTACCCTGCTTGAGTTCCTGTCCCAACTTCCTTTTATAATGAACTGTGATATAAGCCAAATAAACCCCTTTCTCCTCAAGTTCCTTTGGTTGTGGTGTTTCATCACAGCAATAGTAACCCTAAATAACACATGAGGATTAACCATGTGACCATGGGCTTGGAACTACCTACTGTAACCTGGTGAGTATCTCAGCCTGCTTTTGTTGTTGTTTTGTTCTGTTTTGAGGAATGGTCTAAATTAAAAAAAAAAATACAGTAACTAAAAAGCAGAAGTGATGCCTAACCCAATGATCCATACAAAAATGACCCAACAGAAATGCCCAATGAGATGAAGTGAGGAGACAGATTGAGTGACATGAAGACAGTGTGCTTTAAATGAAGACAGTACACTTTAGCTGACGTTATAATAGCTAAGAGAATGAAAGGGCTCAAGAATAAGCCTGAGGTGTATAGCCTTTTAATAACAGCATAAATAGATATAATATGGAGAGAGGCCTTGAGAGTGGCATTCTGATGCATAAAAGGAATATGCCATAGTGTGTGATAAGGAGTCCTACGCAGAACACCGAGGTTGCCATGTATGCTGGCTAGACTTTTCAGATGAAAAGCGAGAAGTAAAAGCAATTCATCACAGAAACCATGACTGTGGTAGAACTACTGGTGGCACAGAGGAGAATCATATGAGAGAGTTTTCAGAATCTGAAGGAACACGGAGAACTTCCATGGGATCAGTTATCAGAGTCACAGACTTATTTCTATTCCGATTTGTTATGCTCAGTAAGGATATTGATGGTGGAATCCATCGGCTGAGCCCAGAGGAACTCCCAGCACTTCTGCTACTAACTTGATCTCCTTACAAACATCTCAAAGATGCCAGGGACAAAGGTTTTCCCTTTCCAAAAAGAAACCAAAGTCAACCTCCTCCTCTGCCTTCCAGGTGGCACTGCACATACTCGATGGAAGTGTTCAGGAAGCACTTCCTTCTTTGAACGAAAAGAAACACCTTCTTTCCTTAGAGCCCACTCCCACCTTCTCTTCCTCCATAAATGGAAGCTAATGTCTTTTGCAAATTATCCATGACCTGTCCTTGCACTGTTTGTGCTCTTGGCAGATACTGTGCAGTAGACAGAGAGGGATAGAGCTTGGTGACGTTTGTGTTTCTACTGGTTTCCTTAGCAATGTCCTAGCAGGCTGCCAGCTCCCCTACAAACCTGCTTCTGAGTCAGCCTGTTTTCAGCTGGCATCTAGACTCTGCCAAAACACCACCGTTAAAATGATAACTTTTCTCACAGCACTTCACAGTTTATAAAATGTTTTCCAGGCTTTACTTACTTTTTTCTTTGCAGCAGAAATTCACAGAGAATCTATTATCAATATCCACATTACACAAGTAAAGAAAGCTGTACTTCCCTACAGATTAATATAGGTCCAAGATGTACGGATGCCAAGTGTTACTTCAGCCACTGGCTTATACCTGATATTTTTAAATGGTCAAAATATAATGACTGTATAGTGCTTGCATATAATAATAAGTATACTATAGGCTTGCCATAGCTATACCCCTCTACTTAGCCATGTACAACTTTGACTTTCATTAAAAAGCTATTAAGGGAAAGGTTGTCTGATACAGTACTGCATGGAGTGGATCATTAAAATAGTGATAACAACTTCTTCTGAATTATCGATATAGATTAATATCAAATTTGCACCTCAAGGAGAGTGTGTAGTTATTGGCACCAGGTCCTGGATTTCTATACATGAGCAGGGCCAGGCCAGCTATAGAGGTCCTTCTCCAGGGGTACTGTATCGGTAAGGGCTGAGCAGGTTTCACAGGACGAAAGAATGGATTCATCTACCAAACCTCAGAGACACTAGAAAATAGAATTAGTATTTACACTAAAACAATTTTTCAGGGCTCATTTTAAAAGGTCTCTTCATCTCTTTAAAAAAAGCTCTAAATTTCTGAATTCTGAAGGTAAGCTACACACTCAATAAAAAAAAAAACAAAAACAAAAACAAAAACCTGTTATCTGTCTTCTATTTCTGACACAATCAAAATCGTTAATTAAAATGTTTTCTTTGAAGTGCCATTGGGGAAAAATAAAGGGACAATTAAGTTAAATAGGCTCTTTATCTGTCTACAAAGAAAAAGTCTGCCTCTCCCACTTAACCCACTAGCTAGAGTCCCCCCCCCTGCACAGATAATCTGAGTTTTCCACTATGTGTCCAAAAATAAAAATTTGGTATCTTTTTCAATTTCAGTACTACTGACCCACAATTGATATAGTCTCTATTTCTCTCTCTCTTTTTTAAGATTATAATACAATTAAATTATGTTCCACTTCCCTTTCCTCCAAACCTTTCCATTCGCCCCTTAACTTTGCTCACTTTCTAATACATGGCTTCTTTTTTAAAAAAAAATTTTCCTGCTTGTGCTTGTGCTTGTGCATGTGCATGTTCGTGTGTGTGTGTGTGTGTGTGTGTGTGTGTGTGTGTGTTTGTGCCATCGACTAACAAAAACCTCCTGAGCTGTTGGTCATATAAAAATATAACCTGTACATTATGTACTCGATGGCTAGCAATAAGAAATAACTATGATTTTATTGTTAGCATTTACTCCGTGTGTAGAGATTGTTGAAAGACAGCATGCCTCAGCACACAGACAGCAGCCTCATGCAACCTGTGTTTACTACATCTCTTAACTGTATCAAGAAGCCAAGTTCAGTATTTGGCCTCTGCGTGCTCAAGTTCTGTATTTGTGTAAATATGCTTCATGATGTTGGCACAAGGTTGAAATAAATGAAGGCACGAAGGAGTACATGACTGTATGTTCCTTTGTATTGCCTTAGGTTTTCCCTTATAATAGCTTTCAAGATAGAGTTGTGGGTTTTGATGTTTGATAATGCGTATTTAAATGCTGGCTTTGTCACTTTCTCTTTCAACAACTTGTGTTAAATTACTCTCAATGCTTTGGAATGGTAGCATAATTGACTATAACTAAGGAAATAAAAAATTAATGTACCTCTCATAGTTGTCATAAAGGTTCATTGAAGTAACGATTAATTTTCTTATAATACAATGCTTGTCATAGTTGCTACTTAATTAGCTATATATATTATTAATACATACGCTACATTTCTACCTTTTCTGACTTGGCCCTAAAGACTTATGTGAGGTGGATCAATAAGCTCTATCTGAACCAACACTACGTATTTGGGAAGTGTTTCCATTGACAGCTGTGTCTTCTTTTAACAAAATGCATGTTTTGAAATTTAAGTTTTTGAGAATTTCATTCATGAATGCCATATTTACTTTGTTTCTACCTCTCCATTCCCTCAGTGTCCTCTCCACTATCTCTCAACAAATTCATGACCTCCTTAATCACATTCTACTGAGTCCATTTAGTGTTGCCCGTGTTCACATGTGTGTTTAGCAATGGCCATGTGGGATTAGACAGCCTGTCAGGGTTCATTTCTGAAGATGGCAATGTCCCTCAAGTCTAAGCAGCTATTAATTGCCTGTAGCTCTTTATCTAGGGGTAAGACCTCATGAGATTTTTTTCCATCCACATTGGAAAGTCAAATTGTGATTTTTTTCATGTTTTGTTTAGATAACCATATCGTTGATATTTCATGGGTGTTCTTCCCTCTCATGTATCAATGACACAATCTTGTAACGGATATCCTGGTTGTGAAGCTCTTATGATATTCCTGCTCTCTCTTCTGAGATGTTCCCTGAGCCTTAGGTATAGTAGTCAAAGTGTAGATGTGTCAGTTGGGGTTGGTTACTCTATAGTAAAGTTGTTTCGTTCATTTTAACTGGTTGTGGATTTCTGTAATAGTCTCTATCTGCTGCTATAAATAAAAAAATAAGCTTCATTGATAAGGAGTCTGTGGGTATAAGGATAAGTGTTTAAGATGCACTTAGAAATTATACTGGTTTACATAGTAGAAGTGTGCTCTCCTCTCAGCCCCATGACCTCACCAGTCACTAGTAGCTGGCTAGGTTTACATTACCAAGTATGAATCCCTTCCTATTGCACTAGCGTTAAGTCTATTTGCTCATCTGTTGATTGATCCCAGTATATGTGCCTCCATTGTACCCTTGTGAGTATCTTCCCATGCTGCTCATTGTTGTGGTCTACAGGCTTCAAAGTTAGATGGGACTGTTTTTTTTTTTAATTTAATTGTATTTTTTATTATTAGTTACATTTTATTAACTCTGTATCCCAGCTGCATCGCACTCCATTATTCCCTCCCAATCCCACCCTCCCTTCCTCATCTCCTCCCTGCCCCTTTCCAAGTCCACTGATTGGGGAGGACCTCCTCCCCTTTCATCTGACCCTGTTTTACCAGCTGTCTTCAGGACTGGCTGCAAAGTCCTCCTCTGTGGCCTAGCAGGACTGCTCCTCCCTTGGGGGATAGGGAGGTCAAAGAGCCTGTTATTGAGTTCCTGTCAGAAATAGTCCCTGTTCCCCTCACTATGGGAAACCAATTGCTTACTGAGCTACCGCAGGCTACATCCAAGCAGAGGTTCTAGGTTATATCCATACATGGTCCTTGGTAGAGTGTCAGTCTCAGAAAAGACCCCTGAGGAATGCATACAGAAATTGTGGTATTTTTACACAATTGAATACTAGTCAGCAATCAAAAACAAGGAAATCATGAAATTTGCAGGCAAATGGTGGGATCTAAAAAAAGATCATTCTGAGTGAAGTATGCCAGAAGGAGAAAGACAAACATGGTATATACTCGTTTATATAAACCTACAAGGTATGATAAACATAATGAAATCTATACACCTAAAGAAGATAAACAAGAAAAAGGACATGGGGTAAGATGATCAATACTCACTTAAAAAGACAAATGGGATGTGCATTGGACGTATGGCAGGAGCCTACTGCAGAAGGCATCTCAAAGACTCTACTTAGCAGTGTTTCAAAGCAGATACTAAGACTCATGACCAAACCTTCGGCAGAGTGCAGGGAATCATATGAAAGAAGGGGAGTTAGTATGACGTGGAAAGGATAGGCGCTCCACAAGGACCAAACATATCTGGGCACAGGTGAGACTGTTGATTGCGTTTCCTCTTTGGCAGTTTGCAGAGCACCTCCAGGTACTATGAGAACCAGGCCTCAGGGAGGTAGGTAGCTTCCAAGTCAAACTGGAGGGAAAAAAAAGAAGTCAAATTATATTTATTTGAAGATGGTATCATATTTTATATATAAAAGATTTCCTTATCTAAAATATCACACCGGAAAACTTCCAGAAATGACCAACACTTTCAGCAAAATGGTGGGACACAAGTCAACTTACAAAAATCAGTTAACTTTCTACATAGCAATAATAAACACACTCACAAAGGTATCCTGAAGACATTCTTATCACAGCAGCCTCCAAACTTTCAAGTGCCAAATTATAGCTTAATTTTCCATTTATTTACCCCCAAAATAGCAAACCTCATAAACTACTGTTAAAAGGAGACTATTGCGCGCGCACACACACATAAGGGGGAGTACTGCGGTTAGCTTTCCTCTTAAGTGTATAAATTTTTATCAAAAGAAGCAAATTCATCAAGTAATTTAATTCTACACGAGATGTCAGCTTATATAATGCAAACAGTTAGAAGAATACAATAAAAGGAAAATATATTCCATCTAATAATTTTATTTCAAAAGCTTGTTCATAACAAAATTATAGCAATGAAAGCAATAAATTATTCAACAGATCCTGAGATCTTGCCTTTTTGGTTTTTGATTTTGGGGGCTTTGGAGGGGGGTAAGAATATCATGTGGCAACATGACAGCCTGAGGAAGTCCACAGAACTCGCTACATAAGAAGACTGAGCACTGTGGCAAGAGATGGAGACTATACTAAAAATCCATCTACTCACTAGGAACACAGTGATGAGAAGTCGCAGCACTGGGGTAGAGAGAGCAATGAACCAGGACCATACAAAATATTTGTCTACAACGCCATTTCAGAACACCTCTTAAGGTATGGAAAGAAATATAACATACACAGGAGGAGAAAAGGGGGCAAAAATACTCATAAAATAAGAGTCAAGCTTAAGAAAAAAGCTCTCTAAATGGCCATGAGAAACACTTCTAAGGAACTGAAGGAAGCCTTGATTAAAGAAGTAAAGCAGGCTTGGCGGTGGTGAAGCCCTGTTAATCCACAGTGATAAGACAGAATCGCTCAAATAGCAATTCAAATAAGGTCTTCTAACAAGAGCAACAATTAGGAGGAAACAATGGGGTGGTAAAATGTTCAAAGGAAAAAAAAAAAGATCTGTCAATCAAGAATCCATCCCGTGTCCAGAGGAGTGATATTTTACAATTAAAGTGAAATAAAAATTTCCAGATTCACAAACACTGAGTAAAACTGTCATTTTCCCTACCATTTTATAAGCAATGAAAATTCCGAAGACTCAGAGCATGTTATCCCTGACAGTAATGTGATTAAAACAACTAAACAAAACCAGAATACCAATAAAGCTAATTATGTATCTGAGACAATACAAGCACATATTTCTTCTCCTTGCCTCCTTTTATTGATTTAAAAACCAGGTGCTTTGAGCAATATTGATAGTCTGTGTTTTTAGGCCTATACAGTAGAAAAATATGATGCATTTACATAAGAGCACAAGGAAAATAGATGGGATTAAGTTGTATCCAAACAGGAAACAACCCTACATGCTAAATTGAACTCAGAAGATCCGAAGAAGACCTGCAGAAATGATGAATGGGAAGGTTACCATGGCGACACCTGTAGCTGTGCATATGCCATCATCTACTTCTAGCTTATCTAAAAGGCATTGAGCTATGTAACCAAATAACTACAAAAATATTTTACTGAGTCTCTAACATACATAGACATAATATATGCAATAATAATACCATAAGATGAAGATTATATACAAGTAATGTTTCTACCTTTTACTTGGATTAAATCATTTATGCATGTGATGTTGTCTTGATAGTTATTCTATACATAATACCTAATACAACCATGAGGGAAATAACCCAAAACATGAGTGAAGAATCACTGACAAAATGCAAACGCTACATAAAACATTAATTTAATCAAAACAAAGCCAGTGAAGAAAGAATCATAGGAAATAAAGACATGAGAACAAGAAGACAAAAGAAAAACTGGCAGACATATTCCAACCACACTGATATGAAATGAAAATAGGCATTGTCATACTAGATTAACAAAATAAGATGGAGAATATGCTGTGTGCAGGAGACATGCTTCAGACTTTAGACCTATATTTCTCTGCAATCCTTTAATGCTGTGGCCCTTTAATACAGTTTCTCATGTTGTGGTGACCCCCGAGCATAAAATTATTCTTAGGCTAAATGCTTTCATCTTAAATTTTGCCTCAGGACAAAGAGTGTGCTCTCAGCATAAGCTCAACTTTCTTTTTTTGTTTAAAAAGTAATGTCCAAAGCAGCAGAAGCAGGACAATCTTTGTGAGTAAAAAGTTGGCCTGGTCTACACAGTGAATTCGGGATGTCCAAGGCTATGCAGAGAGACCCTGTCTCAAAAATAAGAAAGCAATAGAAAGAAAGGGAGAGACAGAGAGGGGTACAGAAAGGAAGAGGGAGAGAGGAAGAGGAAGAGGAGAAAGATAAAAAGAAAATGAAAGTGATGTGTGAAACAATTAGACAAGAGAATAAAAGCAAAATGTCTCCTGAGTGAGATGAATGGCATCAGGTTGTTTTTATTCACAGGTTTGTGTGTGTGTGTGTGTGTGTGTGTGTGTGTGTGTGTGTGTGGCTTTGTATATAAACCTAAGAAGGTAATAAATTCATTAAACCAGGGGATATAATATTAGCACAAAAAAACCTCAATTATATTTCTATACATTTGTCATAAAGAACCAGGAAATGAAATTTTAGAAATTCAACTTCCAACAGCATCAAGAAAAAAAAATACCACAACCACTTTGGAAATTAATCTGGTGCTTTCTCAGACAATTAGGAATAGTGCCACCTCAAGATCCAGCTATACCACTCCTAGGTATATATCCAAAAGATGCTCAAGTATACAAGGACTTTTGCTCAACCGTGCTCATAGCAACTTTATTTGTAATAACCAGAACCTGGAAACAACCCAGATGTCCCTCAACTGAAGAATGGATACAGAAATTGTAGTACATTTACACAATGGAATACTACTCACTAATTAAAAACAAGGAAATCATGAAATTTGCATGCAAATGGTGAAAACTAGAAAAGATCATCCTGAGTGAGGCAGAAAGACACACATGGTATATACTCATATATAAGTGGATATTAGACATATAATATAGAATAATCATACTAAAATCTGTACACCTAAGGAAATTAAGCTAAGGTAAGATGCTCAGTCCTCACTCAGAAAGACAAATGGGATAGATATTGGAAGAGAGAGAAAACAGGAAACAGGACAGGAGCTTACCACAGAGGGCCCTGAAAGACTCCACCCTGCATGGTATCAAAGCAGATGCTGAGACTCATAACCAAACTTTGGTCAGAGTGCAGGAAATCTTATGAAAGAAGGGGGAGATAGAAAGACCTGGAGGGAACAGAAGCTCCACGAGGAGAGCAACAGAACCAAAAATACTGGGCACAGGGGTCTTTTCTGAGACTGATACTCCAACCAAGGGCCACGCATGGAGATAACCTAGAACCCCTGCACAGAAGTAGCCCATGGAAGCTCAGTCTCCAAGTGGGTTCCCTAGTAATGGGAAGAGGGGCTGTTTTGACATGAACTCAGTGGATAGCTCTTTGATTAACTCCCCCTGAGGGGAAAGCAGCCTTACTAGGAAGACAATGCAGTCAGTCCTGATGAGACCTGATAGACTAGGGTCAGATGGAAGGGGAGGAGGGCCTCCCATAACATTGGACTGTGGGAGGGGCATGGGAGGAGATGAGGGAGAGAGGGTGGGATTAGGAGGGGAGAGGGAGGGGTTATGGCTGGGATACAAAGTGAATAAACTGTAATTAATATTAAAAAATACTAAACGAGAAATGTTTTAAAAATAGATAAATTTTTACTCTAAAATTATAAAATATTATTGAAACAAAATCTAAATGAATTATAAACACTTATGTCTATTTATCAAAACACTACTACTATCTACTTCTCCTTCCCACTAACTCCTCCTGATTCCACCCTCACCCCTTTATCTCCTGCCAACTTCTTTTTTTGTTTTGTTTTTTTGTTTTCAGCCATGAGTTCACTTTGTGTTGCCGATACACTCAGGGTCCGGTGCCAACTACTGGAGTACAGTTTACTTACCGAGGGTTCACGTTTTTAAAACCTGAATTCTTTCTCTAGCAAGCACCAGCTGTCACTATCTCCTCAGGTGGGATGTGGGCTGGTAAGTCCCTCCCCATTCCACACTAGACTGTTGACTGGCTTGATCTTATACAGATCGTGTGCAGCCAACCACAGTTTCTGTGAGTTCAAGGGAACGTCAGCTTTGTCGTGTGCAGAAGACACTGTTTCCCCTCAGTCCTCCCTAACTTCTGGCTCTTACAACCTTTCTGAACCTCTTCGTCAATGTTTCCTGGGCCTTGGAGGTAAACAAAAACATACAATATGTAAGATAGCAATACTCACCAAACTGATTTGCAGAGTCTATAGACTTCTTCCCTGAATCTCAATTAATTTCTCCATGTAGTTTTGAAATTACTTCTAAAATTTATGCATATTTTTGATGGGTGCAGAAAATTTCAAACAGCATTAAAAAAGAGGAAGGATGTAGATAGACTAACATGTCTTAATTTAAATACTTACTATAAAAGAAGGGTTATAACAATCAACAAGATAAAACTGACAGAAATACATGTGTGTCTGTCATCAGTGTTAAATATTGACACAAATATCCCATAAGTGCATGAAAAAAATAGTTAAAAGAACCACTTATCATAAAAATAGAAATGTCATCCCACTTCACATTCATTAAGGAGAGTGCAATCAAAGAGTTGCATCATAAGAAGTGTCAGCAAGGGTCTGGAGATGTTGGAACCCTTTTGCACCATGTTGGGACTCTGAAATGGCACAGCTATTCTGGAAAGCAGCGTAGTAATTCCTCAATTTGCCACATGATTGTTTTAGAGCTAAGTATAATCTTACAGGAATGAAAGACTATGTACACATACAATCATGTACATAAATTTATGGCATAATTATTAAAAATACTCAAGAATTATCAAAACTGAAATTACCCATGACCAGTGAATAGCTAAATACATTTGTGGTATATCCATACAATGAACATTATTAAGCCCTAAAGAAAAATGAAGTGCAAATGCACATACTATAATATAAATGAATCTTGAAATTTTTTATCATAGCTTAGTCTATAGAGACAGCAGACTAATGTTTGTTTAGAGTTGGGAGGCACAGGAATGGTAGCAAGAGGGTTGAGGAGAAAGAGAGAGGTTGACTTAAAATAAGAACCAAGGATAAAACAGTCAAACCATAATGTTTAGAAATACTATGTTAATCCAAGTAAGAGGTAGACAAAATAATTTAAAATGACTGTCACCAGAGAGATTGTGTGTAAGGGACAGGAGAAAGATGTTTTCCTTTAGGAAACCCCCTCTTTATTTTTTAAACCATGTGAATGTATTGTATTGATATGTGTTTGTTGCTGTTTAGAAAGCATCCACATAGGGGTGACATTTAACTACATATTTAATGTTGAGTTGGGGGATTCTTCAACTGCAATAAGTTATGAAGGAAGACAGGAAGGCTACCTGTTAAGGAACTTTAAGTAAAATACCTCCAGACGCTGAAATGCTACTTAAAACAAGAGTCACCTAAAAGAAGCATTTAAAGAAATGAGATGGTTAGTATAATGCCTTATTTAATAAATGTTTGTCTTGAGTGCAGTAGAACTGTCTTCACTACTAGCTGCTCAGTGCTAATTTTGGCACTCAGCTATTGTTAATGATTGACACCAGAGACTTACTTTATAAATCCCAAAGATGAAATGGCGGCTCGTGTCAGATTCTTTCACAGCAAAAATGAAGAGGGTATCAGATTCAAGAAGAATGACCAGCTAGGCTCCTATAAAGAGATCAGAGAGAGGACTGAGAGAGGTCTACCTAGGGTGTCACAGAGGTTTCAACAGGGTGAAAATATTAGGAAGAGAAAATACTAGAGACCCAAGGAATAGAGTGCACAATATTGAATGAATGAAAACCATAAGACAGTGGAGAAACTGAGAAGGGGAAATGACAAAGTATAGGAAGAAGGCTGAGGAGGAAGGGAAAAAAGGAGAGGGGAAGGAAGGGAGAGTGCAGGCATGCTAATTTCAAATAATCATCGGTTCCAGGCAGGTACTATGAAAGACGGACTGGGGAAGACAAGAGAGTCAGAAATTATACTCTGGGAAGATTGTGGCCCCCTTTGAGGGAAGCCCTTGCATACCACGAGCAATCAGAGCCATACAGTGCACAGTGTTCCCATATCTGCTGGTTTCCTAGTAGGAATTGGTTTTGTACTGTGATATGTATGAACTCATATGCCTTAAAGTCAAAATCAAATTTATTGCATGTGCGACCCTCCCTAAAAAGAAAGAGAAAAGAAAAAAGAAAAAAATGGTGGCTATTTTCAATGTAAAAGCTATTACTTTCCATCCATATTGCTTTCCATATTCCAACCATATCATCGTAAGCTTCAGTTTTCTGACCTTCAATAGTGTAGCATATTCACCTTATTTAAGTTGCAGGATTCTTCAAGAGCTAACTAAGATTAATATGTGGCCACACCCTGCATAAAGATGGCACTTTGTTAAAAAGTTGTCTTGGAGAGATGTTATTAAAAATCATTTTCGGGGAGATCCAAGATGGCAGCACTGGGAGGACACTGTATCTGAGGAGCAGGACAACAGTGTCCACACAGCAACCAAGAGACTGAACTCTGGGCCCTAAAACACCGGGGATTGTGTTTCCCAGGTGAGAGGAAACCCCACAGTGTGTGAATCCACACCCACAGTGTGGGTGTCTATTCTCAAAAAGCCCAGGGCCAGATGGTTTCAGTCCAGAATTCTACCACACCTTCAAAGAAGAGCTAACACCAATACTCTTCAAACTAGTCCACAAAATAGAAACAGAAATAACTTAACCAAAGCCATTCTATGGAGCCACAGTCACCTTGATACCTAAACCTCACAAAGACCCAACAAAGAAAGAGAATTTCAGGTCAATCTCCCTTATGAATGTTGATGTGAAAATACTCATTAAAATAGTTGCAAACTGAATCCAAGAACATATCAAGTAAATCATCCACTATGACCAAGTAGGCTTCATCCCAGGCATGCAGGGGTGGTTCAATACAGGGAAATCCATCAATTTAATCCACTATATAAACAAACTCAAAGAAAAAAAAAAACACATTTTCCTTAGATGCTGAAAATGCATTTGATAAAATCCAACATTTGTTTATGTTTAAAATCCTTGAGAGATAAGGGATACAAGACACTTACCTAACCATTATAAAGGCAATATACAGCAAGTCTATAGCCAACATCAAAATAAATGGAGAGAAACTTAAAGCAATCCCACTGAAATTAGGGACATGGCAAGGCTGCCCACTCTCTCCATACCTCTTTAACATAGTACTTGAAGTCCTTACTACAGCAATAAGACAATTAAAGAAGATCAAGGGAATACAAATTGGAAAGGAAGAAGTCAAAGTATCACTATTTGCAGATGATATGATAGTATACATGAGTGACCCCAAAAATTCTACCAGGGAACTCCTACAACTGATAAACACCTTCAGCCAAGTTGCTAGATACAAAAACAACTCAAAAAGTCAGTAGCCCTCCTATATACAAAAGACAAATGGGCTGAGAAAGAAATTAGGGAAAAAATACCCTTCACAATAGCCACAAAGAACATAAAGTACCTTGGCGTAATCCTCACCAGGCAAGTCAAAGACTTGTATGAAAAAATTTTAGTCCCTGAAGAAAGAAATAGAAGAAGATATCAGAACATGGAAAGATCTCACATGCTTGACAGGATTAACATAGTAAAAATAGCCATCCTACAAAAGCAATTTACAGATTCAATGCAATTCCCATCAATTTATCAACACAATTCTTTACAGACCTTGAAAGAAAAACTCCCAACTTCATATGTTATAACAAGAAACCCAGAACTGCTAAAACAATCCTCTACCAGAAAAGACTTTATGGAGGTATCTCCATTCCTGATCTCAAGCTGATAGAGCAACAGTAATAAAAACTGCATGGTACTGGCATAGAAATTGGCTGGTAGATCAATGGGATCAAATAGAAGACCTAGAAATAAACCCACACACCTATGGATACTTGATGTTTGACAAAGAAGCCAAAACAACGGAAAAAAAGATAGCATCTTCAACAAATGCCGCTGGTTTAACTGGATATCTACATGGAGAAAAAAAGCAAATAGTTTCATACTTATCACCCTGCATAAAACTAAGGTCCAAGTGGATCAAAGACCTCAATATAAAAAAGGACACACTAAACCTGTTAGAAGAAAAAGTGGGGAAGAGCCTTGAACTCACTGACACGGGAAGACAACTTCCTGAACAGAACACCAACAGCACAGGCTCTAAGATCAACAATCAATAAATGGGACCTCATGAAATTGAAAAGCTTCTGTAAAGCAAAGGACACTGTCATCAGAACAAAACAACAGTCTACAGATTGGGAAAGGATCTTCATCAACCCTATATCTGACAGAGGACTAATATCCAGAATATATAAAGAACTCAAGAAGTTAAACAGCAACAAATCAAATAACCCAATTAAAAAATGGGGTACAGAGCTAAACAGAGAATTCTCAATAGAGAAACACTGAATGTCAGAGAAACACTTAAAGAAATGTTCAACATCCTTAGTCATCAGGAAAATGCAAATCAAAACGACCCTGAGATTTCACCTTACACCCATCAGAATGGTTAAGATCAAAAAGTCAAATGACAATACATGCTTGAGAGGATGTGGGAAAAAGGGAACCCTCCTCCTTTGGTGGTGGGAATGTAAACTTGTACAACCACTTTGGAAATCAATCTGGTGCTTTCTCAGACAACTAGGAATATTGCTACCTCAAGACCAAGGTATACTACTCCTAGGCATATATACAAAAGATGCTCAAGGACTTTTGCTCAGCCATGTTCATAGCAGCTTTATTTGTAATAGCCAGAAGCTGGAAACAACCCAGATGTCTCTCAGTTGAGGAACTAATACAGAAATTGTGGTACATTTACACAACAGAATACTATTCAGCAATTAAAAACAAAGAAATCATGACATTTGCAGACAAATTATGTGATCTAGAAAAGATCATCCAGAGTGAGGTATCCCAGAAGCAGAAAGACACACATGGTATATACTCACTTATAAGTAGATATTAGACATATAATATAGGATAATCGTACTAAAATCTGAACACCTAAAGAAGCTTATCAAGAAGGAGGACCCTGGGTAAGATGCTCAATCTTCATTCAGAAAGGCAAGCGAGACAGACATCAGAAGAGGGAGGAAACAGGGAACAGGACAAGAACCTATCACAGAGGTCCTCTGAAGGACTCTACCCAGCAGGGTATCAAAACATATGCTGAGTTTCATAGCCAAACTTTGGGCAGAGTGCAGGGTATCTCATGAAAGAAGGGGGAGATAGAAAGACCTGGAGGGAATAGAAGCTCCACAAGGAGAGAAATAGAACTAAAAAACCTGGGCAGAGGGGTCTTTTCTGAGACTGGTACTCCAAACAAGCACCATGCATGGGGACAAGTTAAAATCCTCTGCACAGAAGTAGCCCATGGCAGCTCAGTGTCCAAGAGGATTCCCCAATAATAGGAACAGGGACCATCTCTCATATGAACTCGGGCTGACTCTTTGATCACCTCCACCTGAGGAGGGAGCAGCCTTATCAATCCACAGAGGAAGACAAAGAAGCCAGTCCA
The DNA here is from genome assembly GCF_907164565.1 of Psammomys obesus. Taxonomy (NCBI): domain Eukaryota; kingdom Metazoa; phylum Chordata; class Mammalia; order Rodentia; family Muridae; genus Psammomys; species Psammomys obesus. Next base: position 23,262,059 of record NW_026596040.1, on the reverse strand, counting down.
GATGAGACCTAATTAACTAGGGTCAGATGGAAGGGGAAGAAGATCATCCCTATCATTAGATCATCCCAGGGAAGGGCCATAGGAGAAGAAGAAGGAGGGTGGGTGGCATTGGGAGGGATGGTGGAGGAGCTACAGCTGGGATACAAAGTGAATAAACTGTAATTAATAAAAATAAAATTAAAATTAAAAATATTTGCATATCACATGCAGCAGAATGCATATTATAGCACGTTGCATATAATGGATGCATGTAGCAGCATATTCTGTATATGTTCATGTTACTATCAGTCAATGAGAGCTCAAGAGTGGACTATTCAGAGGGTATTAATCAAGGTACCAACTTAGGCAGCTGTTAAATTTCTTTCTATCCCTTATTTTGTATGCCTGCAAACAGTTTTGACTTAGTTGACCATGGCCAGGTGAGTGGTGATATGGAACTCCCTATGGATAACAAAGCAAGGGTGTCAATCCATATTACAAGTTTCTGTGACTGCAAGGGCTCCCAGGAAACTGTTACACTTTAGACGGTACAGACAGAGACTACAGCATTGGGGTCATTTACTGATCTGGAACATTGCAAAAGACATTCCTAAAACCCAGAAGGATCAAGCAAAAATTGAATTAATGGAAGTTAGTAGAAATTGTGATTAAACCCGGATGATGTTCTCCAGGAATTTGAAAGGGACAGAAATGAACGTCGTACAGAGGGTTCCTTTTGGAATATACCTACAGCTCTTCATGTTGGCAGCAATCTCACTTCCAGGAAACCTTGTTTTGAGCTTAATGGATCTTATGTAATCCCCAGAAACTATCTCAAATGTGACTTTGTTACTATTCATTTGCTATAGTTCAGTTACAAGGTGAGTAGTGACACAAGGTTCAAAAGAAAGTGGGTCAACAACCAGTTGACAAGAGGTTTTGGAGGCTACACTAATTGGGAACTTCTGTAAAATTTGGGAGTGAAAGTAGGGTTTTGGGAAAAGTGTTAATCATCTATGTTAACTATGGCATGTATCAGATAGCCTACCACTTCTGCACAAGCCCACAAGGATGGGACTGAAACACGGGTGTTCATTTCCAGTTCATTCCAGGGAGAGGATTTACACATGTAGTAAAGTCTTCGAAATCTGCTTCTAAATAATGGTATATGTCCCCAGGAAGAAAGGGACGTTAAGCACCATATGTCACTGCTTCTGTATCTTGCATACTGATGGCTTCTCTGTGATAGCATCAGCGAAGACAAGGACAAGGAGACATCACTGGGAAAATGACATCTCCTCAAACCGCAGACTCCTAAACAGACAGCATCAGTGAGGCCAATGGTATGTGCTCTGTTTCCTGTGCTCTGTGCTCTGAAAACAACAGCTGAAGCACGCAGAAGAGGGCTGGGAGTGGGTGGGAGAAGAGAAGAGGGCTGCATTTTGCTAGCGGAAATATTCTCTAAAGCACAAATAACCCACAAATACTAACTGATTGGTCCCCCAAAAGGCATCACAGTGAAGTTCTTTTAAAGTTTGGTATGAAAAGGAATGTAGCAACTTTGATTTCAGGTTTCTAATTATTTCTCGATGGCAGCACACACACACACACACACACACACACACACACACACACACACACCTAGCTGAGATGAAGTCTCCTTTGTGAATTTACCTCCTTGACAATTCCGAGTTCTTCATCCAGAAACAGAGCATAAAGAAAGCTAACATTAACTGAACACAAGCCAACTGCCGTCTACTCAGCATTTTGTTTGCATTGAACTCAAAATTGTCCATGATTTTCCTGCTCCCCTCTGTTCTATTACTTCTCCCTCACAGTCAGCCATTATCTCCGTTAGGCACAAACATTTAGAAGATGCCGGCGGTCAGACAGACCCACAGTGAGTGCTTCGGGTCACTGTCATTGTTGGACTGGTTTAGAGTTTAGAGTTTCATTATGGCCTCCTGCAGCTCATGTGGGGGTGTAGTCTGATTGACATCTAACATATGAAGCAACTCAGATTCACAGAAACGCTCCTGAACATACTGGAAGAAAACAGAAAACCTACTAGAAGGGCTTCTGTAGGATCATTTTTTTTTGCTTCAGAGTACCTGCAAGTGAGCCTACGGGCAAGAACTAGGAACGTGAGTGCCGCGTCTCAGCCTACTAAATGATTCCAGAGGCCTTTCCCTCTACATCCATTTTTAATGATCACCGCTGAGTACCACATGGCAAATAAAGATCTTAATATTCTCCCAGATAAAGTGATCTCTGCTCTCCTAAGCTGCTCAAGACCTGACAAGCCATAAGAACTGGGCAGGGCAGGTGCTGGACAGCCTAGTGCACAACATAAGAATTGATCACTGTTGTTGAAGATGAGAAAATGTTCTTTAAGATACTTGCGCTTTCACTGACAGGTAAGTGTAGCATTCATACAGCATGGTGTAGTACTATGCTGCATGCTCCATTGAGCAAGGTCAAAACTGAGGCTCTCCTTCACCTCACATATTCCTCAGAGCTGACCTCAAAGGGCTAGAATAGAATAACAAAAATCAGAGAGGACGAAATAGAGAGAGAAATGTAGGAGTTGGAAGACACAAAACTACAGCTGGACGAGATTAAGGTCTATTGTTACATAACAGAATAATTATCATTTAAAGATCTTTATTTAAAATATACTGTCAAAAGTGCGCTGTGACAGAACGGATAATGGCCCACTTCTCATCCATTGTTCCTTTGTCTTTAAACAAGAGAGATTCAGTTCTCTTGAGGACATCCCTGCACACTGATTTAATGCTACTTTCTAGAGACACCTAACTTCTGTGGTTCTAGAGATTGTATAACTTGGTTATCATTTACTTAACAACTGATATCCATATATTTAAAAATAGATACAATATTTCTCCCTCTAGGTGTGGGATACCTGACATAGGCTGATTTTTTTTTTCTAGTTCTATCCATTTACCTGAGTGTTTCATGATTTAATTTTTTTTTAGTTTTTACAATTTTTTTATTCATTAAAATTTATTCACTTTATTTCCCAGCTGAAGCCCCAATCCTTCCCTCCCTTTTCCCATCCCATACCCCTGCCCCAGTCCAATGTTAGGGGAGGTCCTCCTCCCTTCCATCTGACCCTAGCATATCAGGGCTCATCTGCCTCTGTGGCCTGGTAAGCCACCCCCCTCCCATTGCCCACCTCCTCCATCTCAGGGGGCTGTGATCAAAGAGCCAGCCACTGAGTTCACATTGGAGACTGTCCCTGTTCCCATTACTAGGAAACCCACTTGGAAACTGAGGTGCCATGAGCTACATCTGTGCAGGGGTTCTAAGTTATCTCCATGCATGGTCCTTGGTTGGAGTATCAGTCTCAGAAAAGATCCCTGGGCCCAGATATCTTGGTTCTGTTGCTCTCCTTTTGGAGCTCCAGTTTCCTCCAGGTCTTTCTATCTCCCCTTCTTTCATAAGATTCCCTGCACTCTGCCCAAAGTTTGGCTATGAGTTTCAGCTTCTGCTTTAATACCCTCCTGGGTAGAGTCTTTCAGAGGCCCTCTGTGATAGGCTTCTGTCTTGTTCCTTGTTTTCACCCTCTTCCAATGTCTATCCCATTAGCCTTTCTGAATGAGGATTGAACATCTCACCTAGGGTTCTCCTTCTTGAGGTGTACAGATTTTAATATGATTATCCTTTATTAAATGTCTAATATCCACTTATAAGTGAGTATATACCCTGTGTGTCTTTCTGCTTCTGGGATACTTCACTCAGGATGATCTTTTCTAGATCCCACCATTTGTCTGCAAATATCATGATTTCTTTGTTTTTAATTGCTAAGTAGTATTCCATTTACATTTCTGTATCCATTCCTCAATTGAAGGACATCTGGGTTGTTTCCAGATTGTGACTATTATGAATAAAGCTGCTACGAGCATGGTTGAGCAAAAGTCCTTGTTGTGTACTTGAGCATCTTTTGGATATATTCATAGGAGTGGTATAGCTGGATCTGGAGGTAGCACTATTCCTAATGTTCTGAGAAAGCACCAGTTTGATTTTCCAGAGTTGTTGTACAAAGTTTACATTCCCACCAGCAACGGAGGAGGGTTCCCCTTTCTCTACATCCTCTTCAACATGTGTTGTCTTTTGAGTTTTTGATCTTAGCCATCCTGAAGGGTATAAAGTGAAATCTCAGGGTACTTTTGATTTGCATTTCCCTGATGACTAAGGATGTTGAGCATTTCTTTAAGTGTTTCTCTGATATTCAGTGTTCCTCTATTGAGCATTCTCTGTTTTCTGTAACCCATTTTTTTTAATTGGATTACTTGATTTGTTGCTGTTTAACTTCTTGAGTTCTTTATATATTCTGGATATTAGCCCTCTATAAAATATACGGTTGCTGAAGATCCTTTCCCAGTCTTTATGCTGTCATTTTGTTCTGATGACAGTGTCCTTTGCTCTACAGAAGCTTTTCAATTTCATGAGGTCCCATTTATTGATTGTTGATCTTAGAGCCTGTGTTGTTGATGTTCTGTTCAGGAAGTTGTCTCCTGTGTCAATGAGTTCAAGGCTCTTCCCCACTTTTTCTTCTAACAATTTTAGTGTGTCCTTTTTTATATTGAGGTCTTTGATCCACTTGGACTTTAGTTTTGTGCAGGGTGATAAGTATGGAACGATTTGCTTTTTTCTACATGTAGATATCCAGTTAAACCAGCGGCATTTATTGAAGATGTAATCTTTTTTTCCATAGTTTTGGCTTCTTTGTCAAACATCAAGTATCAGTAGGTGTGTGGGTTTATTTCTAGGTCTTCTATTTGATTCCATTGACCTACCAGCCAATTTCTATGCCAATGCCATGCAGTTTTTATTACCGTTGCTCTATTGTACAGCTTGAGATCAGGGATGGATATACCTCCATAAGATCTTTTCTGGTAGAGGATTGTTTTAACAATTTTGGGTTTCTTGTTATTCCAAATGTACTTAGGAATTTTTCTTTCAAGGTCTGTAAAGAATTGTGTTGGTAATATGATGAGAATTGCATTGAATCTGTAAATTGCTTTTGGTAAGATGGCCATTTTTACTATGTTAATCCAACCAAGCCATGAGCATGTGAGATCTTTTCATGTTCTGATAGCTTCTTCTATTTCTTTCTTCAGAGACTTGAAGCTTGTTTGTTTGTTTGTTTGTTTTTATAAAAGTCTTTGACTTGCTTGGGTTAGAGTTATAATGAAGTACTTTATGTCCTTTGTGGCTATTGTGAAGGGTGTTCTTTTCCTAATATCTTTCTCAACCCATTTGTCTTTTGAATATAGGAGGGCTACTGATTTTATTTTTAGTTGATTTTTGTATCTAGCCACTTGGCTAAGGGTGTTTATCAGCTGCAGGAGTTCCCTGGTAGAAATTTTGGGGTCACTCCTGTATACTATCATATCATCTGAAAATAGTGATATTCTGACTTCTTTCTTTCTGAACTGAATTCCTTTGATTTCCTTTAATTGTCTTATTGCTGTAGTAAGGACTTCAAGAACTATATTCAATAGATATGGAGAGAGTGAGCAGCTTTGCCATGTCCTGACTTCAGTGGAATTGTTTTAAATTTCTCTCCATTTAGTTTGATGTTGGCTATAGACTTGCTGTATATTGCCTTTATAATGGTTAGGTAAGTGTCTTCTATCCCTTATCTCTCAAGGACTTTAAACATAAACAAATGTTAGATTTTATCAAATGCATTTTCAGCATCTAAGGAAAATAAATTGTGTTTTTTTTTCTTTGAGTTTGTTTATATAGTGGATTAAATTGATGGATTTCCCTATATTGATCAACCCCTGCATGCCTGGGATGAAGCCTACTTGGTCATAGTGGATGATTTATTTGATATGTTCTTGGATTCAGTTTGCAACTATTTTAATGAGTATTTTCACATCAACATTCATAAGGGAGACTGGCCTGAAATTCTCTTTCTTTGTTGGGTCTTTGTGAGGTTTAGGTATCAAGGTGACTGTGGATTCACAGAATGAGTTTGGTTAAGTTCCTTCTTTTTCTATTTTGTGGACTAGTTTGAAGAGTATTGGTGTTAGCTCTTCTTTGAAGGTGTGGTAGAATTCTGGACTGAAACCATCTGGCCCTGGGCTTTTTTTGGAAGGAAGACTTTTGATGACTGCTTCTGTTTCCTTAGGGGATATAGGACTATTTAATTGATTCACCTGTTCTTGATTCAGCTTTGGCAAGTGGAAAAAATTGTCCATTTCATTTAGATTTTCAAATTTTTTAGCTTATAGGCTTTTGAAGTAAGACCTGATGATTGTTTATATTTCCTCAGTGTCTGTTGTTATGTCCCCCTTTTCATTTCTGATTTTGTTGATTTGGATAGTGTCTCTCTGCCTTTAAGTTAGTTTGGCTAAGGGGTTGTATATTTTGTTGATTTTCAAAGAACCAGCTCTTTTTTTTCAATGATTCTTTGAATTGTTTTATGTTTCTAATTTATTGATTTCAGCCCTGAGTTTGATTATTTCCAGCTGTCTACTCCTCTTGGGTGTGTCTGCTTCTTTTTATTTCTATGGCTTTCAGGTGAGCCTTTAAGTTGTTTGTATGAGATGTTTCAAAATTTTTTTGAAGGCACTAAGTGCTATGAACTGTCCTCTTAGCACTGCTTTCATTGTATCCCATAATTTTGGGTATGTTGCGCCATCATTTTCTTGATTTCTAGAAAGCCTTTAACTTCTTTTGTTTTTTTCTTCCCTGACCCAGTTCTCATTGAGTAGCGAGTTGTTCAGTTTCCATGTGTGTGTAGGCTTTTTGCTATTTCTGTTATTGTTGAGGTCCAGCTTTTGTCCATGGTAGTCAGATAGGATACAAGGGATCATTTCAATCTTCTTGTATCTGTTGAGGCTTGCTTTATGACCAGCTGTATGGTCTATTTTGGAGAAGGTTCTGAGAAAAGGTAAATTCTTTTGTGTTTGGGTGAAAGGTTCTGTAGATGTCTGTTAGGTCCATTTGATTCATGACTTCTGTTAGAGTCATTGTTTTTTTTGTTTAATTTCTGTTTTGTTGATCTGTCCTTTGTTGTGAGTGGGATATTGATGTTTTCCATTATTAACACGTGGGGATCTATGTGTGGTTTAAGTTTTATTAATGTTTCTTTTACTAATATGGGTGCCCTTGTATTGGGGGCATAGATGTTCAGAATTATGATGTCTTCTTGGTGGAATTTTCTTTGATGAGTATGAAGTGACCTTCCCCATCTCTTTTGATTAATTTTGGTTGAAATTCTATTTTATTAGACATTAGAATGGCTATTTCTGCTTGCTTCTTGGGTCCATTTGCTTGGAAAACTGTCTTCTAGCGCTTTACTATCAGGTTATGTCTATCTTTGTGACTTAGGTGTGTTTCTTGTATGCAGGAGATCGTTTTTCATCTGATCTGTTAGTCTGTGTCTTTTTATTGGAGAATTGAGTCCACTGATGTTGAGGGAGATTAATGACCAGTGGCTGTTAGATCCTTTGATTTTAATGTTGACTATGGTAGTGTGTGTGTGCTTGGCCACTTTTAGTTTTGCTGTAGTGAGGTTATTTAGTTCCTGTATTTTCCTGAATATAGTTAGCTTTCCTGGTTTTATTTTTCCTTCTAATATCGTCTGTAATGCTGGATTTGTGGGCAGGTATTGTTTGAATTTGTTTTTGTCATTGAATATCTTGTTTTCTCCATCTATGATGACTGAGAGTTTTGTTGGGTATAGTACCCTGGGCTGACATCTGTGTTCTCTTAGGGTTTGCATGATTTCTGTCTAGGCCCTCCTGGCTTTCATAGTCTCTTTTGAGAAGTCAAGTGTGATTCTGATGGGTTGTCCTTTTACTTGACCTTTTTCCCTTAAAGTTTTTAGTATTTTTTCTTTGTTCTGTATATTTACTATTTTGACTATTGTATGGCAAGAAGATTTTCTTTTCTGGTCTTATTAGGTGTTCTGTATATCTCTTTTATCCTTATAGGCCTCTCCTTTAAGTTGGGGAAGTTTTCTTCTATAATTTTGTTGAAGATCTTTTCTGGGCCTTGGAGACAGGAATCTTCTTTTTCCTCTATTCCTATTATTCTTAGATTTTGTTTTTTCATGTTTTCTTGGATGGTTTGTTTTAGGAATTTTTTAGATTTACCATTTTCTTTGACAGATCCATTGATTTCTTCCATTACATCTTTCACACCTGAGAGTCTTTCTTCCATCTCTTGTAGTGTATTGGTTATGCTTACTTCTGCAGTTCCTGTTTTCTTCCCTAAGTTCTTCCTCTCCATGATTTCCTCCATTTGTGTTTTCTTTAATTTTTCCAATTCTATCTTCAGATCTTGAACTGTCTTGTTGACTTCCTTTACCTGTCTGACTGTATTTTCCTGATTTTCCTTTAATTCCTTCACCTGTTTCTTTGACCATTCTTCTGTTTCTTTCATTTCTTTCAGTGATTTAATTATTTCCTCTCTCAAGGCCACAAACTGTTTGGCTGCATCTTCTTGTATTTCTTTATATATGGTCATAGTCTGTTTGACTTTATCTTCCTGTATTTCTTTACTAATGGCCATAACCTGTTTGCCTTTATCTTCCTCTGTTTCTTTACAGATGGCCATAATCTGTTTGATTTCATCTTCCTCTATTTCTTTATGCATTTTATTTTTTTCCTCCATTATCCTATTCATAAGCAAAGATGTAAAGTCATCTTCTGAAATTTCACTTAATGATAGGGTTTCCAGGGCTACTTGCCCTTGGATAACTGGTTTCTAGAGATGGCATATTGCTTTAGCTTTTGTTGGTTTTGCTTTTATGTTGCCCTCTAACCATCTAGCTGTCTCAGGTGTTGGCTGTTAGTTTCTGGTGCCTGCTGGAACCCTGGGGTCAGGAGAATCCCCCTTGGAAGGAAGATGGTTGTTCCTGAAGGAGGCTTCCTCATCTTTTTTGGTATGGTCACCGAATGGAAGGTGCTTCTCAGGAATTGTCACAGCTCTCCTCAACCATACGGACCTGTGTGGTAACCGGGAAACACAAACACTGGTGTTTTAGGGCCCAGAATTTGGTATATATATATGTATATACATATATATATGTAAGCATATCATTTGAAATAAAAGATAAATTGATTTGAAAAAAACTAAAGGTGTCTGAGTAACAAAGTTTCAAATGAGGCATTATGTCACCTTCTTCCTGCCAGAAATGTAGACTTGATTATCTAGAAATACCAAGAATGGCTATCTTGCACCTTGAAGATAAAGTCACATGTTATTGATGGCAAACCTCTGTCTAGGACCTATGAGGCATCATAGAACAACCATAAAAACTTTAGAAAGTCAACCTCCAGAATGCCTGTATATGTTGTGGACCCCTAAATTCCATTTCTAATTGTTTATCCTCTGTGATGAAAGATAAGTAAAAACAGAAAAAAAAATATTTAATCAAGGTGTGAAATGAAGAACATCGCATAGCATATAAGTTCTGTTACTATCAGAGCAGACCAGGTACAATTTCTGAGGTGGAGGGGGGTGGTTTCTCTAAGAGGGAACTATGGAAGGTCTATGATTCCTGAATTGACAGGGAGGATTTCTTATAAGAAAAAGTCAAAAACACAGGGAACTTCCCAGAGACTCTACTCCAACCAAGGACTATTCATGGAGATAACCTAGAACCCTGACAATGCAGCCACTTCTGATGAGAACTGATAGACTAAGATCAGAAAGAAGGAGAGGAGGACCTCCCCTATCAGTGGACTTGGGGAGGGGCATGCATGCAGAAAGGGGGGAGAGAAAGGAGGGGCTTATGGGGGGGATACAAAATGAATAAAGTGTAATTAATAAAAGTTAAATAAAAAATCTAAAAAAAATAAAAATAAAGAATTCCAACAACAAACATCAAAAAAAAATTCAGAAAGTTTCAACTGTGCTTCCAAATACTTTGTGCTCATGGTAATTATTAAGCAGCATTATTTATCAATACAATGTCAAGAGTTCCTAGGTAGTTTCTGAATCTACTTAATGAGAAGTGAGATGAAACAGTATAACAGCAAGTTCCTTCAAGAGGCAGGAAAGAAACTAAAATGGTATTCAAAAGAGCTTGGCTCTGCCTTCCTAATTATTCTTAATCCACTAAAGAGCTGGAAACATCTTTCACATGCTAATTAATTAAGCTCCCTACTAGTCCCCCATGAGTCCAGGAAGAGGTTCCTGTGCTCCATGGTGGGGCTGTAAAAAAGCAGCCCAGTGGGCTGGAGTGTATACACATCTAACTAGGTGAGAAGGAAACTCCAGAAAGGTCAGCCAAGGCAGTGTGACGTTCTGGTGGAGTTATAGGACAGAAGAGACTTGAAGATGTCAAGAACACAGCCTACCTGAAAGTTCGTTATTTTAACCTCCATGAAATTTCCATCTCTCCCTCATAACGGAGAGGTGCCCACCATTGTACCTTCCTCTAGAATTTCTCCCAGGCTCCTTCCAAGTTCAACCCGTGCAGCTTTTCCATTGCCAGAGATGATCATCTCAGGTTTTTGCCCTGTTCTCATGCTACTCAGATTACATTCTGCTGAATGGTTGTTGTACAAGACACTTAAATTGGCCAAAATGATTTTGGCTATAAATAAAAGAAAACTCTGTTGAAGTGAATTAGAGGGAATTTGTTGGGTCTGATTCTCTTATCTGAAGAGTTTAAAGATGTATCCGCTTTGGGCATCATTTTAGGGTTCTGTCTCTCCTGTCTTTTGCTGGTATGTTTCTTCCTTCCTCTGGCAGATTTGCATTACAATAACCAAGTATATCTGTACCCAGAGGGTGTATGGAGACACTACAATGCATCACAGCACCAAAAGAATCATTGTTTCTTCACTCAGAAGTCTGTCAACAAGAGTTCCTGGAAACTCTGATTAGAACTGCATTCTGGGGAGAGGTCGGAAGGTCACAGGTTCTGTTGTTACTTATACTTCATCTCTAGCTAGCTTTAGCTACCCAAATAGCCATTCCTTTCCCACCTCTGTGCCTGAACTAACATCCTGTGACTAATAGATAAAACTCCTTTGGAATCTGCTAAATTAGCAGACTTAGCTTCCATCAAGCCTGAAGCTAAGAATGTCATTAGATAGCATTTGAGGCCTATGTAATTTGTGGTAAACTCAGTCATTGTTTCCAGGCTATGATCTCTCAAATTTAAATAAATGATCTCTTCTTTAGTGTGTGTGTACTGCACATGCACACGTGTGTGTGCGTGCGTGCGTGCACGCACACACACACACACATTTTACCAAAAAGTCAAATGTCTTGAGCCTGGCGTGGTGGCACATGCCTGTAATCCCAGCACTCAGGAAGGCGGAGGCAGGAGGATCTTTGTGAGTTCGAGGCCAGCCTGGTCTACAAAATGAGTCCAGGACAGCCAAGGCTACACAGAGAAACCCTGTCTAGAAAAAACAAACAGAGCAAAAGAAAAACAAAAAGTCAAATGTCTTGAGCGTCAAATGAAAGGAATTAGGTTTAACCTGTTTTCTGTGGAATGGTGTTGACCTCAAATTCACAGTGGCATGCAGAGACAGAACCTTGCCAGCCAAGATCTGATTTGTATCAAGACTGAATGAAAGCACAGTTACTTTCTAAGATACATTGATTTTTATATAGCAGTACAGGGCAATAAAAAGTATACATTGGTGCTGAAACATCCATTTGAAAATGACACATTTCACTCCCAGTTTAAAGAGCCAAGAAAAATTATTGTCTAACTCTTGTCAGTAAGATGAGAAGTAAAACCTGCTGTAGGAAAACCCAGATGGGACGAGTGTGAAATATTGTCAACATAAGAACACTCTGCTGCAAATGCTCTATATGCTGACCGGCTTAACCTAGACTGTGCATCCCTGAATTAGCGAGGGGAGATAGGATTTTATACACCTGGATATTTGTCCACCAATCGTACCTCTCTAAGTGAAAATGGGATTAGTCATGCCAACTCCACATGCTGCAGGAGACCTGCTTACACATATGGTAAGCATTTTACAAAAAGATAAAAATGAAGCTTAAGGGATGGTGCCTCTTTGACACCACCGAAGCCAAAATTGGGAGGTTGGTCCTGTAAACTGATTTTTAATTATCGCAGACTTTGAAGTTGGTACCACCACATGCAAAAATAATTTTCTTACCTATCTCATTTGACCAACAAACTTCACTAACATAGCTAGAAACTCACTGTCCCTAGGCACTTATCAACCATAACGTAATTAACATATTTAAAATGCAGAAACACACACAGAAAAAGAACACTTCATCTGAAGAAATCAGACAGTCTCCTGCAATGCAGTTCCAAAGGCGTACTGTAAAACCACCCTCAAGATCAGTACTGACGAAATGCTCTAATTCTGTGCTCAGACTAACCAAGAAACTCATTTACAAACTTATCTCGTGTGAATGATGATGTATGAGTAGAAAACAAAGGCAAGCTGCAAAGAGACTGGAAAGATGCTCAATGGGTAAGTGTATATTGTTCTTGCAGAGCATCTGGGTTCAGCTCCCAGAACTCCAGTGACTCCAATTCCAAAAGAGCTGATGCCTTCTGGCCTCCCCAGTCACCTGCCTTCACATACACACAGCCACAGGTAAACATACATATACAAACAAAAATTTTAATCTAAAGATTAAAATAATAACATAAACTGTAAAGATGTTTAGTGAGGCAAAAAAATATTTTAAGTATTATTTTCTTTTTAAGATCATAATTATATCATTCTCCCCTTCCCTTTTCTTTCTCCAAACACTCCCACGTACCTTCCTTGCTCTCTTTCAAATTCATGAGGTACACCCCTTTTCCCCCTCACCACCTATGGCAAGCCAGTGAGCTGGTGGGAAGCTATGAGAGCAGGAGAGCAGGCCCAGCCCCTTACCTGCTGCAGCACCTGGGAGAGCAGACCCTGTGCCTTCCATGGGTATCATAGTAGAAGTGGCCCTTCTGGCAGTTGGTGTGGGGAGCCAGCTCCAAGGGCATGAGATTGGGAGAGCTGCCCCCCCCCCACACACACACCTTGCCAGCTATAGCATTGGGTGAGCTAGCCAAGGAAGTGCTGGAGAGCTTGCCCTGGTAGTGTGGGTGCAGGAGAGCTGGTGGGCTGACCAGCTCAGATACCACCCAGGGCCAGCTGCAGGCTCTAAGTTGGCCCACCCCAACATCTGCCCCATTGATGAACCGCTGGAATTCATGAAGGGCTGGTCTTACAGATCCAAAGCTGCAGGATCTCTATGACACAGGGTAACAACAGGATGTCTGGAAGAAGTCCCAGGGAGGATCCAGTATTGATAGTAGAGGGGAAGAGAGAGGCTTTGAGCCAGTGAAATGACTCATTGTCACGACCATTTATTTGCAAGCAAAGATGTGTGGACAAAAGATTATACCGTGAGAAACACTGCGGAACATTATAGCTTCCACAATGAGATTTTTTTTTTCATTTTGGGGGGGTACATGTTGCAAGGGTGGAGAGTGTGTATGAGGGGACAGGAGATGAGTGAGATTGGGGTGTATGATGTCAAATTCACAAAGACCCAAAAGTTATTTTATTTAAAAAGTTAACCAAAAAAATTACTGGTTCATTTTTCTTTAATTATAAATATATATGTACAATTTACATATTGTATATACATAAGTACAATACAACCTGCTCAGTCCATATAATGTTCCTTGTATGTATGTGCATTCAGGGCTTATAATTTGGTACTGAACAACTACTTGGTGTGCTCTTCCCTGGGGAGATCATTTTCCTGTTCTTGGCATTCCTTAGTGACCTGAAGTTCTTTGTCTAGATGAGGCCTTATAAGCCTCCTCCTTCCACACTAACATGTGGGGGGTCATGTTCAAGCAGCCTCACTGGTGATATTTCATGGCTGTAACTTCTAACATTCCTAGGAAACTCAATCTCAATTTTTAAGTAATTTAAGTATCAAAAAAAAAAAATCCCTGAAATTTAAGTAAAACAGAAAACACACATTTAACAAAAAAGTTAAGAAATTATAAATAATCATGCTTGGATATTTAATTGCATAGTTTTATTGTGGTCTAGTGACATTTTAAACACTATACATGCAATATGTTTTCTTTTATGTGTATAGGATTAAAAGAAATTAGCGGTTTTATTTTTATCTACGCTTGTGGTATTGCCTATTTTTCTGCATCACATATGCATGATTTTATACTAAGAAATTAAGAAATTGAGTGGTGGTAGTGAGTCCTTTAATCCCAGCACTTGGGAGGCAGAGGCAGGTGAATCTCTGAGTTCAAGGCTAGCCTGATCTATATAGTGAGTTTCAGGACAGCCAAGACTACAGAGAAACCCTATCTCAAAAGAAACAAAATGAGAGAGAGACAAAAGAGAAGAGGGAGAGAACAATAAAATTCTGTTTTTAAACAAGTCACCCTCCCAAATGAAAGGCAAAATAGAAGCTGATGACGTTGTCTTTATGTATGACTGAGTAAATTCAAACGTAACTCAATAAATAGTGCTCTGTGGGAGGTGAACAAAGTAAAAATGGGCCTAGAGGACTGGAAACTTCTAGCTAAGAATGGTCCGTGTGACTCCAACGTGGCGAATTGAGAAGGGCTTTAATTTTAGTCAGTCATTTTTAGAGAGTGAAGGAGAATTTCCCTCAGGCAGAAGACATTCACTAATCCAAATGTTCCAGCTTGGAGCTCAAAAATAACAAATTCTTTTCATTCTAGTCCTACATGGTTCTCTATGCCTTCTGCCTGAATTATCTCTTTTGTCAAGAAACAATGCCACGTGCCACTTTTGTTGATTGGTAGCGTCCCCATTGGACGTGGCAAGGTGAGAATTCCGGTCTCTAAAGCCGTAGGGCGGGGTGAGTAGGTTTAATCAGTGCCGTTTAATTTTCCAAACTGATTTTTAAGCAAGGCAGAATTAACTCCGCGACGTAGAGAGAAGGAACGCAGCTTCTGTAAGTACTCTCTGTTATTGTTGCCACTTCTTCACCGGAAGTTTCCCCGTCCAAACAGATATGGCCTTCAACAGCTGTGAAATGTCTTTCTTGGCTTCCTTAAATCTACGTTCGGGTGGTGCCTGTGTCTAGTGTCTTCATTAAAATGTTTGACTTAGCACCGGCGGAAGAACTGTAGAAGTGTGCCTCCCCCACAGCGTGGCCATTCTTCCTCATGTTTCCGTGATAAATTCCATCACTGTATGAGTGTCCTAACACATCTTTCACACTGCGCTTTGCAGCTTTCTGCAGCTATTGTTTCTGGAAATGGGGAATGCAAATTGCAAAACTCAGTGCGACTACATTTTTCTATTCATCTCACAGGAGAAAACGTTCTTTGCCGGAATACCTTCTGGGTTTGATTTGTGGTATTGGAACAACATGGACACAACTTTTTCTGTGGATGCTTTTCCTACACAAACCTAAGTAAATGTAACAGATACAACCCAGATATCCTGGGTTTTAAGTGGTTCTCTATCTCCAATAAAGAAAATATCAAGCAATTCAAAACAAATTTTTATTTAAACCAAAAATAAAGTGATCTCAATTAAAATCAAATGTGTATCTTGAATGCCAAATTCCTCATCTGAAAGATGAAGCTCTCACTAGCTTCTTATCCAGGTCTAATTTAATGAATCTATTTAAGAAACCTCTCAAAATGTCACTTAGAAAATTGGAGCTGTGACTAATACTTCTTACTGAAGCGCACACCAATATCAGAAACGTGACCTGAACTTCCTTTCAACGCCGACATTTCTTTAGATGCCAAATCCTCAGGCTGTCCATTAGGACAGCTGAGCTTGCTGCATTTTTCTCCCCAAGAAAAAAGAAAAACGTGGGGGAGAGAAGTGCCAAGACCCTGAGAATACTTACTCACATGTGTTTTTCAAGAAATATGGAGTGAAAAAAAAGTAAATCTGAAATTGCAGATACCTCCACTTGAGAAGCAAAGGAAATCTGAATCTCACAGAACTTCCAGTGGGAATTTGATGTATTCTCCTTACCTGTCACATGAAAGCATTTTTAAATTTTTTCTCATTTTTAATACTTCTTTGAAAATTTCACATAGCGTATTTTGAGCATATTCACTCCTTCTCAACTCTGCCCAGATCAGCCCCCTGTTCCCTACCCACCCAGCTTTTCAGCCTCTTCAAAAAAGGTGTCAAGTATAGACTGTGCTGCTCTTAAATCCGACTCCCATTTTCCCAGCAAGAGCTATCGATTGATTTCTAATAACTCCTCAGCAAGGGGCGGGGCTTGACGCCCACCTCCCCTCTCCCCACTGCAGTATTATCTGCCTTGAGCTTGGGAAGGTCTTGTGCATGCTTTCACAATCCCTGTGAGTCATACGTGAAACTGCCCTGTGGTGTCCAGGGAACATTGTTTCCCTATGCTCATCCACTCTCTTGTGTTCTTCCAATCTTTCTGCCTTCTCTTCCAGAATGCTCTACGAGCTTTCCATTTAGGGCTGAGCATTCCATAATCTCTCTTTCTCTGCACCTTGACTTGTTGTGGGTCTCTGTTAATCCTGCTAAAAAGAAGTTTTGTTTTGTTTTTGTTTTTGTTTTTTCTGATAAGGATCGAGAGATGCGCTAATCTATGACTGTAAGTATTAATTACTAGGAGTCAATTTAGTACTGTGACCATTTGGCAGAATGATAGTAGTGGTTCTCCATAAGGCCTGTCATCTCTCTAACCACAGGTTCTTGACCCCTATAATGGTGCCAGGTATGAGTTTCAGCTTGAGGAGTGGGCCTGAAATACATTCAAAAAGCTGTTGGTTACTCCCAGGTCAGTCATGCCACTATTGCATTAGGAGCCATGCATTGCCAGACCACTCATTATTGAACCTCGCACTATTTGCAGCTCAGTTAAGACTGATGGTTACTTTTCTCCTCCAGCAGCATGGTAGACTGTCCAGCACTAGCCAGTAGTGATGAAGCCTCTAGGTTGATTTTTCTTCATGTTCTGTCTCCAGTATGTGACTTCTTCAGCTGGACGTTCTTACTATCAAGTTGTCAACCTCGGTGAGCAGTATCATAGTTATTCATTCGGAAATCAGTGGTGACTCTTTTCCCTTTGCCTTCTGCGCCCCTTCCTTCTCACCTTTCTTCACCACATAAAGTCCAACAGGTTACTTTTGTCATTTCTCAGCGTATGAACTACCCAATCCCAGACAAAGAATAGATCCCTTTTGGTCTCTTCAAGGTGTTGCAGTGGAAATAATGGTAGCACCATTTTACAAGTACTCTATAGACTATGGCACAAATGAAACATTCATGGCCTCATTTCATTCTGCACAGGGTACCACACAATAATGGTACAAACAGTGACACATTGAGGAGTACGATAACATCCTATCGAGGTAGCCCATGTCCATGTGGGTATCCCATTCCTACCTAGGTAGCCCTTTCTCATCTAAGTAGCCACTTAGATTTATCTCTTGTTTATTCTTTTTTCTCTTTTGTTTGTGTTATTTCATTTTAATTTTAAATAATTGTCTCTTCACATATTTAGAATTACTGTGTGCCTTATATACAAGGCAAATAAGCTTCAGAGAAATTGACTGCTTCTTTTTCCACCATGGTCTTGGTTGGCTGAAGAACCTATGTACCCCAGGAGTCATTTTTGGCTGTTAGCTGTAATTTGAAGTTCAACAGAAACACAATAGGTCATTGTAGGGACTAGCCTCGAGATCCCTGGCGGCGTTAACATGCGAAAGGTTCCCAGTCCTATGATCCTTGGCAGGAAGGCCATTTGCCTCGCGCATGCACCACTGCTGTCTGAAGCCGGAGTGCTTCCGAGATAATTCAGTAGGTTTTCTTGAAAGCTTCCAGGGAAAGGAACTTCTGAAACACATGTATTTGTGGAAAGGTTGTCAGATAAAACACAACTGAATTCAGTCTTCACACAATGAAGATCTTTTACTGTAGCTATGCCCTCCAGGCTATTTAATGGTGACTCATGGTGTCTGTCTGTTACCACGATTGTTAGCTAAGTCATAGGGAGTTGCTGAACTGTGACCCTTCATCTTATAAAGAGAAACTGTCCCGGAATGTTGACTTACAGGTTTCAGAGGCTTTAAGAACAGAAAACTGCCTTGGTTGTTTGTGGGAATAATTTATTTCATAACTTTTCTCAGTCCCAATTAAACTGCTCCTGGAAGGGCATGAATGTGACAGCTTTAACTTAAGAGAAAAAGGCAATGACAGTGGAAATTTAAAACAGGTATCAGATAGCACTACTTTTGGGCCCATACATCCAGGAGTAATCTCTCTCCTCACATGCAGCCATGTGAAATGCCTTAAGATAGCTCTGTGTGGTTTTCTTTACGACCGGAAAGCCATGATCTTACTATCTTCTTCCTTGGAGAAACGAACAATCAAAGGCATATCATGCCCTGATCCATGGCCTAATTAATCTCTTCAGTAGGATGCAGAGTATGCACCCAAAAAAAGATGTCATGGATAAGGATGTCCCTCAGAGGTACAGGCTCTGGGTTCAAATCCCAGCACTTCACAAAGAAAAAAATATATATAACCCTTTTACCCTACTGGCATCCACACAAGTGCACTAGACTGGGAGAAACCATAGTTCTCCACAAGTGTTTGCCTAGTGTTAAGAGATATGTGGGAGCATTGACCACTTTCACCACAATGAAGTGGTAGCCCACATGCATACCACTGACTCTTCATGATGTTTGCTGGAAGGCATCTGATTAGTGACAATATAATGGCAATGCAAGATAAGCACTCCCCAAGGGCAAATAGCCATGTTTATGAAATAGGCCAATCAAACTTGAAAACCAGCAAAAAACATATCCTCTCTCTCTAAAGGCTCAGTCCCATTAAGTCCTTTCCAATTTGTGTGACTAACAGTAACAGAATAGAAAGTATTCTGAATTCTTTGGTGGGGTTAATTGATTTGTGGGTTCAGAGCTTCTTTTGTGAAGAGTGATGAGCAGTCATATAATTACAGATGATGGATAGATAGATAGATGGATAGATAGATAAGGATTAAACGTCTCAGCTAAAAGTTGAAGCTAGGAGCACACTAAGGAGAAAAGGAGGGCAAAGCTTCAGCTGCTAAGGAGACTGAAGAACAATGTAAGGAAGATGTGAGTAATGGGATGATTCCTCACTCTAGCAATGTCATCACCATCACTAAGACCCAGTCTGAGGGACAAATGGCACACTGCTGCCAGCAACAGCAGGTTTATAGAATCTTTGTTGAAAAAGTAATCATTATCTTGAGATCAAAACAGTCTCTGTCCAGAATAATTATTCAAAATCCCACTGAACCCAAAAGGGAAATTTTTCACTTATTTCTTGCTGCCAGCTGTGGCCTCAGTCCTGAAAACAGAATGTGAACATTAAGAACTCCATGACCTGCACAGGTCTACGCAAGCATGGGAGCTGTCTAAGCGGTGTCTCCTTTCTGGATCTTTATCATTAAGGAGCAGGGCAGCAGAAACTCTTGTCAAGTCACTTCACCTTTCTGTACTCCACATGAAAAACATAGCATGGGTAACTGATGGTTTGGGTTGACAGTTTCCAGATATTGACAACTTGGCAAGGAAATTGACAAAAGTTACCTCATAACTGGAGGACACAGAAGGTGAAAGAAGAAAGAAACATGAGACCCTCTTACCAAGGAGCAGCCCCTGCTGACCTAAAAACCCAAGCCCATTTCCCTTACAGTCTGTAGCCTTCACATGTTACATGTAGGAGTGCCTATAAGATTCCTCTGACAGTACAGACTACTGTCTAAAAAAATTAGCAGGATCTGCCCCCTAATGGCCTGAAACCTGTAGTGCCCCTTGTTCAGTTCAACTGTTTTGCATTTTTTATTGTCTCCAATGGTTGAGAGGCCACCGCTGTTTCCCCAAGACTAACCTCAGAGAGCAAGGATAAGAGGGTTGTTTGTTTTTAATGACCTGACTTAACTTTTTTCATAACTCAGTCCTTCTAAAGCTGTGCCAGACTCTTGCTTCAATACTTATCTTCCATGTAAGGACAGAAGAGTAAGTGCATCAAGATCACAGAAACTTCTTCCTAAGCCTGATAAGTTAGCTGTCTGTAAAGGCAAATCATTAGCTGTGACCACAGAAGGAAAGGGAACAATCTGAGCCAAAAATTTCAGATTTGGTAACTATGAAAAGAAATAGACACTGATGTGGTTAACGCAGTCTCTTACACCAGCCCCATATCTCAACAGAAGAGTATGGAATTGTCGACAAAATAAGGAGAATTGAAAATAATGTTAATAATTTTAAAATATATAAAAAGCCATTCTCAGCTGTCAACTCCACATCTTGAGAAAGAAAAATAGCTCCAGAAGAAGGAAGGTGTGACCAGCAGACCCTTACTGAGATGCTATGACCATCTACACCCTTACTGAGACATCTACTCCTCATTAGACAAAAGCAGACAGTAGGGGAGGAGGACTTCCCTTATCAGTGGACTAGGAAAGAGGGATAAGGGAGGAAGAGGTAGGGAAGGTAGGACTGGGAGGAGTTGAGGGAGGGGCTACAGCTGGGATACAAAGTAAATAAATTGTAAATAATAATAGTAAATATTTTTAAAAGTTCAACCCCCATAGCAATTAGGGAAATGCAAACCAAAACTACTTGAGATTTCTTCTCATCCCAGCTAGAAAGGCTAAGATCAAGAAAAAATGTCATACTTGGGTTTGTATTGCTGTAATACAGAATCGTGGCTGTAGGCAGTGGAGGAAGCTGTGAATGAGTGGAGTCCTGACTGATTGTGTATTTTGACCTGGGCACATGTTGAGGATGCTCAAGACCTCAGACCTACAGGACAACTGGCAAAGCCATTATTCATACGGCTCAGACTGGAGAGAAATGGCCTTTGTGTCTGCACCACTTCTCCTTCAGCGAAGTGGACACATGCCCCATCCCTCTCCCAGAAGCAACCTTCAATGATAACCATTTGCAAATGAAAATTTAGTTCAATGCCACAAGCCCAGCACTGAACGGCCAACAGAAAACAAACTCAACTCAACAGCATCTTCGGAGGTTCCGAGTCTAATGATGGTGTGTCAGGTGTCCTATTTCTTTTAAATTATATTTTATT
Organism: Psammomys obesus; assembly: GCF_907164565.1. Taxonomy (NCBI): domain Eukaryota; kingdom Metazoa; phylum Chordata; class Mammalia; order Rodentia; family Muridae; genus Psammomys; species Psammomys obesus. The sequence goes on along the minus strand of NW_026596040.1, from coordinate 23,241,015 downwards.
TTTTTCTGTATTTACTCTACAGCCCCTTTGTGTATAGATTATGGCTTCCAGTTTAGTGCTTTTATGGGGGGAGGGGTCCTGAGTGTGTGAATGAGTGGGTTTCTGCCTCTATTTCTTGTGCCTTTCCTTGGGCTCTTTTCCTCTGTTTGTTTGTTTTGTCCTATTTTGGTGTGCTAGATTTTATTTTATTTGTCTTATTTTGTTGTTATCCCTTAGAAACCTGCTTTCTAATGAGAGTCAGAAGGGGGTGGATCTAGATGGGAGGGGAGGTTGAGGTGGGGGGAGCAGAGGAAGAGAAAACTGTAATCAGGACATATTATGTGAGAAAAGGTCTGTTTTTAATAAAGGGAGGCATGAGGAAGAAGAAAAAGACATGGGTACAGAAACACACAAATCAGCCACTAGAGGGAGACGTCGGGCAGACGTTTTTCAAGGAGCTGCCTTGGCCTTGGCAATCCCCAGAGCAAGCAGCAAGACTTGGGGGAGAGTCAGAGAGCTTGTAAAAACCATGTCGTTCAAAGGTGCGGTGGAGAACAGAGACGATGCTGTTTCCTGATATGAGGGAACTTGGCAAATGTGCTCCTCATTAACTGTTTAAAACAACAACAAAGGCAACTTAACAACTTAACTCGACAATCCTATTTGAAAAAAAAAAAAAAAATCAAAAACCAAAAACTGAGCAGTTAAAAATGGACTCCTGACAGCAAAAGAACGCCGTGAAAGACTGTGCCTTTAGCGTCACAGCTGAGGGGACGCCAAATGGACATAATGGCCATATTAATGAATACTCCACAAATCCTAACAAAGCAAAAATTACAGAAGCAAAACATGGAGAAGAAAACGCCCCGTGACTCGCGGGTCAGCACACGGCAAGCCGTGGGCCGAAGCTGGCGCGTCGCTTCTTCGTGGCAGTTGGGCACTGGAACACAGCCCTGGTTCACGCACCTCCTGTCTCTGAATGCTTTCACTCTACAAGGGCAGAGACCAAGATGTTTATCCCACAGAGCCTTAAACATTTGCCCTCTGATCTTTTATACAAAAGATCGGCTGGCCTGTGTTTTATAGCGCTGAGGCAATCCATACATTTAAGTTACTAAAGCAACTTTTAAATTGCCTTAGTAATGTTTTAACGACAGAGGGATTCACACTGGCTGCATTTTACATGATGCGGGCACACAGGGTAAAACAGTGTTCACAACGTGTCAACTCAAGCTTTTCATCTTAACTAGTAAGTTCCAGAACAGTTGTCGATGCTTCTTTTTCTATTGTGTGTTTCCTGAATGTTGATCTTGTTGGGAGCATGTATAATCTTTCAGAAAAAAAAAAATTACTCTTAAAAGTTTTTAAAAAGACCGTTTTATTTCATTTTTAACCTGCTTTCCAGAAAATACTCATCAAACTGGTAGAGGGCCCCCTCGTGCCCGTCCCTTTCTCTCATTCAGAAAACCAGTTGTGTGTATCTGGAAACATGGCGCGAGGATTCTGGCACTTCCTACTGTCAGGAGTGGGGAGGGGACCTATACAGACCGTTAACGGGAATGGTAACTAGTGTAGGCCCCGTGGAAATGAGTTCAGAGGGTCCTCGAGAAGAACTGATACATGATCCAGCCAGCCCATACCAGAAAAAAATCTAAATCAGCACAGAATAGAAATACCTGCGCACACATGTTCGTTACAGAACTACCCACACCTGCACTTCCCCGGGTGCTCCTACACTATCCATAGTAGCCCAGGCACAGGGTCAGCCTGGCTGTCTATTGGCAGATTGCTGGATAAAGAAAACGCAGGCGTTTCAGTCCGTCGTAAGGAAGAATGAAACTGTGCTGTTTGAAGGAACGTGGGCAGAACTGGAGAGCATGATACGTGAACTAAGTCAGATTCAGAGAGACAAATGCATGCAGAATCCAGATTTTAAATGTGTGTGTGTGTGTGTGTGTGTGTGTGTGTGTGTGACATGAAAGTAAAAATTAAAAAAAAAAAAGCCTTTAAAATAAAATGAAAGGGAACAGGGACACAGAAGTTTGGAAACATCACAATGGGGCAGCGAGATTGTTCAGCTGGTAAAAGCACTTGTTCTGCAAGGCAGGTGATGTGAGCTCAAGTCCATGGGAGACACTGTGGAAACAGAGAACTGTCAAAAGTTTTATTCTGACCCCCACGTACACATCGATAAATTTAAATACCACAATGAAATCCATCACTTTGTAAAATAGACATATGACTGAGGTAAACAGGAAGCGGGAGAGGGGGAGGAAGGACGAGAGGGGAAAAGAGGAAGGGGCAGGGAGAGAGAACCCTAAGAAGGTTCCTCTCCTCTCCCTTTAGGTCACCAAATGAGAGTTTAAAAAATAAATGGACAGCAGGGGGCGCCGTCACCATGTTTATGGGAGCCTGAGGCTAAGCCTTTGCCCGTGCAGTCCTGCTTCCAGCGAAAAGCGCCTGAAGAGCTGAAAACTGTGACACTCTGTACTCCATCCCCTCCTGTGCTCTGTCACTCTGTCCTTGAGCTACAGAAAGGTCACATCACTGGCTTCAGAGGCTTCTCGTCACGTTCAGAATAGATTCTGAAGGCTGAGAAGACCCGGCATGCCTTGTTCCTGCCTGTTTCCTTCCTTGAGCCACAAAAAGCGGTGCACGGTCATTCCAAGGCCATTTCGTCAATCACGTTAGTGAGCACATTGTTACCATTTCTGAGTCATTGGGCCTGCCACTTCCTGTTCCAATCTTTCTGGGAGAAGGAATCGTTCTCTGCATAATTCAGGTTGACCTTCCCCTCAGGGAACCACCCTGAAAACCCCTTTCAAAATATTAGCCTCTTCATTTACTACCGAAGCACCATGAACTTTTGCTCTTGTACTTCTCGTAGTCTGTAATTGTTTTATTTGTGTATTTTTTTTTTTTACCCTCATCTCTCCCAGTAGTACCTAACTCCCTGTGGTGTCAGGAATCTACCTGTGTTCTTTGGCATTGTGACTTCAGCACTTATCCCAGCAACTGGCGTTTAGTAAGTCCTCAGCAAACATTTATTAAATTAATGGACGAACAGGCATACAAATTGTAAGAACTAGCTACTACATCAAGGCCACCATGAGAAAAGAGGAAATACGTCCTTGTGAGGAGCTGAATTCTGCCTATATTCCAACTTACTTTTCGAAACTTTAACCCCAAGCATATAAAACTCTTTAAATACAGAAACTATAAAAAATGTAATTAATATTAAAAGAGGTCAGATTAGCACAATACAATACGATTCAACTGGACTTCAGTGGGGGAGAGACCATGTCAATTCAGGGATGGCCTAGGGAAGGGCAAGGATACAAGAGGGACAGGAAGATGCAGCTTCCCAGAGAGCGCTGAAGAGCTAAATGGCCAGGGAAGGGCTTCAGAAGAAGTTAAGAGCTCTGGCATCTCCTCCACCTTCCAAAATCATGAAGAAATACATTCCTGTGACGTAAGCCACCCAGGGTGCTAAAACATATTGCCATGGCAGACCAAACAAACTAATATAGCTCCTGATAAATTAAACATTATTAATGAAAATAACCTCACATTTGAAAGAAACTTGGTAAGGCAGGAAGGATGACTCAAAATAAAATGGCCAGAGTGCTCCTTCATCTTCCTTTTTTTTATGGCCCCTCAATCCCTCATGGTGTTTATATATACTATTTGATGTTGAAATCCAAAAGATTAAAATTTAGGATTATCAAACTAAAGTTTACCATTCATCAGGGATAGTTTAAAGAGATCCGAAGACATCCCCCACATTGAAATTCTATCCACTATAGAAGTGTGTGAAACTGCCAAACACTAAAAAAGAAAGGCAGAGAAAGAGAGAGAGAACAGAATTTCAGGATGAGTACAGCAGTGCAAGCCTGGAGGCTTCATATGTACCCACATAAATTACATGCCATTGGAACCACATCTGGAGAAAAGCAGAGCCATCCTCCACAGAGCACAGTGGATCAGTCCCAGACCCTCCACAGGCAAACTCCTTCAACACTCAGTATCGTATAGGTGTCTCTAAAGCCTTCCTCTAAGGAAGCACCAAAGTGAGTGAGGCTCAGTATGTGGCCCTGAAAGGCAGAAACAGGACTTTGCACTGCACTCTTCTGTGAGTATATAAGAGCCCAAAATGACACAAGATCATCTGAGCTGGGCTTCCAAGTTTGCAAAGCAAACTTGCAAATCTCCTGCTTCTAGGGTAAAATCCTGCTGCACCCACAAGGCCCAAGAGGTCATTTTGCAAGGAAGAGGCCCGTCACACACTTTGCAGAAGCCAGGAGGAAGGAAGGTAGAAGCAGTAGAGGATCTTTGGGCAGGGTGTTGGAAGCTAAGACTCAAACGATCAACTCTGATCAGAGGTCTTAACTGGTTTGAGAAATACTGAGTCTCCTTGCCCTTTTATGAAACTAGGGAATTGGGTGTGATTATCCCCAAGGGCTCATACTGTTCTAAAAATAGCCAACACAAACCAAACTCCAGTGGGGGTAGCTGAGATGGAGCTTGAAAGTTGTGTGGGATTGTCTAGCAAGTGAATAATGAGCTGAAGACAGATAGCCTTCTGGGGAGGGGGGGCTGGTCAGCTTTGCACACAGGTTTTTAATGTCACCTGCCCCACAAACTGGTTTCTCTCAAGGTAAAGTTGTGGTTATGTATAAAAATGTGGGATATGGGAATGCTTTTAGTTTATCCACAGCTGATAACAGCCTCATCATGAGAGGTCCAGTGATCTTTGTCAGCTGGAAACTGACTAGTGCAGGGGGCCTGGTTTTTGCCCGCTAAAAAACATCCTTGTGGGGACTTTGAGAAGGGATAAATAGGAGCAGAGAGGTGAGGGGAGGGGAGGAAGATGCTTCAAGGTGCTCCTAGAGAGAAAAGCTCCAGAAAACGCTTTGCTGCTGCAGATGCTGCTGCTTGCCACTGTCATTAGCTGGACTGTAGGAACCCTGACTTTGAAGAATGGAATTGCCCCCAAGGAACTAAGTCTACTAAGTCTAAAAGGGTCTATATCCCCTGTTCCTACTAACCTTCCTCTCTAGGGTCAGGGGTTTGAAGGGAGGTAGAAGCATTTATGAACCCCAAATAAAGTAGGTTTATAAAGTAACGCCTACAGGGGAGCAGGAACCATAAGCGACTCTCTATCGGTTATCTCCCTCACCTGCTAGCCTGAGCGACATCGTCTCTTCACTTATTCCTGTCTACTCCAACTTGGGCCAATCCAAGACAATGGGCCAAAGCACAATCCTGGATGACTTCAGGCCTCTCTGAGGTTTAAATCACTTCTCTTCTTTCTGACTCATTCCTGGCTTTTGCCCATCTTAAGTCTCTGAAACATTTATGGGAACAAAATAGGCTGTCATGACAGAGTGTAGGAGAGAGCAAGTTGCGAGGGGCGTCCAACTCTGAGCTCTGTCTCTGATGCTGACAGACTGCGTGACTTCCAGCATCTTCTTCCTTGAGTTATTGAGTTAGGTCTTTTATCTCAGGTAACAGCAATCTGTTTTCACACGGGGACACACTTAACCTCTATTGTGAAGACCTACTGTGGGGCTGGAATCATCCCTTTTTTGGTAGTCTTACCAGTCGTTTCTTGCTGCCATAATACAGTTAGCAGGACCCAGTCGTCCAACACAGTGGTGGATCAGGGCTAAGAACATATCTAAGTTGACCTAGTGAGAGGGCCTGAGGCGTGTAATAGGGCTTCTGAGAGAAAAAGGTTACCTGTTGGCTAGCCTGGAAGGCCGGGTTACATGAGGCTTGCCATTTTTTGAAAATGAGGCTGAACCAGCCTTAGAGAAGGCAGCAAACACATGGCGAAAGCAGAATGAATAGAAAATAACGGCATTGGCACCAAGTCTCTATGAGGTTCTCCAAGTCGCTGGATCAAACGATGTCTGAAACTGAAAATCACTCCTCGACTTTAACCAAAGAGTGCCTTCATCTAGCCTAGTCTAAATTGGCCCTTTTATAACTTGCAAATAGTTCTACTATATTTTCTCTTTCTCCTCTTCAGTTTTCTCTACTATGAAATGAAATTTTAGTGGACAGCAATTACCTTGTGCCTATAAAACTATATGGCCTACTTCATGAGCGAATATCATTCCAAGATAGAATAAGACCGTTTTCAAAATGGTAAAGACTATATTCTTTATTAGCTAAGCATTAGATTTCACACATACATTATATATATATATATATATATATATATATATATATCTTATTAATCTTCAATATAGGAATAATCACTATTTGCTTGTTATGATTATATGCTGCTAGTTGAGATCTTTTCTGAAACACGGGTTAAAGCCTGGCTGCTTCCAAGCAGGTGCTCTGCAGTCATTAACTGCAGGGCCTCATACCAATCCTGGGCCTTCTGAGCCACGTCCAGCCCCTTCTCACCTTCATCCACCAGTGTCTCAAGCCTAAAACCTCTAAGTTAGCCTTCCCTCCCTCTCCGTCTCTACACAGCCCACTCGGTCTTCAAGCCTAGCTAAGCCCCTGATGGAAACCTTTCTCCTACCTCCACCTCCTCTCTGACTCTGTTGTATTTCCATAGTAGCACACCCACCACCCAAGCACATGGAAACATTTTCTCCTGTTCTGAATGCAGTTCCCATCCCTTGTCCATTTGGACCTACAAGCGGTAACAGCACTGCTGCTGTAGCCCCTGGGTAGCCATAGACCCCTCTGGGATTCCTCCTTCCGAATAAACCTTCCCTAACCTGCTCTAATGTGAGGGTCCCATCTGTTTCCCACTAGGTTTATCCATACCCCACAAAGCCCCATGCTCACCTCTCCCCATATCTGACTCCTATATCAGCTCCTGTGCCTTTTCTCTCCTTCACTCCTAATTCATGTAACTGGAGATGGTTGAGGAGAGAACTGAAAAACCCATGGTGGTACGGCAACTTCTGACCTGTAAGAAGACTTAGGGATTTGGGAGGCAAATATTTCAGATTGCTTTACACATTAGGGCCATCTCTTCTTTGTCTATGGCTTCAGGGGCCTACTTGTTCATGGTATAGTAATAGGAAGACTATCTGTGACGGACCAGACCTGACATATGCAAAGAGTAGAACAAACACACACCTCACCCGGCCCAGCCAGAGGTGGGTTTCTCTGCCTGAGATGGTCAGATCGCATAACACATTACAATTGAGAAAGGGCTTTTGTCCCTCTGGGGGGCTGACAGATGGCTGAGTAATCAATACATAGTTCAGAAATGATTGATCTATAGAGTAATTTTCTCCTCTTCAAAATAACCCAGTGAAGTGGGCAAATCAGAGCTTATCATTTTTACATTACGGGAAAGGAAACCAGGGCCCAGAGAAGACAGTTTCCTGGTTCATATGGCCAGTGACTGTTGCTACTCAGATCAGAATCCAGGTGTGTCAAACACCAACACAAGCATATTTCAAGGGGAAGCAAATAGCCCTGTCAGAAAAGAAAGAGAGCTTCTGAAGGGGTTAGAGCTTCTGTTTAAGTACCTTCTCGGGCTCTAGGATCCCGCCCACCCTAGCTTTCCACAATCACCCCGGGACAGTGGAGAAAGGTAGGTTGAAGTTCAGGCCACTGACCAGCAGGGAATTGAGCAAAGGGAACAAGAGAAAGGCTTTCCGGTGCCAGGACTCAAGGGAAATGTTTGCTGACTTTTTGCTTCACATTAACTACATCCAACTAGGCTTTGAAGCTAACTTCTTGATAGAAAGAAAGGTTCCATGGGGTGGCTTGAGAAGTTCATGACCTTGTTGCTGTGCACTTCCAAACCACAGAAGATCCACAACAGCTCTAGGAAGAGGTCAATTACACAGCAAGAAGAGAGGGAACTGTGGAGAAAACAGAACTCTGAGGGAAATGGGAGAAGAACATTGAAAGACAAAACAAGAGAGGCCACCAGGCAAGGCAACAGCAACAGTGGCGGTGTCATCAGGGCCAGGCCTTGAGAGTGTCGAGGGCACCTTCGCAGCACCCCAAAGAACCAACCAGACACTGACCAAAGGAACCAGCGCCCCGACTCACTCTCAACCACATCTTTGAAAACATGATTCTGAACCACTGTGGCCTTCCGCATAAGCAGCAGTTGCTCCTCATCTGTCAGCCTGTGCTCCCCAACAGAGCCTTCCGGGGCTGGCGGTTGCCTCTCTCTGCCCCCCACCCACAACAGGTCTCCTGATTTTGTCTGGGATTCAGAGGCTTCCTCCTGCCCTTTGGCTAATTCCTGTCCTAAGACTTAAACCTCAAAGATAGTTTCTCCAGGGAAACTCTTGTGAACCCATTTGCAACCCTGTACGGGGTCCTATGCCCCTCACATAAGTGTCCATAGTAACACATACCTTGTAGAGCAGTTGCCACTTGCTTCGTAACGGGCATGTCCATAGCATCCCCAGCTACACACCCACCATGAAGCAGAGATTTTAGCATCAACAAAGTGTCAAGTAAGTACCTATTGAACAAATCAGGGTTGAACTGGTCAGAGTCTCAGAAGACGCCTTCTCACTCACCAACCAAAGGAGTGGAAAATAATGACATGCGGGGACTTGAGCAAAGAGATTATTTTAAGAGAAAAGAAGGAACCCAGAGAAACAAACAGCTTTTCATCTGAGGGTCATCAAGACATAGATTACCCCCTTGATAATTGTACGGTTATAATTGTCACTGCTGAGCAGACGGCCTCTTGGAAAAGGGCTTAAAAAGATTTCCTTCAGGGGAGGTGCACAAGGGAGAAAAGGGAGGGAGGGTGGAACTGAGAGGAGATGGGGGGGGCGTACGGCCAGGATACAAAGTGAATAAATTATAATAAATAATAAATCAATTTTTAAAAGTAAAAACAAACAAACAAACAAACAAAAAAAAAAGAAAACCAATAGCTACTAAATGCTTATATACCCCAGAAGACACTCAAACTCAAATGAATGTCTGAACAGGATAGAGAGACAAAGGAGTTGGTAGGACAGCTTGGTCCAAAGAAGCAGATTTTTGTCAGCTCAAACTAGTTGTTGAAATGCAAAAGGGCAGAGCACTGTTTTCAGTGTCCCAGAGAATTCCCAAGTCTTTGTAGAGGATTTTTGTTTGTTTGTTTGTGAAGTCTTCTGCTTAGCTATTCCCATCTTGCTCACACTTTTTCTAGATACTGAGGGCTCTACAGAGCACCTGCATAGTACCCAAAGATGCCAGAGATCAGTTGTTGCAACAGGAAACTTGACTTTCTGAGGGACATGACCTAAGCACATGTCAACATCAAACTGCACTCCGAGGTCTCCAAACAATGTGACTTACCCACTAAAGTGATCAATATATTGATCAATACATGACTACCCAGCTACATGAGGAGCAATTATTGGCACTAAATTAATTGAGAGTTCAGAGGCGCCATTATGCAATATAAATATACGTCTGCAGTTCTGTGTTTTGGCCACTAGATGGCGAAGTTTGTTTTACGCTGCAGCTGCAGGCATGAAGAAGAGTGACCTCACAGGAAGAGTTTATGAGACTGACTGCTGCCTACTGTGCTGAGAGGGATAGCCTGGGGGAGGAGGGGGATAAAGTCAATGAAATGATTCCTAACGGTATTCTGCTATAGTCATAGATCGATGCCTAGCCCAGTCGTGATCAGAGAGGCTTCCTCTGGCAGCCGATGGGATCAGAGACCTACACCCAAATATTAGGCAGAATTCAGAGAACCCCCGAGAAGAAGAGAGGGAAGGATTGTAGGAGTTAGAGGTTTGAGGACACCCTGAGAACACGACCCACAAGAATCAACTAAGCAGGGTTCCTAGGGGCTCACAAAGACTGAAGCAGCACCTACGGAGCCTGCATGGATCTGAGCTAGGTCCTCTGCTTCTGTTATGGTTGTGCAGCCTGGTGTTTTTGTGGGACTCCTAACAGTGGGAGCGGGGTGTCTTTGACTCTTCTGCCTGCTCTTTGGACACTTTTCCTCCTACTGGATTGCCTTGTACAGCCTTGACAAGGGGATTTGTGCCTAGTCCTGTTGTGTCTTGTTATTACATGTTCAGTTGATAGCCCTAGGAGATCTGCTCTTTTCTGGGAGGTTCAGTGGGTTTGAAGGAGAGGGAAAGTGGAAGGAGCCTGGGAGGAGAAGTGGAGAGACGAGAAGCTACAGTAGGGATGCATTGCATGAGAGGAGAATAAATAAAATGAAAAAATATGAGAATTTTATAGATATTTAACTTATATACCTTGTAGACACGAGTGCTGTACCACTTTTCACATTGTCTTTTTTTTTTTTTTTTATCTCTCCTCATTTCTTACCCTTGTCAGCCCTGGACACAACTTAAGTCATCAGAAAAGGATAGTTTTCCTTAATGTGAGAAAAACTACATTTAGAATAATTGGGTGAACACAGTGGGGAATGATGCCAGATATTCAAACTCATGGTAGCTAGCCCTTTAAGCTAATTACAACATCATATATTTGCTTCTATACTAAAGATACATCGATAATGATTTTGGACTCAGTGGCAAGAAAGACCACACTGTCTTGGCTACAGACAACAATGGGGGGGGGGAATCTTTTAAGAGTAATTTGTGAACTCGATGAATATTAAAGGGTGAGACAGAATTCATGATGGACAAAGGCAATAAGAACATTCACTCATTCATCAACCACTTACCAAGTATCCAGCATGACTGTGCTGTTGAACACCTGAGCTACAGTAATGAGCAGAACACGGCTTCGAAGAAACTCAACCCAGTGGAGGAGACATCTAGTAAAGAGTGCATTAAGATTCCAGTTTGTGGTAAGTAGGAAGGAGAGCTATCTGCTGAGCTACGGGATGCTGTGTTTATAGAGACGGCACTTAAGTTCCACAGGATAGCCCAGGTGGTCCTCTATGAGGAGGCAGCATCGCCACTGAAGGGTGAGAAGAGCCCAGACATGCCAAACAAGTTGGGAGAGAAGGGATGAGCCAGGAGTGGGAGCCAAAGATGTCCATCACAAGAGAAATAACAGCTTCCCCCTTCCAAGAACAAGACCTCACATTTATAAAGCTGCGGTGAGAGGTTGGGAAACCTCCTAGGACATTTGAATTATAACACATTCCTTTTTTATCATGATAATGTAATGGAAAAATGGGAAGGAAAGAAATTAAGCAACTGGGCTTTGAAGATGCCTCCGCTGCCTACAGAAGTCATGGCCAGTCTGCTTAACCCTTCATGTTCTGCAGCATCACTCTTGAAGCCAAGCCCTTGAGCTTAGTCTCCTTTGAGTTGTTCACAGACACATTTCCAAAGAGAGTAGAGAGCACCTGCCTTCTGTGTGACAGAGAGAAGGGATGTGAACATGAAGGTCCCTTCCTGATTCCATGGCTGTGCCCACATGTGGCCTAAACCCAGTAGCAGCAAGTTCATGTGCAGCAATATCCACTAAAGGAAAACCCCAGACCTTATGTGGTATTATGAAGCCCAGGCTAGCCCCGAACTCCTTGTGTAGCTGAGGATAACCTTGAATTTCTGATTGTCTTGTTCCCAACCCCCAAAATGCAGGAATTACAAGCATGGACTGCCACATTTGGTTTATACAGAGTTGGGCGCAAACCCACAATTTCCTGAATGGCCTGCAAGCATGTTACCTACTGAGCTACATCCACAGCCTGCCTCGTCTTATTTTAAAGCTTAGTGTTTTCCAAACAGTTGCCATGCTCATCATAATCCCAGTGTTTCTTTCCACATCTTCATTCCTTCAAAACTATCATTTCTTTATTTTTATCAGCATATATTAATGTTTTTACTAAATTGAAAACAATTATATTTATGGGGAAAACAGCACTGGATTAAAATCAGGCAACCAAAAAACACTCACCACCGGTGAGTAATAAAATGCCTTACATGTCTCCAGACATTTTCTTGAGTGGTTTACATCTTATACTTGAAGATGAAGAATGGTTGGCAGCAAAAGTAGAATTGAAAGATTTGAAGTCTCACGGCAGAGATTAGACTATGTTTAAGAAATTTATGTTGAAAACACTTCCATTTTTATCTCAAAAAAAAAAAACAAAAACAAAAAACTACCAATGATCCTAGCAGTGAAGAGGCAGTGGGGGTGGGGGTATTCCTAGACAAAACTTATGCCCCCAGGGGCTTTCTGCTGTTACTTACTTGAAGCCAACTTTGACAAGTCTGGAGAATAGCAAACTACTGTGCAGAAACTTGGAGGTTGGTTAAGAACAAGCTGCTCACTGGAATGTCCAAGTTTGGTGCTGTTTCCTTCAGCCCGAGGAGGGCTGCTTAGCTACTTGGCAGTTGGCGAATAAAGAGATTTGGATGAATCTCCTGAAAATGAGGAACTAGCTCATAACTGCTGACTGGGGAAAGCCACAGTCCAAGTCTGATAGAGTCCTTTGTTCTTTTTATGAATTTGTATCTGGCAGCTTAGACAGAGAGGTAAGTTTAAGCATGAGTCTCCTGGAGTGGTTTAGTGTTTCATTTTGCTGTTCTGTAAATATTCATGAAGCACCTGTAAAACGTCAGATGCTGTGTAGAACTCAAAACTAAGTAACTGAGTTATGACTCCAGATACCTAGCAAGCCCCAGGAAGGAAAGATGATGATGAAGCAACCCAGGGTAGGAGAATAGCCTACAGCCCCTGAAGGGAAGCCCACCATGCCCCTCTGCTTCATAGCAGCAATGCAGGAATGTGGAGACCATGTGGTGGATCTTCTTTAGAGATTTAACTGAGTGATTGAACATTGCACACTAATTATTATATTTACAGGGCTATCAGGACATAGGACATATGTATCTTGATTTCTAAAAGATGGAAAATAGTTTTAAATACTGTAAAAGCTAAGTAAAATGCAGAGGTCTGTGTAAAGGATATAATCTGAAGGCCCCAGTAGATAACTACTGGATGTCAGAAAGTATAAGATTCCCAGGGGCTAATATTGTGTGACACAGTGTGTTTATAAACTTGTGCAACAGAGTATGTGCTGGTTGAGTTTTGTCCACTTGACACAAACCTAGACATATCTGGGAAGAGAGAATCTTAACTGATTGATGTAACATGGCCCAATTCCCTGTAGGCAGTGCCACCCTTGGCCAGGTGGTCCTGGGTGGTGTAGAAAAAGCAGGCTGGGCTTTTTCTAAGCCATGTAGAGCAAAGCAGTATTCTTCCATGACTTCTACTTCAGCTCCTGCCGCCAGGTTCCCACCTTGAGGTCCTGCCTAATTTTTCAAAGTGATAGAGAGTTGTAAGAGACCTTTTCACAGTGACCTGAGAGTTGTAGGATTAAGTAGGCAATTTTCTCCCCAGGCCGTGTTCAGTCATGGTGTTTTATCATTACAGCAGAAAGTTCACTAAGACAAAGCAAAGCTGTCAGTGCCATCTGAGCAAGACAAAGTATGAAGGGAACTCAAAGGCAGAGAGAGAGGACTTGGCCTTACAGAGGGAGCAGGTATGTCTCAAAAACTATACTCTAAGAAGTAATAAAAATATTACAATTTTAAATTTAAAAAAAAGAAGAAAAACCAACCATTAAATGGTTAGAAATAAAACCAAAGCTATTTCTGTCCACACATTAAGAGACCACACAGTGACCTCAGTGAGGAAGAATCAGAGGTCACAGTCGGCCAGCCACAGACCCTACTAATGAAGCCAGCAATGAGTAACAGCAGCTCCCAGGAAGAATTTCCAAGATGTGCCTGTCTGACCTTTACCCCAGGAATTCATAATAAGAATTTCTTAGCTCAAGAACCATATAGTCAAATTTCAAAACATGTCTTCGCTAAGCCCTGCCTTAAGACCTCTATCATGAGGTTCCAAAACACTGACAAATGCAATGACCCAGGATTCCAGGTCACTTGGAGAATATGTGCCACAAGGTCCCACCCAGACCAGCTGTGCCCTCAGAAACGTGCAGCCTCACCCAGGAGGGATGCTTCCCATTGCTCCTTTTGCAGAGGACACACTTTTGTCATTTATACAAAGGGGCTCCGTGCAGAAAAATTGTGCAGAGCACATAGATCCATTTCGAAGCCATCTTTCCCTAAACGCCGATTAGCATTTCTATAACCGAATAACATTTCTGTATGTCAGCATGGACTGTACTGAGAGTGCGAACAAAGTTAGGTCAGATCTGTTTGGAGCGGAGGGTGGGATTCATGTTCAGCAAGGTTATAAAATCAAGGAAGTTTACCTGTATTTTTTGAAACTGACTACTCAAAAGTCCAAACAGAACATCTCCATAAGAATGCCTTCAGCACTCAGCTTCTTTCAGAAATATTGTTTTCACATCAAAGAAACCCAGCCAGCAGTCCCTATGATTTCTGTTATTGTTGCCGCAGGAAAGATTTAACATGGCTTCAGACTTGCTCCTTCTGTTCCCTCTGACCTTCCCCGAATCCCTCCTGGGGGATCTGCTTATCTTAACACCAATCTACTGGCAGGAGCAACAAATCTTGATTCAAACTGGGTTCTGTCAGGAAGAAGGCGCCCAAAGAATGCAGCGTTCTTTGGATGCTTGACATATATTTCAAAACCAAGGAATTCTTCAACGTGCTGTTTACTTTCTTATAACCTTCTCTTTTGAACTATGGCTGGTTTTTTTTTTTTTTTTTTTTTTTTTTCATTCAAGATTCCAGAAAAAGGCAATTTTCACCTGCCTTCTATATCTGTGAAATGAGAGGTGGTAATTAGGGGTCTCCAATATTACTAAAATAATACCTCCATAAAACTTCAGTAGAATCCATTGAAATGAGAAATATTTGCATTTTGTGAACTATATATGCAGTCCAAAATAAAATGAGGAGGAAGTTGTTGAACTCTATGAGAGGAAGTAATCCCAGGAGACGTGGCTTTGTAAAGGTACAGATGGTCCACGCAGCTGTATTTTGCTGTTGTGGAGTTGAGAAAGGGAAATAATGACCCTTTTAATTGCAACACTGTGTTGTATGCTTTGATGGTTAAGAAATGCTTTGATATCCAGCGTCTCACTTGGTTCTTACGCTCATTATGAGAGGTAAGTAAAAATAAAATGATTATTGAGATCAATTTGCAAAGAGAATCAAACACACCAGATTCAGTGGTAGGGTTGGTTGCCACCAAACATCCGTCCCTTCTCTATAACTCCCTTGTTTTCAGAGTCTATGCTTTTAGAAGATACGGCAGCATTTTCCGTCACTCAAGGAGGGCCATGGGAACCAGAGCACTGGACTCTAGGCATCACAAATCCTATCAGGGATAGGCTTGGAGGTTTGGTTGGAGCTGCATGACTGCTGTTGCCTGGTGGAATGATGTGGACACTTTCCCTGTCACCTTCACGCAGTGTCTTAGAACAAAGCAAGCACAGCAGAGAATAGAATGAGAAAGAAAGCCTTGTTCCAGATATCAGTCCCTCCCATCTAGGGAGCACTGGCTTCTCTTTGATTCCTAAGTTGGCTTGAGCTGGCTTATTGGCACCTACGACCGAAGAATGATTCAAAATGCTTGTGGTGTCTGTGCCTATAACCTCACCTCTCCTGGGATTGACGGCTCTCTGCTGTCCATTTGGCATTAGCTTTCTGTAACCATGTGTGTTATCAGCTGGAAACTTTCCTCTTTAATTCAGGGAGAGAAGCAAAGGGGTGGAAATGTAGCCAACTCCTGTTTGCACATCTAAAAATTCCTGGACACTAACCAGCCCACTGGGCACACTGCTGGCCCAAGCTCACGCTCCTTTCCCCACGCAGCCCACACTGGCCAGAGTGTGGAGAAAGGGGACGTAGAATGGTTGATAAGGTACCGGATATGGCCAAAGAGATGAGCTAGTGAAAAACTGAAAACTCCATGAGCTGTCCCAGAATGTCCCTGTGAGTCTCAGAGATCTGCAGGTTCCTAGACGGAGAAAGACAACACAACTTTCCTTTTGAAGTTTATGTTCACTTGAACACTTGGAAGGTTTGTGCTGCCTCTTTGACTAACTCATGGGATTTCTTCATGTGTATTTATTGAATTTAAAAACAAGTTGCCTCAAGTGATACAAGTAAGTTGTCATGAGTTAAAATGAGAAATGAGAAAAATAAATAAAAATACTCTTAAGGAATAAGTGACGCATTCACACCAAGTGAGAACCAAATAATGTCATGGAATTTCCTGATGCAAAATGTTTGCAATGGTGAGAATAGGAAACTCTGTGATGGAGACATCACAGGTTCAAGGTAATCCAGCCAAGTGGGACTCCAGAAGGCCTCACCAGGGCAGTATAAGGAGAGTTATTTCTACCTAGAATTGTCCCTTCATGATTTTATTCTATTTGCTTAGATGTTTTCTAGTTTTAATTATATTTGATGAATAACTTTATGCTATTTTTGCTTACTATAACCATAAGATGAGCAATTTATTCTACCTTTATTTTTTATATGTAAATAACATTATAGTATAAGTAATATAATATGGTAAATAGGTTAACATTATGGACCATAAGAAAGTAAATTTTTCCTTTAAAGAAGTTAGTCGGGAAAAACAAGATGGCGGCACTGGGGGGGACACTGTGTCTGAGGAGCAGGACAGCAGTGTCGGCACAACGACAAGGAGACTGAACTCTGAAACCTAAACACCAGCGTTTGTGATTGCCAGGTGAGAGGAAATCCTACGGAGTGGAAATCAATTGGGACCGACCTCAGGTCACCCAGTCAATACCTGGAAAAGGTCCTGGGGACTGACAGGCACACAGCCTCCCACAGCTCTCCCAGCTGCCATCCTGGACTGGGACACACAGCTTCCAGCACAGAGTGAGGTGCTCAGCCTCTGGACCAGAGTGGAGACCTCGGTTGCCAGCCCAGAGAGGAGTGCAAAGCCTCTGGCCCAAAGCTGGGCATACAGCTGCCAGCCCAGATTGGGGCACATAACCTCAGCCCCAGAGCAGCACCCCCAGCCACCATCCCACACCCGGACACACAGTCTCCTGCCCAGAGTGAGGCACCTAGCCTCCGACCCAGAGCAGAGCCCTTAGTTGCCAGCCCAGAGAGGAGTGCACAGCCTCCAGCCCAGAAGGGAGCTCACAGCTACCAGCTCAGATTGGAACGCACAGCCTCCAGACCAGAGCAGCACCCCAGCAGTCATCCCAGACCTGGGCGCACAGTCTCCAGCCCAGAGCAGAGCATTCAGCCTCTGGCCCAGAGACTTGCTGTGCACTTGACTCACCTTCCCAGACAGAACTGTGTGCCCCAGGGTACCAGACTGAGTTTCCCTGTTGGAAGAAAACCCCACAGTTAGGGAATCAGCAGGTTCTTTAAGAGGGCTGTACCTGGAAAACAGCGTAACAACAGCAGCAGCTCACCAAATTCAGAGCAAGAAACCCAGCAGCATCCAGGACTTCTTTGGGTGAGAGGAGAGCCCCCCCCTACTAACAAAGACCACAGCTACCACTCAGGTCTGTATGCCTCAGGTGAGCAGTGGCAATTCCTGAGAAAAACTGGCCATACAGTGACAATACCCAAAAACCAGAGGAGGCCTCCTTCAGGAAAAATCATCTTCCTGCCAAGGGGATTCTCCCTATCCCAGGATTCCAGGAGGCACTAGAAACTAACAGCCAACACCTAAAATAGCCCAATGGGTAGAGGTCAGCGTAAAAGCTCAACCAACAAAAGGCAGAGCAATATGGTATCTCCAGAACCCAGCCATCCATGAGCGAGCAGCCCTGGACACCCCAGCATAATTGAAATTCAAGAAGATGAACTTACATCTATGATGATGAAGAGGATAATAGAGGAAACACATAAAATGTGTAAAGAATTAGAGGAAGATAAAAATCAAATAGAATATGGCCATCCGTGAAGAAATATGGGAAGATACAGCCGAACAGTTTGTGGCCTTCAGAGATAATTAAATCACTGAAAGAAATAAAATAAATAAAAGAAACAGAGGAGTATTCAAACAAACAGTTGAAGGAACTAAAAGAAAAACAGGAAAATACAATCAGACAGGTGAAGGAAATAAACAAAACAACTCAAGATCTGAATATAGAATTGGAAAAATTAAAGACACAAACAAAGGAAATCATAGAGAAGAAGAATTTAGGGAAGAAAACAGGAACTACAGAGGTAAGCATAATCAACAGACTACAAGAGATGGAAGAAAGAATCTCAGGTGTAGAAGATACAATGGAAGAAATCGATGTATCCGTCAAAGAAAATGTTAAATACAAAAAATTCCTGACACAGATCATTCAAGAAATCCAAGACAATATGAAAAGACAAAACCTAAGAATAATAGGAACAGAGAAAAAAGATTCCTTCCTCCAAGGCCCAGAAAATATCTTCAACAAAATCATAGAAGAAAATTTCCCCAACTTAAAGGAAAGGCCTATAAGAATACAAGAGGCCTAGAGAACACCTAATAAATTAGACCAGAAAAGAAAATCCTCCCTCCACATAATAATCAAAACAGTAAGTATACAGAACAAAAAAAAACAAAAAAAAAAACAAAAAAAAACTAAACTAAAAGCTGTGAGGAAAAAAGGCCAAGTAACTGTAGTGGCAAACCCATCAGAATCACACCTGACTTCTCAACAGAGACTATGAAAGCCAGAAGGGCCTGGATGGATATCATGCAGACCCTAAGAGAACACAGATGTCAGCCTAGGCTTCTATACCCAGCAAAATTCTCAGTCATCATAGATGGAGAAAACAAGATATTCAATGACAAAAACAAATTCAAACAATACCTACCCACAAATCCAGTGTTACAGAAGATACTAGAAAGAAAATATAGAACCCAGGAAAACTAACTACATTCAGGAAAACACAGGAAACAAATAACCTCAGTACAGCAAAACTAAAAGTAGCCAAGCATACAAACACACTACCATAGCCAACAACAAAATCAAAGCATCTAACAGGTACTGGTCATTAATCTCCCTCAACATCAATGGACTCAACTCTCCAATAAAAAGACACAGACTAACAGAATGGATATGTAAACAAGACCCAACAATCTGTTGCATACAAGAAACACACCTAAATCACAACAATAGACATTACCTGAGAGTAAAGGGCTGGAAGACAGTTTTCCAAGCAAATGGACCAAAGAAGCAAGCAGGAGTAGCCATTCTAATATCTAATAAAATAGATTTTCAACCAAAATTAATCAAAAGACATGGGGAAGGTGACTTCATCAAAGGAAAATTCCACCAAGAAGACACCACAATTCTGAACATCTATGCCCCAAATATAAGAGCACCCACATTAGTAAAAGAAACGTAAAAAAACTTAAACCACACATAGATCTCCACACATTAATAGTAGGAGACTTCAACACTCCACTCACAACAAAAAACAGGTCAACAAAACAGAAATTAAACAAAAAAAAAATTTGAAAAAATTAAACAAAACAATGACTCTGACAGAGATCATGAATTAAATGGACCTAACAGACATCTACAGACCCTTTGACCCAAACACAAAAGAATTTACCTTCTTCTCAGCACCTCATGGAACCTTCTCCAAAGCAAACCATGTAGTTGGTAACAAAACAAGTCTCAACAGATACAAAAAGATTGAAATAATCCCAATTATCCTATCTGACCACCATGGACTAAAGGTGCATCTCAAAAACAACAAAAATAACAAAAAGCCTACACAGTTGTTGGAAATTAAACAACTTGTTACTCAATGACAGCTGGATCAGGGAAGAAATAAAGAAATTAAAGTATTCCTAGAATTCAATGAAAATGAAGGCACAACATACTCAAAATTATGAGACACGATGAAAGCAGTGCTAAAAGGAAAGTTTATAGCACTAAGTGCCTTCAAGAAGAAATTCGAAACATCTCATGCAAACAACTTAAAGGCTCACCTGAAAACACTAGAAAAAGAAGAAACAGACACCAAAGAGGAGTAGATAGCTAGAAATAATCAAACTCAGGGCTGAAATCAATAAATTAGAAACAAATAAAACAATTCAAAGAATCAATGAAACCCAGAGCTGATTCTTTGAGAAAATCAACAAGATAGACAAAGCCTTAGCCAAACTAAATAGAAGGCAAAGAGACACTATCCAAATCAGCAAAATCAGAAATGAAAAGGGGACATAACAACAGACACTCAATCATTAGGATTTACTTCAAACAATCATTAGGATTTCCTTCAAAAATCTATATGCCACAAAATTTGAAAATCTAAATGAAATGGACAATTTTCTTGATTGATTCCACTTGCCAAAGCTGAATCAAGACCAGGTGAATCAACTAAATACTCTTATATCCCCTAAGGAAGTAGAAGCAGTCATCAAAAGTTTTCCTTCCAAAAAAAGCCCAGGACTAGATGGTTTCAGTGCAGAATTCTACCAGACCTTCAAAGAAGAGCTAACTGCAATTCTCTTCAAACTAGTCCACAAAATAGAAACAGAAGGAACATTACCAAATTCATTCTATGAAGCCCCAGTCACCTTGGTAACTAAACTTCACAAAGACCCAATGAAGAAAGAGAATTTCAAGCCAATCTCCCTTATGAACATTGATGCAAAAATACTCAACAAAGTACTTGCAAACCGAATAGAAGAACACATCAAAGATATCATCCACTATGACCAAGTAGGCTTCATCCCAGGTATGCAGGGGTGGTTCAATATATGGAAATCCATCAATGTGATCCACCATATTAACAAACTTAAAGAAAAAAAAAACACATGATAACCTCCTTAGATGCTGAAAAAGCATTTAACAAAATCCAACATCCATTCATGTTTAAAGTATTAGAGAGGTCAGGGATACAAGGCACATACCTAAACATAGTAAAGGCAATATACAGCAAGCCTATAGCCAACATCAAACTAAACAGAGAGAAAGTTAAATCAATCCTACTGAAATCAGGGACAAGGCAAGGATGCCCACTCTCTCCATATCTCTGCAATATAGTTCTTGAAGTACTTGTTAGATCAATAAGACAATTGAAGGAGATCAAGGGGATGCAAATCGGAAAAGAAAAAGTCAAAGTATCACTATTTGCAGATGATATGATAGTATACTTGAATGACCCCAAAAATTCTACCAGGGAACTCCTACAGCTGATTTAACACCTTCAGCAAAGTGGCTGGATACAAAATTAACTCAAAAAACTCAGTAGCCCTCCTGTATACAAATGACAAAAGTGCTAAGAAAGAAATTAGGGAAACAACACCCTTCACAATAGCAACAAAAGACATAAAGTACCTTGGTATGACTTGCATGAAAAAAATTTCAAGTCTCTGAAGAATTAGAAAATATCAGAAGATAGAAAGATCTCCCATGCTCATGGGTTGGCAGGATTAACATAGTAAAAATGGCCATCTTACCAAAAGCAATCTGCAGATTCAATGAAATTACCATTAAATTACCAACACAACTCTCCACAGACTTTGAAAGAAAAATTCTCAACTTTGTTTGGAATAACAAGAAACCCAGAATTGCTAAAACAATTCTCTAAGAAAAGATCTTATGGAGGTATCTCCATCCCTGATCTCAAGCTGTACTATACAGCAACAGTAATAAAAACTGCATGGTACTAGCATAGAAACGGAATGGTGGATCAATGGAACTGAATAGAAAACCCAGAAATAAACCCACACACTTATGGACACCTGAGTTTTGACAAAGATGCCAAAACCATACAATGGAAAAGAGATAGCATCTTCAACAAATGGTGCTGGTCTAACTAGATGGCTACATGTAGAAAAATGCAAATTGATCCATACTTATCACCCTGCACAAAACTGAAGTCCAAGTGGATCAAAGACCTCAATATAAAACCAGACACACTAAACCTTTTAGAAGAAAAAGTGGTGAAGAGCCTTGAGTTCATTGGCACAGGAGACAACTTCCTGAACAGAATACCAACAGCACAGGCTCTAAGATCAACAATCAATAAATGGGACCTCATGAAACTGAAAAGCTCCTGTAAAGCAAAGGACACTGTCATCAAAACAAAAACGACAGTCTACAGATTGGGAAAGGATCTTCACCAATCCTTTATCTGACAGAGGGCTAATATCCAGTATATATAAAGAACTAAAGAAGTTAAAAAGCAACAAATCAAGTAATCCAATTTAAAAAAATGGGGAACAGAGCTAAACAGAGAATTCTCGATACAGCAATATCGAATGGCAGAGAAACACTTAAAGAAATGCTCAACATCATTAGCCATCAGGGAAATGCAAATCAAAACGACCCTGAGATTTCACCTTACACGCATCAAAATGGCTAAGATCAAAAATTCAAGTGACAACACATGCTGGAGAGGTTGTGGAGAAAGAGGAACCCTCCTCCATTGGTGGTGGGAATGTAAACTTGTGCAACCACTCTGGAAATCAGTCTGGTGCTTTCTCAGACAACTAGGAATAGCACTTTCTCAAGATGCAGCTATACCTCTTCTAGGCATATATCCAAAAGAAGCTCAAGTACACAATAAGGACATTTGCTCAAACATGTTTGTAGCAGCTTTATTTGTAATAGACAGAAGCTGAAAACAACCTAGATGTCCCTCAACTGAGGAATGGATAGAGAAAGTATGGTACGTCTACACAATGGAATACTACTCAGCAATAAAAACAAGGAAATCATGAAATTTGCAAGTAAATGGTGGGAACTGGAAAGGATCATCCTTAGTGAGCTATCCCAGAAGCAGAAAGACACACACGGTATATACTCACTCATATAGACATATAATATAGGAATAATCTACTAAAATCTGTATACCTAAAGATACTAATCAAGAGGGAAGACTCTGACTAAAATGCTCAACTGCCATCCAGAAAGGCAAAGAGGATGGACATCAGAAGAGGGAGAAAACAGGGAACAGGACAGGAGCCTACTACAGAGGTCCTCTGAAAGGCTCTACCCTGCAGGGTATCAAGGGAGATGCTGAGACTTATAGCCAAACTTTGGGCAGAGTGCAGGGAATCTTATGAAAGAAGGAGGAGATAGTAAGATCTGGAGAGAACAGAAGCTCCACAAGGAGAGCAACAGAACCAAAAAATCTGAGCACGGGGTCTTCCCTGAGACTGATACTCCAACCAATTAGCATGCATGGAGATAACCTAGAACCCCTGCACAGATGTAGTTTATGGCAGTTCAGTCTCCAAGTGGGTTCCATAGTAATGGGAACAAGGACTGTCTCTGACATGAACTGATTGGCCTGCTTTTTTATCACCTCCCCCTGAGGGGGGAGCAGCCTTACCAGGACACAGAGAAAGACAATGCAGCCACTCCTGATGAGACCTCATAACTAGGATCAGAAGGAAGGAATAGAAGACCTCCCCTATCAGTGAACTTGGGGAGGGGCATGCCTGGAGAAGGGGAAGGAAGGGAGGGTTTGGGAGGGGTGGAGGGAGGGAGCTACAGGGGGGATACAAAGTGAATAAATGTAATCAATAACAATTTTTTTTTAAAGCAGTTAGTTGGTGTCTTAAGCTTGAAAGCCAAAACAACAGTGTGTGTTTCTTGCCCTCTTCATTATGGGCTTCACTTTAGGATACTTTTTTTTTTTTTTTTGAGTGGGGGTTTTGAGACAGGGTTTCTTTGTATAGCCTTGACTGTCTTAGACTCGCTTTGTAGACCAAGCTGGCCTCAGACTCACTGAGATCACCTGCCTCTGCCTCCCTGAGTACTGGGATTACAGCTGTGTGTCACTGTGCCCAGCTAGGATTCCTTTCTTTAAAAAGAATAGTGCACCTTAAATTCTGACCGACATGAAAAAAAAAAGTATCTATTTAATACATACCACTCAGTGAGTCTAAAGATAAGTGTACAAATTATGCCATAAACATCTATTCCTGCATATTTCCTCCTATATGCTACTTTTGCTTGTATGCAATAAGCACGTTTAACATATGCTTTACCCTTTTAGCAAATTTTAAGTAAGCAATATTGCTACTCTAGGCAGTATGTGGTCCAATTCATCTTTAAGACCCTTTCATTCTGTATAACAAAGCACCATGCCATTTGACCACTATGTCCAGATTTTCCTCTCTTCATAACCACTGCCCACCACCCTTGAGTCTCTGTCCCTAGGAGTTTGATCCTTTTAGACTTATAAGCGGTGTTATGTTGCATTTGTCTGTGGTTCTACTTCGCCTATCCACCAGGTACATTTTTATCCTCACAAAATGGCAAAGTTTTCTCCTTTAAAAAGGACTAGCCTTCTTTGGTCATATGTGTCATGTAAGTACATACACTGTTGGACATTTGGGTGATTTGTTGTCTTGGCTGTCGTGAATAGTGTTGCGATGGCCATGGGAGTACAGATGTCCTTTCAAGATCTTGATTCCAGATTCTTTGGATGTGTGCCCAGAAGTGTGATTCCCTGAGCATGTGGCAGTTCTATTTTAATTTTCTGAGGAACCTTTATATTTGTTTCTATAGTGTCTATGGCAATTTGCTCTCCCAACAATAACATACAAAGGTTCATTTTCTGTGTGTCTTCTTAAGCACCCATCTTTTAAGAACAAAAATGTAACGATTATAGTACAAAGTGTTAGGCAGTCTCTCATTGTGGTTGAGTTTCTCTTCCTATACCTACCCGCCATTTGCATGGCTATATTTCCTAGAGAATATGCTCTAGGAAATTTGCTCCTTTTAAAATCAGAATATTTGTTGGCTATTTCCTATGGAGCTAGAGAGATTCCTTACATACTCATCACATGCATGGTTTATGAATATGGCCTCCACTTTTGTGGAATGCATTTTCCTTTAGTTGGTCACTTTCTTTGCTGCACAGAAGCACTTTGATATCATTTCATTCACTCATTTTTGTCACCTTTGTTTTTTTTCTGTTATATTCCAGAAACCACTGCCGTATCCCAAATCCAGAAGCTTCTTCTAATTTTTACTTCCAGGGGTTCTGTATTTTCAGGCATTTAATTAAATAAGTAATCGATTACTTAAGAGTTGACTCTTATGCACAGTTAGGGTCCGTCTTCATTCTTTCACATGTGCCCAATTTGCTTTTCCCACATCGTTTGTCAGTAAGACATTGTTTATTCCTGTCACCCTTGTCAAACATTAGTTCATTGTATATGCCTGGATGTACTTATCTCTGTTTTAGTCTAGTGTCTTCTATGTATTTTTTTTATTCTAGTACCATAACTGTTTTGATTAATATAGTAATATATTTGTTAAGTCACAAACCATAATAGCACAGCTTTATTACGGCTCAAAATTGTTTTGACTATTCAAGATCCTTTTAATGGATCTTTATATGTTTTAGAATAGATTTTCTCCTTCTGTAAAAAAAAAAAAAAAAATCATTGAGTTCTTGACAGACATGGCCAGAATAGTAGTAGCATGGACACATTTGTACTGGTCTGTCCAGTCTCAGCCCAAAGGACCTTTCTATTCATTTGTGTTTATTTTTTTCATCAGCATCTCCAAGTTTATCATATATAACCCTTAATTAATTTTGATGTTTCACAGCCTTAATTTTTAAGTGAGATTTAAAAAAAAATCCTCTTGAGATAGTTGACTATTAGTTCATATGGGCTGGTTGTGAATGCTTTATCAAATGTTTTTACTAACTCTGATGTATTTTCTACTCATGATATCATGAAATCTACAGAATTAATTTTGCTTTTTCTTCCTTCCAGGCATAGGAATTGTGGTCCTTTGAATAGGAATGGCCCCATAGACTCATGTTTTCCTATGCTGGCCCATAAGAAGTGGCACTATTAGAAAGTATGGCCTTGTTGAAGTAGGTGTGGCCTTGTTGAAGAGAGTGTGTCACTGTGAGGGCAGGCTTTGAGGTCTCAGAAGATCAAGTCAGTTCTCTCCCTACTGCCTGATGATCAAGATGTAGAGTTCTCAGCTTTGTCTCCAGCACCGTGTCTGCCTGCATGCTGCCATGTTTTCTGCCATGATGATAATGGACTAAACTTCTGAAACTCTAAGCCAGCCCCACTTAAATGTTTTCCTATATAAGAGTTACTGTGGTCATGGTGTCTCTTCACAGCAACAAAAACTCTAAGACAGGTACAGGTATATTTTCTTTTCTTGCTTAATGACTCCAGCAAACCACAAATGTATATGTTTTATTTGCTTCTGATGTGAGAGAAAAATCTTTCTGCTTTCACCATTGAGTGATGGTAGCTATGGCCTTTACTATAGTAAATTAGTTCCTTCTATACTTAAATTGTATTCAGAGACTCCTGGAAAGCACTGCATGAGTACCTGAAAATAATGTTTATTCTGTGTTTGTTGGTTGTGGTGTTCTATAAATGCTTTTTAGCCTGCCCGGTCTATGGTGTTATTCAAGCCTGCTGCTTCCAGACTGACTTTCTGTCTCCTACCTGCTATTACAAGCAGAATAATAGAGTCTCGCACTACTCTTTTATTAATATCTCTCCCTTAATATCCATTACTGTTTATAGATTTATGTGCTCCCACACTGGGTGCATACATATTTGCAACTGTTAAAATTCCTCTTGAAATGAAAGTTTCATTATAATGCAATGAAATTTTTTATCTCTTGTGACAGCTTTTTTACTTGAAGTCTTTGATGTTTGATACAAGAAAGGCTCCATCTTCCTTCTGCTTGCTATTTGAATGTAAAATTGTTACTGTTCAACTTTCAGGCTATGTATATCCATAAATCAAAAACATTTATATTATTTACTTTTTTTTAACAACCAATTAGTTTAGCTTTATAGTAACTTTTAAATTTTCGTACTTTTTGACTCTTTTTAAATGACACTTAAAACAGACATTATTTGGACTCATTGTTTGACCATATAGAAGGACTTGATTGCCATTTGATGGGCTTTGGGGAAATAATTGCATTCTGTGTGTTCTGACCTGACCAATTAATTTGTGAATTTATACTACAATAACATTATCAAGAGAACATAGTGTGTAAACTCTTCTTTGCATTCTTCCACCAAATATTGAATACACTATATTCTGTAAAGGAGAAACAATTTTGGGTGAGATTCCCTATCTTTTTGCTGAAGAGGTCTAGTGGTGGGGTTGGGCAAGGAGCAAAGCTGAGTTTAAAATCCATCTTCTCTACTTCCCACTCTATTCTCATTACATTTCCCAATGTTTACCCACTCAGAGACTGTTCTGCTCTTATTAATCCTGTTGCTGTGTTCCTTGACATCTTTGACTCTTTGCACACTGTTTCCTCTTCTTCCTATCCATCCTTTATTCTTGTTAATAGGATCTAATTCAAATGCTAGTTTTTCTCCACTTGCTCACTCAAATTCCTGTTAAGAATCAACTCAACCATCATCAGAGAACCTTCTGTTTGCAATAGATGATGATGGACACATCCAATCAAATTTAGAGAACAAGTGGTAATGGGATGCTCAGCCCTAAATGTGGCATTTGAATAATACTACTCCTCCAAAGGTTAAAGGACCACTGAGGAACAGGACAGAGGCAGAGGAGGTGAAAGAACACACACACACACATACACACACACACACACACACACACAAACACATTATCTTCCAAAAACATCAGGGCAGCTGCACATATGAACTTGTGTATGTATGTGAAAGCATGTACAAGACCTGTGTGAGTTCAAGCAAGATTTGGTCCCAGAATGGAGTGCAGAGGTGGTCATGAAATGCCACCCCTAGTTGAGGAGCCACCAGCAATTGATAGCTGCGGAGAGAAAGAGAGACCTTAACAGTGTAGTCCCTGTGGGCAGTAATGGCACAAATCTTTAATCCCAGCACATGGGAGGAAGATGCAGGTAGATCTCTGAAGTTGAAGACAGCCTGGTCTACAGAGCAAGTTCCAGAACAGCCAAAGCTACACAGAGAAACCCTGTCTCAAAAAAATGAAACAAAAACAAAAACAAAAGTGAAGGCCACACATCCAAGAATAACTGGGCAGCAAAAATTGACTATGGGTATAAAAATAAATAAATGAATAAGCAATTTAAAAGTAAAGAGGACATGAAGTTGTTTGGGTAAAGGAGGAAGAATGGATCTAGTAAGGGTGGAAGGAGAGAGGGAATATGATCAAAACTCATTGTGCAAAGTTCTCAAATAAATGGCAAAAAATTTCAGGAAAAGGAATTAACTGTTTTATGGAATGATGTTTTTAATGAGTCTTTATAGCTTCATGATTGACTATTTCTCTCAGTATCTGCAATAAATTAGGAAACGGATGAGAATCGGGAGCTGGTCCAGCTCCGTCCTTTGCTCTGCCACCCAGCACATTGGCCAGTCTCCAGGCAGCAATCAATTGAGTATGGCCCCTGTACACCCTTTTCATCATACACAAAAATGAAAGTAGAGAAAAGAGAAGTGATGAGTCTTTCAAAGTCTTAAGGTCATTTTATGATATCTTCTAAGTAGGTGTGGTCAATATTTCTCTGAGTCTGAGTTAAGATGAGTTGTCACCTAGAGTAGGGAATGAGAGTAGTTTGGGAGAGGTGAGTTCAAGCTGGTGGAAACTGGGTCAGGACCGATAAAACAGATAAGCTGTTTAACGACCTTTTGCTGCCAAATCTGTGAGCACTGACTGGTCAATAGGAATCAAAAAATACTCTCAAGAAAGGACTAACTTGTAAGGCAAAAAAACTGGATTTCAGCCAGAGCACTCCCCTCTGTGTGGGCCTGCACAAGGTCCACTTTCTTTCTGAACACGAAATTCTAATAATAAAACTAACAAAACTAATAATAAACACCCACATGTCCGTTATGGACATAGTACCTATGTCCTAGGTACTATGGTACAAGAGTTATATTTTTATAAATAAAAATATCTACCTGCTAAATGTTGAAATCATTTGGCAAAGCCACAGAGCTGGTAAGTTTTGGGAGCCAGGAAACCTCCCTATCAGGGCTTCTTAAACTTTTTTACTTTTTAAAAAAGCTTTTCAAGAAACTTTTGGTGGAGAAACTTGCATGTAACTTCTGGTATAAATATGTATAAAATAAACATATAAGTCAAGTATGTGCCAGTAATAAATCACATTAAATAGTTCCAAATAATTGTTTGATACACATACAATTTTATCATTTATTAGCGATCAAGACAAATTTTCACACTTTGATAAGATAGATCCATTTGTTTATTGTCACATAAGAAAAGTTAAGTCTCGACCTGAATGTTTAATACTGTGTGGCATAGAACTTCAGCAATTTCAGAACCAATCTGTACTGTCACTTGACGGTTGCAATGCTGAGAACGTCACTTTTCATAAATATTGATCACAAACTGCATATTTCCAACCACTTCAGAAATTGTTAACAATTTTGTTTTAATCCCACACCAAAATTCACGTAGTGTTGTTTTTTTTTTTTAAATGAAACTCAAGTTAGCAATTCAAACAACATAATATAAACATAAGATCAGTTGAGGTGTACACACTGAGGAATGACAATAAGAAACGACAATGAAGTCTTCATTTTCCACGATTAAAGCACCGTGTTTCTTGGAGAACAGAAAGTGTTCCGTGCACAGGAACAACGCTGCAGGCTACAGCACTGATAGTCTCAAGTCTAAGCTGAGCGTCTCAGGCGAGGTTCACCGGCGCTGGGTGGTCTAGCAGCACATGGTACAAAGTACACAGATAGTGTGTTCAGAACCAAGGCCATCGTGATGCCAAACAATGCAGCATGCACAAGCAAGCGCTCAGCTTTGGATTTATTACACCCTTGATCTCCAATTAATCTTTGGTTGTAGTGTGTTCAGAAGCCAAACTTTTGTGAAGCCCACGTTCAGGTGTATGATCACATACAGCAGTGGTTCTCAACCTTCCTAACGCTGTGACCATTTAACTCAGTGCCTCATGTTGTGGTGACCCCAGCTATAAAATGATTTCCTTGCTACTTCATAACTGTCATTTTCCTACTGTTATGATTCATAATGTAAACATCAGATATGCAACCCCAAGGGGATCATGGACCAAAGGTCAAGAACTATCGCCATGCAAGGTCATAACTCACGTCTTCAGAAGTTGATCTTTAGAACACTGGCCCAAACTATCTAAATTTCAACTTAACTGTAAAAACCTTAAAGGAATCTCTGATGCAATGTGTTAGCACCAGTCACTGTGTCAAATAGGAGCAAATCAACCTAAAATTAGGAAATGTATATTTTGGCTCACGGTTTCTGTCCATGGTCTGTTAGCATCACTGTTTAGATGATGTGGTGAGGTACGTGTGAACAAAGTCACCTCATGGAAAAGCAGGATGTAGCCAGGGCCCGAGCATCCCTTTCAAAAAGAGCACACCTCAGCTATCTAGCTTCTGTTCAACCTCAGCTCCTAGAGATTCCATATTCAACAATGGCACCATCAGCAGGGACCAAGTTTCCAAGACATGGGACTTTGGGGGATGTTCACAATTCAAACTATAGCACACAATAAATCTTGTATGTCCTAGAACTCACTAAGAGAGTAGTGCTGTCTTTCAAGGTATACCTATATACTTAGACCTCTTTCAAGTCTGGAGAATATCTCATCTAGGAGGCCATAACGACACACATGAAAAACAAGAATCACTTGAGATTCTCAATGGTCTGTGATGGAAAACTATCACTTTAAAAAAAAAATAGCTCAACATGCAAAAATCTTACCTGCTGGATTCTGTATTTCATCACTGTTTCTTGTGTTTAATTATTACTAATCATGTCGGCAAGTTAGCAAAGCGATTTCGTGTGTTATCTTAGTCACTCAACATAGCTGCCTGATTTATAGGGTGATACATGAGAGCACGTGGCAATAAGTAACGATGTTGGTGTCTGCATTTCAAAATCCCTTCTGAGCTGTATTCTGATCTCTGAAGTTGGGTTGGCCACGCACAGAGACGAGTTTATGCAAATCACTAAGTGATGTGGACCATGAGGTCCTTGGCCCAGCTGCTTCAACACACATTAAATCTCATGGTTAAAGGGTCAGTGAGTCTAACTCCTGTTTTCTGACTGTCATGCTTCCAGGCTCCAGTTTTAAGAACACCTCCAGTTAAAAGTACTCCATCTTCCAGATACAGCAGTGATGCCTAGAGAGCTGGCTAAACATCACTTTCTGGGTGTCTGTGTATATGCTTTGGGAGAGATTGCCTTTTGGATCAGTGAGTGGCATAAAGCATATTACTCTCTCCAGGTCAGGACAGACCCCAAGGAGGGTCTTAGTAACACAAGGAGCTGAAGAGAGAGTGAATTCACTCTGCCTGACTGATGAGTTGGGCCATCCCTCTCCCCGTCCACCTCCCCGTAGTCAGGAAGGAAAAGAATGTTCCTGACTGTCAAGACCTCAAAATTAGAACTCATGCCGCTGGCTCTCTGGTCTTTAAACATCATCATCTTGCCTATGTAGGATGTTGACAATAAGTCATAGGGCTTCTCCACCACTACGTAAGTCAATGTATTATAAATATCGCTTATCTGTCTACTCACCTATCTGTCTGCCTCTTGGTCCTAGAGAAGCTTATCTATCACAGAAGTGGTTTTCCCTCTGGAAGGCATGGGAATGAAAGTGCAGATTTGGGCCACACGGTTCAACCTTTTGCAGACTCTTCTTTGCAGCCACCCCCACCCCCAGATTCATCCCAGTTCTTATCATTTGACTGTCTCCATCTTTTCTGTGGATTTCATCTTCTACAAATCAGCCAGATGAACAAGGCTCATTTGAGTCCTGTGAAGCTCTGGTGAAAGCCTGAGATCTTGTGATATTTTAAATGCCCACATGATTGCGCCCCTCAGAGAAAACCCTGCTTGCTGCCAGGGACTCTAAAGGACAAACGTTCCTTAATGTTTTACCCATTGTGCCTTTTCCTTCCTTCCATTTTGTTTGTGTTTCTTGGAGATGGAGAAGATAGGACAGGGGAGGTGGGGTGGGTGCCTGCTTCCTTGTTGACCTTACCATGCACTCACAGTGAGAAGAGAGTTTCAAGTGGTTAGGGACACCAAAAGCCCAAAGCTGCCCCACCCCTTCCCACCTCAGCATCCAGCTCCATTTCCAAATTACAGGGTGGTTTCCAGATAAGTGTCCTGATTGACTGGCATTCACCCAGGATCCCACACAGCCTTCTTTCTAGCACGTTCTCATACATTCCTCATACACCCAGTGCATTTGTGACCTCTCCCCCCAAAAAGTCTCACACACAAGAAAGAAAAGCTTTTCCGTGTTATTTTTCTGAAAATAGGACCAAATATTTGAAACCATCTGTAAGTGTATAGACATTGACTAGTTCATGAAGCAATAGCATAAAACAAACAAACAGACAACGAAAGCAATTGCAGTGCTGGTGGCATATGCCTATAGTCCCAGCACTTGGAGGCCAAGGCAGGCAGATCTCTGTGAGTTTGAGGCCAGCCTGGTCTATATAGTGAGTCCCATGTCAGGCTAGCAAGGGCCACATAGTGAGACAATGTCTCTAGCCAGGAGCTGTGCCTACTTTACTGTGTTTGGCTCTCACAACAGTTCTGTGGGGCAAGTTTTATTTGCATAACCTTTTTATGAATGATGAATCATCCTCCTACACATCATCAAATTTCATCACCGTTAAAATTGTCTTTTTTGTCTGACATGACCCCCTCACCACAGCACCCAAGTTGGGCCTGAGGGCAGCCCACTTCAGTCTGGCCAGAATCTAACTTTTAACACGACAATGGACTATACCGGCTCAGTGTGACAACCAGCAAATGATAGAACCAGAACTCCAAGCAAAGTTAGTCAAACTCTTGAAGCCTAAGCAGGTCATGCTATGCAGTGTTTTATTCAGAAATGCTTCCAGAAAATTTCCATATGTATCAATATGAAATTCTTATCAGAAAGGCCTGGAAGCACTTTCCCCCACAGGTGGTAAATCAAGGATTAGCTCAATTGTGCAAAGCAATGTGGGTGAGCTACCATAGAAGAAAACTTCCTTTTCTGAACAAATCCTCAGCCTGCTGGTTCCGACAAAGCCTAGAGTCAAAAGAATCAGCCAGGCAAGGTAACTCATGCCTGCTACCTCAGAATTTGGGGACTCAAGTCAGGAAGCTCACCCACTAATTTGAGACTAACCTGGGCTACAGAGTAAGTTCCAGGCCAGCCTAGATTACAGAGTGGGAATCTATCTTAAAATAACAAAAAGAAATGAGACTGGGGAAGGAGCCAAAGTACCAATGGTCCACATTTTCTCTTTTTAAATTTTATTTATTTTTTTAAGTTTTTGTACCAGTACCTGTTGTACATTGAACGTGTTCCTCCTCTGCACCTCTGCCCTCCCAGCTCTTGCCCCACTCCGTTAGTCCCCTTATCCCCCTACTCTGCCTCATTCTACTTTCACATCTTATATGTGTTTATGATTTTGTGTAGCTGCAACTGAGGGAACCATATGATATTTATCTTTCTGAGACCAGCTTAATTTGCTTAATACAAGTGTCTTGTCCTAGATGACAGAAAGTGGAGAGCCATATCTGGGTGTCCTGATATACCTGGACATTGGACTACCTGAAGCAGGGCTGCAAAGCAGCTGTAAGTTCATGCTGTTAAGAGCTCCCCCAACACTGTGTGGTGTGTGTGTGCATGTGTGTGTGTGTAAATATATTTTTTCCCAAATGTGACATTAGGTAAACCCCATAGCATCAAGCCAAAAAAGGACAGCCACCCAGAGACAACAGTGAGTTTTCAAACAGTTCCTTCTTGAGTTGGTATTTTGCCACAGCACACTTGAAAACGATCAGCCTAACTTTTGTCTATCTCTACCCTTGATGATCCTGAAACCGCATCTGCTTCTTGCTGTAACCTGGCTCTCCCTGGGCTGTTGCTTCATGCTGATCTTCAAAGCAAACTTGACTTTTGGATGCCTCTCTCACCTTGCCCGAAGCACTGAGACTTGTGATATCATGCCTCTACACAAATTGTTATTCATCTGTGTATCTTCCAATTGTCAACATCTTTACCACTAGCATGTTTACTATGTCTTGGTAAAACATTTGTATTTCACTGTTAGCTCCTACAGTTCCAGTCTACAGTCAAGTATAATTTAGCATTTAATTTAGTATAGCATTTGTGATCTTCATATTAAATTTGACACAGCACTATGCAGTCCTGTTCTATAAAGAACGCTATGATTTCTAGGAACTTTGCCAGGCTGTATGATTTCTAGGAATCCGTGGGCTTCACAAACAAAATGGTCAATTTGCCCTGTTAAACTCAGCCTTCCTAATATGGACCTCTGGTTCAATTTGTATGCTGCCTTTTCTCTTTTATGTGTTTGTTCATAGATGTAGCTGTGTATGGTTTGTTTATGCAAAAGATTCTTGCCAGTTATTTTTAAAAAGGCACAGCCATTAAATAATCCTATAAATATTTATTGAGCATCTGTCATGTGCCAAGTGCTAGCAAAGATGTGGAAAGCCAACGACATTGAACACTTGCCTTAAGTTTCTTCACGTTAGTAAGGCAGATAGGCACCCAGGAAAATGCTCACGACACATGGCAGGACATGCTATACCAAGGATTACAAGACCCTTTCTATTGAAAAGCTTGAGAGGTAAAGGCTTATGTTCGGAGCATGTATAAATTTACACTCATTCAATCATGCAGGCAGAAAGGTAAAAGAAGTGTAACTTCTGATATCCAGTTAAGTGGGGTTTATCACCTCAGCTCCCCTCCTCCTCTAAGGCATAACCTTGAACAATATGTAATCTAAGATCTACATGAGGACTTTGTTGTCCTGCTCCACGCATTTTCTGCCTTGGAAGCTGGGGCAGAAGGAAACACAATCAATGCCATTGGAATGAGGAGTTTGTTATATCAATCAGTATGGATTGTGCTTTCGAATCTCCTTGACATTGGTCTAGACAGATTTGATCCCTCCTTGGCCCACCTCTACCTTCTTAACACATTTGTGTTGACAAGCACGATGCCCTACCACCTACGTCTCTCCACTATGGACTTTGAGCATGACCATCTAGAATCTTCTTAACCTGACTTTCTTCCCTCTGGGCATAAAATATTTCTATTCTTTCCCATCTTTGTTTCAGGCCTTGGGGACTCTCAGTATGCTAAGAAAGATCAAGGTTCCCCATGCTCACCCCAATACTTCCTATCACCTCTTCAAGTATGGCTTCTCTTCGGCTGCCCTGCCACACTGACAACATTGGCTGGGCTTCACCAGGTACAGTGCGTAGAAGCTCCCCATGCTGCCTTCACTCTTCAGTCTCACTAAGCCTTCACGTTTCCATGTGACCCTACTTCCACTCTGTGTTTTCGATGGTCTCCCCAGCCCCACCCCTCAAGTCTTGCAAGAAGTCTTTCATTCATATCCTCCTCCTTTCTTAACTGGTGATACTGTGGTTTCCCTTCTATGGCTTCTTACATGAAAGCCCAAATTTGAGAACTCTTTCCCTGTCTCACATTATTTTCTTGGAAGTCAGTAATGCTGCTTTCAGGCACTTCTAAACTATGGGTATAAAAACTCCAGGAGCTTTTAGAGATTTTCTTATAATAAAAACAACTGGCTTACTATTTAAAAAATGTATTCCCACAAATCAAAACTATAGAGCAATTTCCACAGAGATCCAAGCTACCCAAACCATCTTCCAGTACTTTTGTTTTTGAAAACTTAATAGAAAGTGAGAAGATAAATTCATACTTTTGATTGTCTTCAAGGCCAAGGTATAGTTCTGGGTGTTCCCTGGTCCCTGTCTTCTGTAGTCCTTTGTGGAGATATTTATCTTACAGAGAAGGGGATGAAGTCTGGCAAGATATGATATCATCTTTCTTAAATAAGCAGGGTAGCAGTGTTGAGGCCAGAATTTACAGTTGGGTCTGACTTTTTTCAAAACTTGTTTGCTTTCTCCTTTTTCACAGTATGCGTCATTCAATAGCAAACTAACAGTGAGCGTGGTGACATGTTTTTGTCCTATCTATGCTGTTTATAGCATATGATGTTCTTTGAAAAAGATCAGTGAATGTAATGCATTTCCTGCTTTGGGAGTGAGCATAATGTACTTGCTTTGGATGCTCATGATGACTGACTATCATCCCTGGGTCCTACCAGTTTGATGTGGAATTGGCAGTTACCAAAAAGAACCAATAACAAGATAGAGAGAATGAAGTCTGCTGTGACGGCCTGTTCCACACAGCTTGCAACAGAACCTCACGTTGAAGAAAGTGTCCTGCCTGAGCACACAAACACAGATTTTCCCTGAGTGGCTCCAGCTCAAAAGAGAGGCTGCCAAGTCTCAGCAAAATCATCCCTCTCTTCTGAGCATAAAGAAGCCTCTGTGGCATGCAGAAAAGCATCTCAGATGGCATTTTGGCAGCTGAGCCATGAGAGTCCCCAGGGTTGAGAGTTAAGGTATTAAATATAACTTTCTTACCATGAATATCCACTCAAGCCCTCCTGGAAAGTCTGTGGCACAGAACCTCCCAGCAAAGGTGACAGAATCCATGAAGTCTTTCCTATAGACTGGGAAGCTAGGACAAAATAGCCAATCCTCAATTATTCATTCACAACATATCTTCTTCCAAAAGAAAGAAGAATCTAGTATTCATTATGACAGTACAGGAAAAGTGCTGGAAACATGAGTGGGATTCAAAATGTTGATGGGCTAATATTTTGTGAAAATTGCTTTAAGGTAACATATATCATGTGTACACAAATTTAGCTATAGCTACAACTGTGTAGCTGTGTGTGATGACCTGATGGCAGCATAGTTTAGAAGAGAACACTGAGCCAGGATCAATAGCAAAAGCATACTCCTGACATTTCTAGCAAAATGTGGCAGTTATTGAACTCTTCTGCAACTTGAATTTCTCAGATTCAAAGCACATAAGCCTTTACTGTCAATAGGCACATAAGTCTAAGACAAGCTATGCTCTTGTGATATGCTACTACATTCAGTTCTCCATATGTCTTAGTGAGCATGCTCTCTCTGTGAAGAAACACCATGGCCATGGCAAGTCTTATAAAAGAAAGCATTTAATTGGGCTGGCTTATGGCTTCAGAGGTTTAGTTCCTCACCATCATGGCAGGATGCATGGCAGCCCACAGGCAGACATGGTGCAGAAGTAGATGAGAGTTCTACATTTGGATGCACAGGCAGCAGAATAAAAGAAACACTTGCTCTAACAAGGCCTCAACTTCTCTATGCCTCTTGATCCCTCTCAAGTAATGTCACTCCCTAATGACCAACCATTCAAATATATGAGCCTATTGGACCATTCCTATTCAAACCACCACATAAAAACTAGGTTAGATGGGTCTGCCAACATTCCCATTCATGCTGTCCCACATGCCATTTCATGTAGATAGAATAAAACAACCGCTTTTTATAATGTCTTTGGTCAATACTAGAAGCCACAAAGAACAAAAACTGTCCCTTTGTTCTTCCCCATTGTGTCTCTGCACTTGGTTCAGTATTATTTATTCATTTGTTTGTTTATTTATTTATGTTTTTCAAGATAGGGTTCTCTGTGTAGCCTTGGCTGTCATGGACTCCCTTTGTAGACCTGGCTGGCCTCAAACTACCACCTGCTTTTGCCTCCCTGAGTGCTGGGATTACAGGCATGCACTACCGTGCCGAGCTATTTAGTAGTTTTCTTTAAAGAACAAGATAATAACATACAACAACCTGTGAAGAACTTATTTGTTCTGAAATACTGCAATGTCCTGTTAACAGAGTAACTGATCAATAGGTTTGCCCGCCTCCTGAACCTTTCAAGTACCCATAACCAGTCTTCTGCATCTTTCCTCAACTTCCTCTACACACAGTGTTTTAAGTCTTATTGTTCCATTCTTCAGTATAAACATTCTAATTTTGAGAGCTCTAATGAATATATATCTGATTTATCATGGCTTTTCAAAGATGGGCATAAGAATTAGTTCAAATGTTTAGAATGTAAACATTTGTCAAATAGTTGATCTTATTAATATCTATAGATGTTCCATTACTTCTTCACATTCCTCTTACATTACTAGCTCTTTTTATGTCAAGATTAAAGTTTATAATTTCATAAGGCTATCATAACAAATCACTACAAATAAAGTGACCTAAAATAACAAAAATGCACCCTGTCACAGGATAGGAGCTAGAAGCCTAAAATCAAGGTTGTCAGCAGAAGTGGTTTGTTTTAAAGGCTCTGCAATCTTGGTACGTGGAAGCTGTTAACAAAAGAAGAGTTAGAAGCTAGCCTGGATTACATGGAGACTGCAGGCATACCCTGAGCTACATAGTGAAAACCTGTCCCAAAATGTCAAGGGCTAGAGGCATAGCCTACTGTTAGAACACCTGCCTATCTGGCATGTGCAAGATGTTTACATCACAATATGTAAACTAACTAACTAACTATATAAAAGGAAATAAGGGAAGAAAGAGTTTTTCACATAAGAGTAAGAAATTTATAGGATAAACTGATAAGTATGAGGCAAAAACAACATAGAACCCTGTGCATAAAGTTACAAAATAATAAGCACAAGAATTTGCATAATATATGGCAGGAAACTGCCAAGAAAGTGTTGACATTGGTTGCAGAGAACTGTTGGCCATAGGCCATGGTAAGAGGGAATGCTTTTGCTCCGAAACATTTTGTACCTTAGACACTGAGAATATTTTGTCTGTCATCATTCATTGATGTATTTTTATTGATTCACTCACTCTTAGAATTTTTAAAGATAATTTTTGAAATTATCAGTTAATCATGAGAGGTTATGAATATGATTTATCTCTCTCCCTTCCTGGAACTCACTAACTAGACAGAAATGACTTTTTTAGTTATAAGTCAACAAGGATGCAAAGAAGAAAAGAGAAGGCAAACTTGGATGCATGATTTCAAATTCTTGTTTGGGGGGAAAAATGCAGAACTCTTTACACTAAAATTGAGAGTGTCTGGATTTCTGAGAATAAAGGAGAGGAGAGAAGCAAAATACAGGGAGATTACAAAGCAACGATGGTGAAGAAAAGATGAACTAGATAGCAGAAGATTCGTGAAACACTGGAACTGCTTGCTTCTGGGGGATGAAGCTATGTAGAAGTGCAAGAGCAGCTTTTTATTGTGCACTGAAATTAATTTTGACAACATATGCTTTATTACTTTGAA
The DNA here is from genome assembly GCF_907164565.1 of Psammomys obesus. NCBI lineage: Eukaryota > Metazoa > Chordata > Mammalia > Rodentia > Muridae > Psammomys > Psammomys obesus. Next base: position 23,202,067 of record NW_026596040.1, on the reverse strand, counting down.
AATTGTCTTTTATTGCTCAAAATGTTATTCTCGGGTATTCAGTGAGATGAATGAACTTCATAAAACTGTAAATGGCCAAAACTGACCCAGAAAGTAACATGTAGTTGCGAACTGACTAATGAACCAAGGATGGAACTGGGGAAATGTTAAAACAATTACCCTCCTCATTATTATTGCAGTTAAATGTTTTCCAAATTTTCATCAAATATTGCTTTCAAACAAGAAAATTCTTAGAGGCAGTGAATACGAGCAAAATAAACTCTATTCATGTGAAGTAATGTCACATACAAGAGGCATGTGTCAATAATTAAAAATTATTAAATAGTAAGTAATTTGTTTGATTATGTAGTAATCTCATTAAAATGTAAGAACTAACATTTATCTATATACTATCTGTTCGGTAAGAAAATCATTCTCTGACAAGGAGTTTGTCCTCATACTCCAAAATCCACCAATAATAAACAAAATTAAAAACCTTAAAAAAGACTTTTAATGTAATTCACTATAGATCTTTGACAGAACCTAGACTGTATTGGGAACAAAAGAAAAAGTGAGACATGTCTGTCTTCCAGAAATTTATATAATTGTTATATTTTGATTTTTTTTTTTTACTTTAGGAGTCCAGTTACCTTGGAGTTTATTTAAACTAAGGAAGAGGTCATGTTTTCATGCAATACATACTTGGTTCTTTAAATAACAGTTGTGACAAGCAGCAGAAGGAATTAGAGAATGCTGCACTTGTGATCCATACAAAACATCAACATCTTGGGTTGTACATAATTAAAGAAACATCTCACTTTTCGAATTACAGTAATAGCCAATATATAGAGGCATGCCTTTATGTGGGCATAGGAATGCAATTTAGAAAAGAAAAAAAATCACACGGGAATTACTCAATTTCTTTAAAACCACTGAGCAAGAAAAGCAACATCGAACTTCCATACTGATTTTATGCAGCTTCTATATAGTACCTTGACTTAAATCCAAGAGCAAAGTTAAGACTCTCCTCCTCTATTTTTGGTAAACAACTGCATGGTAAACTTAGATGACTTCCGTCTGGATTTAACCTAGGAGTGGCCTTTTTAATATTTTATTTAAAAGAGGGCAGGTTTGGCACTTTTATACTGATGTCACCAATGTTAATATTTCTTGGGATCTCAAGAAGATTCATATTCTTTACAGACGAGCTGGAGCTCCCGTTAAGCCAGCCTCAGATTTCTCCAGTTTATTTTCTGCATCAATTTGTGTGACAATCTCATTCACGTTGGTCTCCAATACCACTCCCCCATCACCATTTCTGCAAGAATATTGTGAACCTTGTCTAGATGGAATATTAAATCCAGTTCACAGACATTTTCAAAACATTTGTCTAATGTTTCCATAAATACTTGAGTTAGATCTAAAATGCCAAGTTCACTTTCTGAGGAATCCACACAGAAAACAAAATATAGTGTTGCATAATGTCTATAAATTAGTTTGTTGTCAGATCCTCCAATTAATGATCCTCCTTCTAGGAAATTACAAACATTCTCATCGAGCTTAGATACCAAATGGAAAGTCTCCCTGATGATTTGCTGTTGCGTATCTTCACTGTAGGGCTGGTAGAACTTGGAGAGCCGCGGCTTCCCGTGGTTGTTGAAGATGAGGATGGCCTTGATCATGGCTGGGCCGGGCCGACCAGGTGGGCGCTGGGGCCAGGGCGGGGGCGGGCATGCGAGCCTAGCCTCCGGGAGCTTGCTTGCCACTGCTTCCCCACCCTCCCCCTCCCGCCTATTTTGATTTCTTAAAAGCTAGAAGAAACTCTTCTTTATCATTTAACCAAAGATCTGAATGTTACGTAATTTGACGCCCACTCTTCACAAAATGACTGTTGAAATCACTCACTCATTGAGCAAATGACTTTGGAATGTTCGTAAACACAGAGACATGTGTGGATCAATATGAATAAGACGGTACCCATGAACTCAAGAGTACTCATGGTCATGATCAACAGATGCTGGTACACTCTTTATGATAAAGCTAGAAGCTTCACTTAGTAATTGTGACCAGAAGTTCCTCAGCTCTGGTGAAAATAGGGAGGTGGCCCAGCCAAGAGAAGGAAGCTATTGACTCACCTGCTGAGGGATAAAGGGAGAGGAACTCCTTTGGGAGATGAGCTTTCTGGGACCAGAAAAGGCACCTGTGAGGGCAGATGACAAATGGCACAGAACAATAGCATCCATAATGGTGCAAGATGGAAGAAAATCCCCAAGAGCAGAGAAATAAAGTCAGTCACAGACGTTAAAACAAAATACAACAGATAGCTTCAAATGCCGTAATTACGAATGCCGTAGAGACGCATAAAGACATGGCTATTAAATAATGCTCAGAGGGGAAAATAAACAGAGGACTATAACTAAGTTAAATGTCTGCAGACTGAGAACGGTAGACAGAAATTACAAAAAAGTGTTAATAGATCTAAAATCTATTTTAGTTTCTCTGGCAGTGTCACATAAGTTTGTACTTTTTAAAAATATATATCTTTTGTTGCTCCCAAAATAATCACTTTTGCTGAATCATAGGAGACACGTCCTGACTGAAAAAATTTTCAAAGGAACTCACATGTGGTTTTCTTCTTATCCTTGCGTCCGCAGATGTCCCTTTATTCTGGCCAGAGGAAGCATTTATAACGAAAATAGAAACTCACACATACAGACAGTTCTAAGTGAATTCAGTAGTCTTTTTAAAAGAACACATGACATTGGCAGGGGAAAATATTGGGCTAGGTGGGTGATGAAATGGTCAGGAGGGAATGGGGGAGTGGTCTTGATCAAAACAATTACTGCACATACGGAATTCTCAAACAATTGCAATGTGGAGGGGAAAAAAGGACACGCTCAATAAACCTCTTTTCATCAAATGCCAACAACAGCAAACAACAGTGAGGCTCTGTCTCCCCTGTAAAATCCGAGTTACTAATGAGTCTTTATAATTGGAAGATCGTATAGAAATCTAGTGTAGCGGATTTTAAATTCTGTCCCACTGGCTCAGAATTCCACTTCTTGGATAAAGAGATGACAAGGTGAACAAGTGAGTGCAACTTCTTTTGTCTCTCCTCCCACACCCCACCCTGGAACTCCAAACCACACGAATAATTCAATCAGGGGAACACCACACAAATATCTGGCTTCGTTCTGATGTTTCCAAGCACAGGAGAGTCAGATCCGAGAAGTCCCCAGGTTGGACATAGCTACCGAATGGGTGTCTGACAACAAGCCCAGCAATTAGCATCAGTTAAAACCTCCTCCGCAATCCTGATCCAATCCAAATATGGAAAACCTCTCCACAGAGGACTAAAGAGAGGCTGACAGATGGCCTTTGCTGGAATGCTTCCAGCTACTGAAGTGTCTTCGCCACAGAAGGCTCTCGCCCAGGGATTCGAACTAACTCAGGCTCAGGACAGATAATGCAGACCTAAGTGTGAACGGCCCCTGCTTCATAGTGTGCTTTCCCTCATTATGGTGAACTTGGCTTACCTTGCCAAGATGGGAAACGAGATTCAAAGTCGATTTGCAACAGTTCCTCAGTTTCTCCTTGCAGTCTGGGACCCAAGCCAGCGCAAGCATTGTACTCTTTGTGGACTTTTAGAAGCTCAAACCAGAGCAGAAAAATGTTTCTCTCTGTAGTCACAAAGCTAGACAAATACTAATCTAGAACCACAGGAGGCTGTGTTCTACTGTCCCGCAGTTGGTGCAGTGATGGTCCAGGTTGGAACGGATGAGCAACATTTCTTTAGCTCCATCCTCCACACCGCTGAACCTGTCACCTGAGTAGGGAGAGCTACCTAACCATAGTTATGCCCTCCGTGGATGCAGCCTTCCCACATCCCATGGCTCAATTACAGAGATGAGCGGGCACCTAGCTCCCCGGCCTCAATTCAAGACAACCTGAAGACCTATCCCAGGTCTTCAGGAAATGCGCCAAGGCCATTGTGAGGCCACTGCAGCCCATGTCTCTTTCCACATTGGCCTGCTTCCTTCCTTCCACTGAGCTGTCCTTTGAAAGGATGCTCTGAGAAAATCTCCAAGCTAGAGTCTGCTTTTCCAGATGACCAAAGTTATGCCTCTATGCAGGAATCTCATCTGTGAAAGGAAGGCAACTGGGCTGAGCCGAGACAACAGAGGTGATGGAACCCCAAAGCACCTTTGCCTCTCCATTTCTCTTCTCCCAAGTGCCCCCGCCTTGCATAGTTATGTATGCTTCCAAACAACTCAACATTCTGCTAATATGATATTCAGACAGGAATACAACTCTCTAAGTGTGGGCCTGGAGGGCTAGGATGGCAGAATGATTTTATACTATCCATACTTCCATAGTTTAGCTGAAGATTAGATCAGCTTTCTAGCAGCCCAAAAATGTGGTTGGTTTATTGGCGCTCATGTTTTTCAACCACTCCCATATTTCTTTCTGTCAAGGCAGCTCCCTCTCCCGGCATCCAAACATCTCCACTTCTCAAAGAACTGCCTACACTTTATGGCTGGCTGTATTTCTTAGCCACGTGCACCATATACGGGCAAAGTGCTGGGAGACCAGAGAGAGGCAAAAGTCTTGTTTTCGCAGTGTATAGGATGAAAATAATATGTATATAGAAGATGTATTTTTCTAAAATGGCACACACTGTTCACCCAACCCATATTCTGCCCTCCCTGGCAGTTTTAGAAAATGCCTCTTTCCCTGCATTCTGTTCAAAGTTCAGCTATTAGTCTCAGCATTTGCTTTAATACCATGCTGGATAGAGTCTTTCAAAGGCCCTCTGTGGCAGGCTCCTGTCCTGCTCCCTCATCCAATATCTATTCCATTTGGTTTTCTTAATGAGGATTGAGCATCTCACCCATGGTCCTGCTTCTTGCTTAGCTTCTTTAGGTGTACAGATTTTAGTATGTTTATCCTATATTATATGTCTAATATCCACTTATAAGTGAGTATATACCATGTGTGTCTTTCTGCTTCTGGGTTACCTTACTCAGGATGATCTTTTCTAGTTCCCATCATTTGCCTGCAAATTTCACGATTTCCTTGCTGAGTAGTATTTCATTGTGTAAATGTACCACAATTTCTGTATCTATTCCTCAGTTGAGGGACATCTGGGTTGTTTCCAGATTGTGACTATTAAGAACAAAGCTACTACAAACATGGCTGAGCAAATGTTCTTGTTGTGTACTTGAGCATATTTTTGATATATGCCTAGGAGTGGTATAGCTGGATCTTGAGGAATCACTATTCCTAATTGTCTGAAAAAGCGCCAGATTGATTTCCAAAGTGGTTGTACAAGTTTACATTCCCACCAGCAATAGAGGAGGGTTCCCCTTTCTCCACATCCTCTCCAGCATGTGTTGTCACTTGAGTGTTTGATCTTAGTCATTTTGATGGGTATAAGGTGAAATCTCAGGATAATTTTGATTTGCATTTCCCTAATGACTAAGTACATTGAGCATTTAAGTGTTTCTCTGCCATGTGACATTGCTCTATTGAGAATTCTCTGTTTAGCTCTGTACCCCATTTTTTAAAATTGGATTACTTGATTTGTTGCTGTTTAAATTCTTGAGTTCTTTATATATACTGGATATTAGCCCTCTGTCTGATATAGGATTGGTGAAGATCCTTTTCCAGTCTATAGCTTGTCATTTTGTTCTGTCTGCATTGTCTTCCTCTGTGGCCTGGCAAGGCTGCCACTTTTGTAAAACAAAGTGTCCTTGGCTTTACTGAAGCTTTTCAGTTTCATGAGGTCCCATTTATTGATTGCTGATCTTAGAGCCTGTGCTGTTGGTGTTCTGTTCAGGAAGTTGTCTCCTGTGCCAATGTCTCCTTCCCCACTTTTTTTCTAACAATTTTAATATGTCTGGTTTTATGTTGATGTCTTTAATCAACTTGCACTTTGTGATAAATATGGATTTATTTGCATTTTTCTAAGTAGGGGATAGAAAGACCTGAAGGGGACAGGAGCTCTACAAGGAGAGCAACAGAACCAAAAATCTGGGCCCAGGGGTCTTTTCTAAGACTGATACTCTAACCAAGGACCTTTCATGGAGATAACCTAGAACCCCTACACAGATACAGCCCATGGCAGCTTAGTCTCCAAGTGGCTACCCTAGTAAGGAGAACAAGCACTGTCTCTGACATGAACTCAGTGGCTGGCTCTTTGATCACCTCCCCCTGATGGGGAAGCAGACTAATCAGGCCACAGAAGAAGACAGTGAAGCCAGTCCTGATGAGACCTGATAAGCTAGGTTCAGAGGGGAAGGGAGGAGAACCTCCCCTATCAGTGGACTTAGGGAGTCATGGGAGGAGAAGAGAGAGGGAGAACAAAATTGGGAGAGGCTGAGGGAGGGGACTACAGCTGGAATACAAAGTGAATAAATTGTACAAAAAAGAAAGAAAGAAAGAAAGAAAGAAAGAAAGAAAGAAAGAAAGAAAGAAAGAAAGAAAGAAAGAAAGAAAGAAAGAAAGAACCTCTTTCATGATTGCTTAGTGTCCTCCAACATATGGAACCTTTAAACAGATCTAATTAATGTGTATGGTGCAAGCAACAATTGTCCCAAAGATTTTCATTGCTTAGAATGTACTATATTTGAAAATTATGTGTCCTGGTTGTTGAGTATCACTGAGAAAATTGAAATGGTTACAGATCTAAAGTTCACTATCTTTTAATTTCTAGCAATGAAATATGTGGAGTTGGATGGAGGGTTAAAGATCTAGTAGAATGCTGGATACCCATCCATCATCTGTCACTCCCACCTGGCCACCGTGGCAGGCACTGCTAATCAAATCCAGCATTCTTCCAGACCTGTATTGCTGTTCTATCCCCAGATGATCTTCTTCTCCAGAGTCCAAATGCTGTTCCATCTTTCTCAGAATATAACACCAGACACTTCCCTCCAATCAGCTGGTTCCAGAAAATGGAAAACAAGGTAAATTTTGCTTTCCTCCCCTGCTCCAGTCACTGCATTCTCCTAAATAGGCTCAAGTCCAGGATCCAAGTTTATATAATAGTAGATAATCAAGCTTCAATTCATTCCTAATTCAGTTCTCTGTTCACCTGCTCCATTCTGAAACTTATCCAATAAGTTTAACGTTATCAGCCTATGTAGACGGTCAGGTGTATACAAGTCTGGGCACCACACCAATAAGCATGTATTATATTACAGAATGGGTATGTAGTCATTTCCTTGTCAATCTTAAGACATGGAGCCCACTTATAGGAAAAAAGGGGGTGACTCTAGGCCTCTGGTATCCATGGGCCTTAGACATACACTACTAATAAAATGCTGACAAATGGAAACATGCCCTATACCCAGTGACTCATATCACTAAGCTAATCCCCACAGTGGCTCCACCTTGTTGTTGCAAACAGGAGGGAGAATGAGAGGAAAAGTAAATGCCATGTATGTCCATCTGTTTGGTAACCACAACAACCAGTCATAAATGGGAAGCAACAAACGGTTTTGTTCGAAACCATGACCTGGCTTCTAAACTGTCAGCTGGTGCCTGGGAGAAGCAAATGGCCTTTGGTCCACTTGAAACATTTGAAATTGTTCAATCTCCCCAGTGTCAGCACCATTTTCTTTATGTCTGAGAGAGAGAGCAGAGAGATGGAATCGACGGGATGGAAAACCACCCGTTGGCATGAGGTGGCCTGGGAGCCAGGCAGGAATTACAGGATGATGTGTCAGAATCCAGGAAATGAATGGAGCTTGCTTTGTCTTTGGCACAGAAGAACATGCCTGAAACTCCAGCCCTGGACCCTCAAGTCAGAACACCAAATCAGTATAGACTTTAGAGACACTAGCCCAGTGTCATCACTTACTAAATGATTATAATGAAGACCGGAGAGGAAAGGGACTTGGTCAAAGTCACACAAGTATGACTTATGTTTCTAAGAGAATTTTCTTTTTGAGAGATAAAGAGGCCTGAAAAACTTAAACATTGGAAACAACTGTAAACTTAAATAACTCATCCAGTGAAAGGGCACTTGGTCTGCGTATCTGTTCCCCTCAGAAAGCACATACTCTGTTGTCTGATCCAGTCTGGCACCAGCCCTGCCAGGTCTTCACAACACAACATAACGGGTCTTCCGTCTTCCCCAGCTCTAACGCTTACTCAGGCAAAGCCCTGGCTACCAAGTGACTCACTTTGGAAACAAACTGTGTGACTCAGTTTGTTCTCAAACCACTAGTCTAAGCTCCTGGAGTCTTCGGTTTTACTCTATCTACCAATAAGCTGGCATGGGAAGGACCCACCATATATTAAAAAAAATAATAATTAATTGAGCTGCAGATCTGTGCTAGACTGCATGACAGAAGCATAAGGTGAGTGACACTCAGTACAGTGTTAACAAGGAACAGGGTTGGGTGTGCTGCCCACTGTCATCCTCACAACACCTCAAGAATAAAAAGACTATTGGACAGCTTGAGGCAGTGAGCGTCAGAGATGATAAATAACTAGAAAAGGAATTTCGGAAAGCCCACCCTCGTTTCTTTTGCCCCTTACACTTTTTTCTCAACCCTCACGCCCATCTCGTTTAAGGCACAAAATTACTTTTTCGTATTCCTTTTCCCTATCCACCCTCCAAAGCCCCCCATAGACCCACTCCTTGCTCGCTTTCAAACCCGTGACCCCTGTTTTCATTCATTGCTGTGTGTACAGTGTACATCAACACAACCTGCTCAGTCTGTGTCAGAGCTGACCATTTGCTTCTGGGTGACCAGTTGGTGTGCTCTTCCCTGGGGAAGACTGTTTCCCCCACTCTCAGCATTCTTTCCGTCTTCCCAGTTCGCCTTAGCAAGTCTGTTGTTGTTCAAGTCATATTTTTAGGCAGTCATGCTGTTGAGATTTTATGACTGTCGCACCTAACATTCTTAGGAGACTCGATCCTGTGTTATTACATCATCACTTCAGTTCTGTGGAAGAGTACCAGTGTCATTTGTCATATTAAAAAAATAAAAGTGGGTGGATAAGATGGCTCACTGGGTAACTGTGCTTGCCATCAGTCTGACAACATACATTTGATTCCTAGGATTAGGATCAGCGTGGTAGAAGGAAAGAATCAACTCCAAAATCTGACCTTCAACCACATGCATGGGTGTGTCCACACAGAAAGAAAGAAAGAAAGAAAGAAAGAAAGAAAGAAAGAAAGAAAGAAAGAAAGAAAGAAAGAAAGAAAGAAAGAAGAAAGAAGGAAAGAAAGAAAAGAAGAAAGAAAGAAAGAAAGAAAGAAAGAAAGAAAGAAAGAAAGAAAGAAAGAAAGAAGGAAGGAAGGAAGGAAGGAAGGAAAGAAAGAGAAGGAAGGAAGGAAGGAAGGAAGGAAGGAAGGAAGGAAGGAAGGAAGGAAGGAAGGAAGGAAGGAAAGAGAAGGAAGGAAGGAAGGAAGGAAGGAAGGAAGGAAGGAAGGAAGGAAGGAAAGAGAGAGGGTGGAAAATCTATAAGACCTTGAGAAACTCACCCAGGGTTTTATCCCCACTCTTCCTTAATTTGGTCTTGACAAGGGCATCTGCCTAGTGGCTTGCTCATAGATGAAATCAAAGCACTTTGGATAAGGTATTGTTATGTAGTCATATTGTCATGAGGTGAAAGTAAGTTCAGAGCTGCCAAGAAGGCCATCGAAAAGCTAACCTGATGAACTGAAACTAGTATAGCCCATTTCTTGACTCATATTAAGAAAAATTACCTAAATAGTACATACAGCTTTTTACATTCACAGAAGTTTTTAGAGCATAATTTTCTTAAAAACAATAGTGATAAGCATGTTCAAAACAGTGGTCCTTGATCTTCCTAATGCTATGACTCTCTAATACAGTTCCTCATGTTGTGGCAACCCCCAACTATAAAATTATTTCATTATTACTTCATAACTGTAATTTTGCTATTATGAATTGTAATGTAAAGGTCTGATTCATGAACCTCAACCTGTAAATCCTTAAATCTTTCTCCCCTTTATTTGGCATTTCTTCACATGCTGGGTGAAGAAGAGCAGCCTGTGTTGGAAATTATACATTATTCTCCCACAGCTATTTGCAAGCAGGTACTCCAACATACCTGAGTAGTGAGGTGAGCTTTAAATATGGGCCCAGGGTACTCTCAGACCCAGTAATCCCTTCTCTTTCCTGGCATACCACAGTTTACTATACCTTTAGCATTACTCAGCAGGTGGCATTGCTCACTCAGGAGCAGAGAGACTTGGGCAGAGTTAATTTGGGAGTGCCGCCTGCTGATGAGAACTCAGCCTGGCAGTATGGCTCCAGGTTCCTTCTAGTCCTGCCCCTGAGGCTGTGTGTGGTCTCCCATGCTTTCCTGAGTACGGCCCCTTCCTTCCTCATTCCTCTCTCTAACACAGTCTCCCACAGTGCATTTTATGAATGCCCTTCCTTAAATCCTCCTCTCACCCTGAAGGACCTTCTCTCTCCTCTCCCTGTCTCCACGTCCGTCCCAGTTTTCATCCAAGACTCTGACTCACTCTGTAAGCTAACAGGAAAGAGTGGCCCAGCCTAAAAAAGGTAAGTTACCAAAAGAAGTCCTGAGTGGGGGCATGCATGGCAGTCCTTCCACCCTTGGATAATGAGGAAGCTTAAGGGGTTAAGGATCGGGCTCCAAATCCAGGCTCTGCTATAAGGAAGTGTAACCCTGGGCCTGGAGTTTCATTTTCATTTAAGCTTCAAAGTAGCCACCAGTGTTGATGAGGACATGTGGAAGGATACCCAGGATATGAATATTAACAGTCACTTGCCATCCTTCTCCCATCTCACTTCTGCTTTCTGCAAAAGTACAACTTTTCTTCTTTTAAGATATGTTTTATTGGTGTTAATTACAGTTTAGTCACTTTTTATCCCACCTGTAGCTCCCTCCCTCTGCTCCTCCCCAGCCCACCCTCCCTCCCTCTTCTCCACCCATGCCCCTTCCCCAGTCCACTGATAGGAGAGGTCTTCCTCCCCTTCTATCTGATCTAGTCTATCAGTTCTCATCAGGAGTGGCTGCACTGTCTTCCCCTGTTGCCTCGTAAGGCTGCACCCCCCCCCCTCGGGGGAGGTGATCAAAGAGCATAACTTTTCTGAAGACGTAGTTTCCACTTACACATCCCCCCACCTCCCCTAGGGACTCATTCCTGTATGGACTTTTCTTCCCTACTGTACCATCTATGTCCACCCCACTCATAACTCCTTTTGATAACTCACCTTTTACAGACAATATCACACTTGGCAACCAACGTTAGAGACTTCTGACCACCAGACATGATGTTCTGACATAGTCAAAGCCACCACAGACCGTGTATTATTCTATACTGCCTCTATGTATCATCCTGTCCTTTCCATAGATCTTGCTGCCATCGCTGAACCCTCTTCCATACCGTGGCTCCCTTTCCAGCCTTTGCCCTTGACTCCTTTGCTGCTCTCTGTGAAGCGGCCCTTCCACTGCTGCATGAAAGGCAGTGATTATCCACCAAGGCATGGCTCATCCAGATGTCTCTTGCTTCTAGTGGGTCTTCTATTCTCATTGCCTACCTACTCTTCAGATTACATCATTATGCATGTGTGCTTTGTCCCTAAGATATGAGCATCTCAGTATATGTCGCATAAGAACATATGGTACTTATCAAGTAGAGAGCCAGACACAGAAAAGGCCCTCAGAAGATAGGAACTGGCTGTTGGATCCGTCTGCAAGCTTTAGGAAAAGACTTAATCTGGGTGGAGAATTACATTAGTGAACACTTACTCAGTCTTTATCATGGGCTAATCAGTGAATTTAGTAACAAAAGGGATGAAGTGAAGTGAAAACAATAGTCATCTACCCCTGTGCCAAAAATTGCACATGGATTTTTTATTTAATTTTCAAGAAGTTATAAGCAAGATAAACTGTAAGTATGCTCATTTTGCAGTTGGAGAAAGTAAGGGTTGAAGAAGTTAAGTGATCTGCTATCTTCGTATGCTTTGTGATGGTGTAACAGAATATACAAACTTAGTTTTTATAGCTTTAGAGTGCAGGAAATCCAAGATTTAGGGGTTGGCATTTGGTGAGAGCTTACATCTGCTCTAGTGTACAAAGACAAAGAGGGAGAGAAAGAGAGAGGGAAAGAGAGCTGAAGACACATTTGCAACAAACAAACTCTAGAAATAATCAGTCTATTCCCACAGTGAAATTAACCTTCCAATACTGAGGCAATGGGACTTATTTCATAACACAGGAGATTTGGGGAAGAGAGTTACTCTGTTACTTTCTCCAAAGAAGTATAGGGAAATGTCTATGCAGCCTCACAAAGATCAAAGCTGATATTTATATAGTCAAAATAGTTTCGACTTTTAAAATATAGAAAAGTTTAAAGCTTTTGTTGCCTTCACACACATTTTTAAGGTGTTTAATGAGCTGTACTAACTAGAAGGAACCATGTCCGTAGCTATACAAAAGCTACTTATGAAACCATAAGTAGAATACTATTTCTTTCTTATTTAATTTGCATTGTAATAGTCGGGATGCAAGTTGAAATACATTTAATGATGGAAATTGAATAAAGCAGTCTTACTTATTAAGACAATTGCCTCTGCAAGACAGGAATGTGAGCAGAGGCTCAGTTTCCTCACTGAACCAACCAGAATTTGAACCTTGGCCAAACACGTTTTTTGGTTATTTGATAAATATATTTTTTTAAATCTACCCCATGAAAGACATTCTTCCAGGCTCTGGGGACAGAATGATGAAGACAGTTCTTTTCTCTTTCAGGTCCTACCTTCTGCTGTGGGTGGAGCAGCAAACAGAAAAATAAGCAATCTGATGAATAAATAACAAAACACAAGTATAATGATGAAACCCCAGAATAAAGGCAACCAAAGCTGGAATCAGCAGCAGATGGAGAAAGGAGAGGCTTGAGGTCCAAAGACCCAGAATGAACTGGTCAGAGACCTAAGTGTTTAGAGAGGCTGAGCCATGTGGGAAGGTAGGCTAAGGAGGCATACCTAAAGACAAGGCTATGAGTAAAAGCCCTACAGCGGGGTAAGTTCAGTCCCTGCAAAGGGCCAAGAAGCCAATGTGGCCAGAGAGATGCAAGGAGTAGAAAGACAGGAAGCTAGGTTAAAAAATCAAAAAGGGAAAATCTTGGAGCCCTTCTTCTTTATGTCTTGGGAAGCCATGGTAGCGATCTGAGGAGAGAATGGTACACATGATTTATGCTCTGGAAGACTACTGTCTAAGCAATTATTGCACCAAACTGTGGTTTCTGAAATAAGTGGAATGTTGTGGCTGGTCATGATCTGCCTGGTGTAAATAGTCATCTAAGCAAAGAGAAGACAGCCCAACCTCTAGCAAGGGGAAGCCACTCCTGGTGATAGCAAATATGTGTTTGGTGGTGTAGGCAGGATCTGGGAGTTGTGTGAGTTTGTATTTCCCTAAGTGCCTTCAGGGAGCACTTAGTTTCAGGGTGTGTGGATCAATGCTACATAATGAAAAGCTGAATCAGCAGGGGAAATGCTCTATTTAGCATAGGTAAACATGGCTCAGCACCAGAGAACTCACAAAATTGTAAGTGTACTCAAGAAGAGGCTGCCGTTGGCAGCATCCTGGAATCTTTTTGCTGTAGTATTCTTTCCACATTAAAAAAAAAAAATCCCATGAAACCCCATTGCAAAGATTTCATCTTAAAACAAAGATTTATTCAGAGATAGTGTATTGCATAATAACCCATGAAGCCAAGAATTTGGGCATCCTGAGTTACTACAAAACAATGTAAATAACTGATATGCTAGAGTTCATAATAAACAAATACATAAGGTCATTTTTCGGTCCTGTTTAGAACAGGATGAGCTGCCCCAGAGAAGGAAGTGTCCTTGCACTATGGCTCTGGTTGCAGAAGAGAAAGAATGCAAGCAACCAGATGGAAGTGGGGTTTGGGGGAAAAGGGTGCTGGGGAGGGGTTGGTGGTCAAAAGCAGCAAGGACAACGTGAGAACGGGTCATAACGAGTAACGAAGGCAAGCCTGGGAGACTCGGGTTTCACCTTGGTTGGGGCAATGGAGAAGAGGGGAAAGGTTATCATGTTCAGCTGATCCGCAGCACTACTCTCTAGTCAAGTGTTCAGTGACTCTTTTCAAGGTGAGTGGCACCAAAACACACTCAAATTTCCAATGAGAATGCTGAGAAATTAAACAATAATTAGACACTCCTCATTTGACACTGAATTATGTCTCTGCCTCGAGATTATTTTCTTGGCATCCTACCAAATTGCTAACTCTTCTCTTGCGTAAATCCTTTTGTGGAAATGCAGTTGCTTTTAACCGATATCTGGTCATGTTCTAACCTGTGATGTTTATGACATTTGTATATTCTTCGTTGCCCTTAAGCAGAAAAAGCATCAAAGAATGGCCTGGGGCAACAGAGCCTAAATTGATCTAATTAAATTAGATCAATTTAATTCCCCTCCTAATAAAAATAAGCTAGCCTGTCCCCTTTCAACTGGGAAATGTCACAGTTTGACTGTTCTTACCAAAACTTACATTGAAATTTGATCCCATTGTGAGATATTAAAAAAATGGGACTTAAATGAGTGGTTGGGTCATGAGGGTTCTGCCTTCATTCACTATCTAATGAATTAATAGGTTAATGGATTATCTCTGGAATAAATCTGTTATAAAAACTAGTTTGGCTCTATCACTTGCCTAGAGCTCTCTTACCACATGCTCTTGACTATCTCTAGAGTCATCAGAGTCTCTAATAAGAGGCTTCATGAAATATAACTCTTGTCCTTAGACCTCCCAGCCTTTAGCACTGAGATATGTGTTTACATGCACACTATGTATACACAAATACACACATAATACTCATGTTACCTAGTCTGCTTTATACTCAGGTACAGCAGCATGGGAACATAGTAGTGTAGCTTTGGTGAAGGAAGGCTCAGGTCTCCTGACACCTGCCAAGATTCTCATCCCACAGGCTGCTCTGTTTTACCAGTAAACACACAGGAAAAGTAGAACTACTGTGAACCGAGCCTCCAGTCTTCAGAAAAATTTGAGTTGTATAAATTTGAGTTGAGATAAATACTGTCAATGTACATGTAACATCTTTAAGGTTAAAATTAATATTACATAGTGAACAAAATGTTCAAACTTTAAAGAGAAAGGATTCAACCTTATGCTTATAAAGGTCTCATCACTTACTCCAGCCTTATCTTGAGTCCCTCGGAGCTTTTCTTTATTTAAAACTTTAATAACTTTCACTCATTGTGGCTATTTTTAAGTTAACTTTTGTGCCCAAGGCAGGTTACCTCAGCCTAGTCAACACTATTCAAGAGTCAGTGTCTGGGCCTTAAGAGACCTTACCAGTGAGGTACCAGGGATGGAGCAGATGCCTGTAACTTCAGCCAGTTTTTCTGTGGTTGGATCACAGCGTCATTAAGAAATAGTGATTGAATAATTATTTATGAACCTAGAGTTCATAATAACTCCATTGCTCATGAAAAATAGTCAAGTTTGTAAAAAAAATTAATCTTTTAGAAACCTGTATGACATACAGTGCCAATAAATCAGTTATTCAAGTACTGGGTAGATAAAGTATATTAACAATAAGCATGAAAAAATGAGTCTTTTGATTGACCACAAGCTTAAAGCTTAATGGGTTTGTGATGGGAAGTGAATGGAATCACTTGCTTTACTCCTGGACCTGTGACACTAAGAAACAAGAAGTCTAATTCCGTGGGAAGCTAGGACCAAACATTCATGTTTGGATTTATTATAGGAAAGGCTCAGGGCTTTTGTTTAAAGTTATAAGGATTGTTTTTATGGGTTGAATCCTGTCCTAAGGATATGTTAGCATTCTAGACCCCTGTACCTTTGCAGGTAGCTTTACACAAGAGCCGGGCAGGTGATAAGCTAGGAAGGACCATTTATATCCAATATTCTTAAAACCTTAACACAGAGAGGAAGTTTTTGCAGTCTAGCACACAAGAAGAATGTGTTTGATGAAGAAGAGGTGATACACCTTAATCCAAGGAGCACTGAGGGACTACCAGTAAGACACCAGAAGCTAGGAGAGTGACACAAAATAGATTATCCCTGACAGCTTCAGAAGCACCCGATTTTGGAAAGAACAGAGCCCCTGAAAAGAATCCAAGGAACACCTACTTAAGCTTGAAAGTAGCAATGATGCAAGCTGGAGAGACTGTTCAGTGGTTCAGAGATCTTTGTTCGTCCAGAGTACCCAAGTTCATCTCTCAGCACTCAAATAGGGCAACTTACAGCCATCTATAACTCCGACTCCAGGGCATCCATCACCCTTTTCTTGCCTCCTTGGGTAACTAAACACACACAAACACAAATACACAAAGAGAGAGAAGCAGACACATTCATACACATAAAATAACAAGTTTTTTTTTTTTTTTAAAGTAGAGACAACCTATACACCCAGACTCTTGTAAACAAAGGTACTGCATAGGAGAAGTCATGGAGCAGACATGCCAGGATCATTCATTTGCCAAAGAAATGAACTTCAAATCAGCCCACTACTGCTAAAGGAGAAGAAGAGATACAATGCCATATTACCTTCCCCTTCCTACCAAGAACAAATTGTTCCTTGCATCCTCATCCCGTTTTGATGGGTAGACAATCTGTGGTGATTATGAGAGAGTTCTGTCAATGCTGTAGCTGAAGAAACTGTTTTAATGAGAAAGAGAACCTCATCTCCATGTGTGATTCCCCCCTCAAAGGAACCCAGTTCCATTTTTCCTACCACAGATTCTCTCATCTTCTAGTATTCTCTCTTGCCTATAGTTTGAAATTCAAGTGAGAGATAAGTTATGCTTTCTGAAGCCAAGAAATATCTGAAGAGTGCTAGAGGCTCTCTGAAAAAATAGCAATGTCTACAATTTGTATGAGTTCCCTACACCAAATACTACAGCTGAGCAGTCTCATTTCTGACTCACAGAAATGATACCAGAGACATTTTATCCTTATTTCAATAGTTTTACATTCATCTTTATATTTTATTTTGAAGGTTTTGCCTTTATTTTATAAGTGAGCCAGACAAGTTCAGGGAAGTAAAGCAACTTAGGAAAGGGCTGACATCCACATGTAAATCCAGCATGGTGGTTTCTGAAGTCCACCCTCTTAACCCACTTTTCTGTGCTGGACTTGGAGAGCAAAGAGATGGCCTGATGCAGGAGAAAGAGGTCTATGCTGGACAAAGGGAACTTGGGTGCCATTTGACTCAAGCCACCAACCTATTCTAGGATCTTAAGCAAGCATCCTACCTGCACCTTAACTAAATATTGTGAAGGAAAACATATAGACCATGTGCATCAAGGTCTATCAATATTGAACCATGGTATCATTCATCCCATAATTTACTGAGTGTTCACTACATGTCCGGTATGAACCGCAACATGGAGAATAAAGTAATACCAAAGTTTTGCTTTCATGGAGTTTGGGGGATATTGAAAGGGTGAACAAGAAGTAAAGTGTTTTAGAAAGAGAAGAAGTGCCCATGAAGAATATAAAGCAGAGTAAGAGACTGGTTATCAAGTAAGAATCATGGGACAACCACCACATTTCATCTAGAGTCCTTAGGAAGGAAGGGCTACTGAAGAGAGCCTTTAGGGAAGAAAAGGAAAAGAAGATAATGAAGACACGAGGAATGAGAATGCACAGGGTACATGGGATTAGGTGTCTGTCATAGGCACTAAACACTTAAGAGGACCCGCAGCAGGTAAGTGACTATGGAGGGTGACTGGCATTTGTCAGGTTTACATATGGAAGCTTTGTTTAAGCCTCACTTTCTACCGCTGTAGACATAGACCTAGTTTCGTAATGTAGGCTCACAATTACTTAATTCACACAATCCGGTTGAATTTGCCAATCATGCTAAGCCTAATTGAGTGATTAGCCAAAGCTTCATTCTGATTGCCAGCATACCACCCAACTGGGGATTTTTAAAGAATCTTCATTAAAGGATCTCACAAGTTCAGGAAATCTTTCTAATTGTCTTTGACCCATGTTTCCTTGTTGAAAGTTTCCAAGAAAAATGATATCTAATACAAATCAATGTCCACTCATCCTTTCATTCTCTATACTGTAGCCACAATGACAGCTCTAAAATTAAAAATATATCATATCACTGCTCTCCTTAAAAGCCTCCAGTGAAGGGCTGGAAAGATGACTCAGTGGTTGGGAACACTGACTGTTCTTCCAGAGAACCTGGGTTCAATTCCCAGCACCCACATGGAGGCTCACACCTGTCTCTAACTCTAGTTCCAAGGGACTCAACACCCTCACATAAACACACATGCAGGCAAAACACCCATTAACATAAGATAAAAATAACTAAATTATTTTTAAAAGCCTCCAATGATGATGGTTCTTCAGTTCATGGTGGTTACGGTATTTGTGGGTCAAATTCCATATAAAGCTACACAAAAGACAGTACATTTTATTATTCATAAATTAGACTTCAAGTAACCTCAATATTTTAAAGTTTCTAAATCTAGGTATTACTCTCAAGATAAAAAGAAAATCTGCATTCATGGGGTAATGGTGTTATTAATGGTTGATTCTCAGTCTAAATTAAAAGCCCAACCTCAACATCACATATGAAACAAGCAACCTTAGCCAAGTCACTAAATTCCCTATAGTCACTCTCATTATTGGTGAAAATCAGATAATCAGTAGTGTGTGCCTCTTCTAGTCGTCATGAAGGTTAAATGAGCTAATAGCTATAAGCCCAGATCCTGACATCGTACACACTCTGGCTGAGTGAAGTCTGTAAGTAACAAGTCACAGAGCCCTCTTCACCACTAGTCCTTATGATATTTTATTGGTTTGTATCAGCTGCTACCTCAACATAGCACCAGAAACTGTGCAGCTCAGGCGAGAAAGTGTCTTATCTCACAGTGTGAGTCTGAAATCACAGTGTTATGAGAACTAACTGGTTCTCGGGGCCGAAGACAATAACCTAACTTATTCTGTGGGTTTTCTTCCTGGCTCTTCAATTTATTGGTAGCATTTGGTATTACTTGGAATATAGACATATCCTTCTAATTTGCCCCACCCCCAAATCTAAGGACAACAGTTGTGTTGGATGAGAAGCCTTCTACATTCTACTACATTTTATAGATAGATAGATAGATAGATAGATAGATAGATAGATAGATAGATA